>NC_087063.1:79114015-79414641 GCF_963678635.1 Symsagittifera roscoffensis
ATATCAAAGAATTAATTTAATCTTTGAAACGCTTTTCTTTATAAGATTCCATGAATCAGCTCAGTGACCGTATCCTGTTGTACGTGAGCGTAAGATGATTCAAAACACAGTCCGTCGGATGTCAACATCCGATGACCTTGGTAACATAATAACAATAGAACATAATGATAATAACAAGGTTATACATAACAGCATGTGTCCCAAGGTCAGTGATGAGAGTAAGCAAAAGCTACTGCACTTGCAGTAAGTGCCGTACCACACTCCCCTTGGGATAAATAAATTTTATAATACTGCGTTTATAAAACTTTATAATATCTAGGAGTTTTACACTCAGTTTTAAATAGTTTGTTTTGTGACCGTCCTTTCCTGATTTTGCCCCATCTCTTTCTTCTTCCTATTGCTGCGGGCTTTCGGTTGTGAAATATAATGGAACTCGTCAGGATGCGTTCCAACTCTTAGACACGTCTAGCGCCTCGCTTCCGATCTTCCTCCGAAACAGGTGTTTCTCCAGTAATCCCAATTTACTTTCTTCTGGTTTGTGTACATCTGTCCGAAAATTAGCCAATTTTACGCGATATGCCTCTAGCTCTGCCATGTTGAGGTCTGCCAGATCTTCTTCCGTTGAGATTAACTTCACTGAATGTTCGTATGGGTTCCCATACCTAGCTGGACCCTTATCCTTTGTCGACCTATCGCTTCTCCTGACTTGGGGTTCCCCGTCTCCAGACTCATCCGAAAATCCCATAGGAATCAAAGTGTTATGTTCCTCTTCCTCATTGGATGATTTTAGTATTTCTTCCGCCGCTTTTTGAACCCCTCTTTTTAGGACTTGATCAGCCAACTTGTTCCAGTCTTTTGTGGTAAGGTCCTTGCTCTGGAACGTTTCTAGTATCTTGTCATCTGGCGTGTGTCTGGTTATTTCCTTCTCTTCATTTGAGGACTCTCTGGGTGTAGATGTACTTGGTGGTCCTGTATCGATCTGCCCTGTCAATATGTCCTGACCAACCTCACGTGACTTTGCTGTTTCTGCAGCTGTTTCCCCCGCTTTTTTTTGCTTTGGTTCCTGAATTGTTTGCTTCTTCGCCTTAAGTCTCTCCCCTTTATCCATTTTCGCATTTTGTAGTACTGGTCCCGAATTATTCGGTTTTGCACGTTTTCCTGAAAGGCTTAGGCCTCCGTTTAATTCTTTGTCTCTTGAAGTGACATAGTAATTACTGTCCTGACAAGCTGTTCCCACTTTCTTACGGTTTGACCCCTTTGGTTCCTCTGAAAACTCCTCTGACCCGCTATTTTCTGAATGAATTAACGCTGCTTTCTTCTTTGTCTTTGTTTCGGGTTCGTCACCGTGTGGGCTTTTGTTTGTGTTCGCCTTCATCGTTTTTTTTCTTTCGGTTCGTCTATCTTTTTCTTTCGGCTATTTTCGCTTTCGCGATGTCACTTTTGCGGTATAATGCACCTGCAGTCGTTTTCACCGTATGTGGTGACTCCGATTGCACCTTTCCTTTGAGAGGGTTCATCAGTGCCTTTCCACTTTTGCGGTTCTCGTCTTTTCTCAACAATGTGGGTGAATCCTGAATCGAGTCCTCTTGTGGTTTATTTTCGATGAATCCATGTTGCCACGAGTACAAAAGTTCGGAGATCTGGATTAATGGTACTCGTTTTATCTACTATCTTCCTTAAATCGTTGTCGGCAATGTCCCTTCTTTCCTCATTCCATCTGGCGTTTGCCTCTAACAACGTCTTTAGCACCGTGGCCCTGCTTCTGTCTCGCGCTGATTCCACCTGTGTTCTGAATAGCGGGCTCACTTATCGGCTATTTTCTCCTTTTCGAACTATTTTCACATTGTCTCATGATTGGTCGATTCTCTTCTTTAATTGCGTCGCTGTGAGTGCTGAACGCTCCAGATGTTCTTTGTCTAAGCGATCAGAATTTTTAATAAATGAATCTCTAAGTATTTTAAATTCAGTTTTTGGAAGTCGCCCAAAGTGTGCCTCAAATGGTGAACATTGAATCGTTTTTTGCTTGATCCAGCGGAGGTCTCGACTTATAGTACTTAATGCGAGTTTTATTGAGTTAACATTTTCATCCAATAACATCACTCCCAATCTTCGTTTTATCGTTTTTATTGTTCTTTGCACCAATCCGCAACCACGATGATCACCCACGGGACAACATTTTTGTTAAATATTATGCTCAACGCAAAATTTTTTCATTATTTTCCCTTTAATCCCCGAGAATTGATCCGTTCTGATGGTTTCTGGAGTTCCGTATGTGTCTATCTATGATCTGAGAAATTTCACCGAAGGTTTCCACCCAGTTGACTTAGTAACTTTTACTGATGGAAATTTCGAATATCTATCGATAGCCACAAGTAAATAAATTTTTCTTCCCTTAGTGTCTTCTAGTGGTCCCGCATAATCCAATTGTACTTCCTCCCCGGGCTGCGATAGCAGTGGGAGCGGTTTAGTTGCATTTTTAGGTATTATGTTATTAGCATTCTTACCGTAGCGGGTGCAACTTCTGCAATCTTCCGCCATGTTAACGATATCATTATGCATATGGGGCCACCACAGGTGTCGCGATACATCCAACATTGCCTCCTGACCTAGGTGCCCGCGGTGGACTCGTTTTAACACAGCTGGTCTCAATTGTCCTGGTACCGCCAATCTTCCGTCCACAGCAATGCAGTCGTCCACTACTGACATCTGGTGCCATAGAGGATTTGTGTACGGCCCCATTAACTCAAAGCTGTGTCGGTCTTTTCGTTCAATCACTCTCCTCAACCTGTCCATCCACGTGTCTTCTGTTGTCAGTTCTGCTAGGAGATTCTTGTCGAATAGTTTGGAGAGATTCGTCAAATTATTATCTTCCTGATCCTCGGCTTGCCTGCATTCACCTTGGTTGTGTTTTTCCTCCTTGTTCGTCACCAAATTCACGTCCGTGCTCTCTGAGGTTGAATCTACCGTGAGATCCACCTCCACAATGTTCGTAGCGTTTATATTTGGTAAATTATCTTGATTACTCCCCCAATGGGTTGATGCCTCTAGCTGAAGTATGTTTTCCGGTCTGCTGATGTCTTTTCTCTCCGACCCCACCAGGTCCCAGAAAGACCACAACTTCTGTGGCTCTTCTTCCTTTACTGATATCTGGTAATTGTCGTTCCATCTTTGTGGTGTTACTTTTTTTCATTCTATCGGTGGCTTTTCCCAATCTGATCCGTCGCTTTCGTGTCCCCTTGACGTTCCCCTTTGTAGTGTTCGTGTTCGTTGAAAAGTCGTTTCCGTGACTCTTTCCAGCAGTTGATTTTGATTTCTCGCCGTATTTTCCGTACCTGGTGTTTTCTTTACTTTCTTCTCTGTTCGTTTTTATTCGATTTCCGACCCTCTCCGTTTCAATTTTTTGTTTTATCTTTTCTGAATTTATCAACTGTGCGCAGTGAGAGATTTTGTTCCAACTGTTTTGAGCAATATTGCAAAAACGTGAATTTTGAACGTTTTCGTTCCGGTCGAGCTTTGTTTGGTTTTGAGCAGAACGGTTGCTATAGCAACCAGGGGATGACGTGTTCCACCATTCATCCAGCGAGTTTGTTCTCTCACAACATTCTAGAATATTCTCCTCGCCAATGAAAGAAGTTGCTTCCAATAGCCGACTGTTCAAACAGTCGAGTGATGTGTGAAATTGATTATTCGACGCTACCACAAATTTTTCATCTAATTCTGATTCTGGCCACGGTTCCCCATTCGGTTCCATGGAGAAATAATACACTATGCCATATCTTTCCCTGGTATATGTAAAACCTTGAATTGATAAGGTAACAGTCTATCTACCCATCTTGTAAGTCTGGATTGATAAGTTTTGTTTGATTTTTGTTCCCCCAATGCTGATGTAAAAGCTTTATGGTCGGTTGCTAAAATAAAGTCTTTCCCCAACAAGTAATGTTTAAATCTCTCTTCTGCACAAACTACTGCTAGCAGTTCTAGTTCGTTAGTTGAATATTTCTTTTCTGGGACATTCAAGTATCTTGATGCAAATGCAATTGGAATCCAATCCTCCCCCTTCGTCGATTGTTCCAATGTGGCCCCAAGGCCACTGTGGCTCGCATCGCATTTTACTCTGGTTTCTTTTTGGAGGTCATAATAATTTATTTGCGCGATCTTTGCCACCGCCGTTTTTATTTCTTCGAATATGAGGGAGTGTTTTCCCCCATTCGATTTTTTCACTGGTACCTTTATGTCTTTCAATTTTTTCTTTTCATTCTCTTCTTTCAGCAATGGTTTAAGTTGATCCGTCAAACTGGCTGCCTTAGGGATGAACTTTGATAAATGATTAATACTACCCAAAAACGATCTTAATTGTTTTAGTGCCTTCGGATGTTGAAGATTAAGTATCGCTTCCGTTTTTGTCACTTTTGGTGTTATTCCCCCCGCTGTAAGTTTATGATCTAACCAATTTAGTTCGTTTCGAAAAAACTCACATTTGCAGAGTTTTAGTGCTAGGTTTTCGTCGTCTAGCTTTTTCAGTACATCTATAACCAATTTCTCGTGTTCTGATTTAGCTCTTTTTGAGACGATCATTATGTCATCTAGGAAACAAAATGTGTTTTTAGCAATGTTTAAGGTACGATCCATCGCTTTTTGGAATTCTGCCGGCATATCTGCTAATCCATAGAATCCGGTCAAAAATCTGTACGTACCCGTAGCTTGTCCTCCAACTATGTTAAAGTTGCACTGTTTAGCTGTTTCTGCAGTCAATCGAAGTTGACTGTAAGCATACTTCAAATCCAGTACCGTGAAGTATAATGTACCCAGTGTGTTAGCCGTTACTATTGGACTAACCCCATCAATCAATTCATCCACATTAGGCATTTGATATCTATTTCTATACAATTGTCTATTTATCAGTTTCGCGTCCAATGCCAATTTGCTGGAGTCGTCCTTCTTCACTGTTATTACAATCGGGGCAATGAAACAATCACTAGTGCATTTGTCTAATTTTGTTATATGACCTTCCGCTAATAATTTGTCCAATTCTGCCTGTACTTTTCCTTATATGTGAATAGGTATTCTTCTACCCTTCTCCTGTATAGGAAATAATGGATATTTGAATTTCGTGTTGACTACGTGATGTTTAGAATCCCCCTGTCTGTCAAAAAGGGATGTAAACTATTCATAAAATTGATGTTTTATACCTTCTGACTGCTCGCACAGTAGCACGTCAAACCTGGATCTATATACCGCAGCTGATTTTTGAGATGTATGGATCCCCAATTTCCCTTGTAGATCCAAACCCAGTATACACCTAGCTCTTCTTTCTGTAACCAGGAAGTATGCATCTTTGACTTCCCAACCCGCTGAACGAATATCTGCACATACTGCTCCCAGTATTTGTATGGGATGTTTTTTGTAATCCACAAATTGCATTGTCAGATTCAGTTTTTCTGCCGGAATAAACTTAGTTTCAGATGATCCCTCTAGCAGTTGCTTTGCTGTTGTCCAATTCAAAAAGGACACTGGGCTTCCCGTATCAATTGTCATATTGATAATTTAGTTTCTGGTTCTAACCAAGGCCTTCAGTGCTTTGATTTGATGTGACCTTGGATGCCGCCGAATGTCTATTTTTGTTATTTCTTGGTTGTTTACTTTGCCACTCCGATTTCGACCCGAGTTGACTGTCCAAAGATCCGAGTTTCCTGTCCTTTCTTTTCCACCTTTTTTCCGTTCTGCGTCCACCATCATGATTTCGAATTCGTCGCATGAATCAAATAATTGGATTAAGTTACACTCCTTCTCGGAACTCGATTTCTCCTCCGTAATTTCGTTTATCTGTTGAGATCTCACATTTTTGCAAAGTGTTTCGGCTTTGTACAATTCTTGTATTTCTTGCCCATTGCTGGACAATTCTTCAAATGTCCGGGACCGAAATTTTTGCCACAACGGGTGCAAGTCCTTTGATCAGATTTAGAAGTTGTATTCTTATTATCTGCCCATCTCTTTTGTGTCTGTATTTTGTTTGGTCTTTTGTAATTTAGATTTTTGTTTCCAACGGCCAGTATCGGTTCTTGTTTTATCTTAATGTGAGGTTCTCGTAATTGTCCTACTCCGGAAGTTCCGCTTCCAATTCTTTGAAACGCTTGAGTAGTCTGCTTGCTCTGCTCAAGTTTTATGGTCCGTTTCAGTACTTCGTCTGGGCTAAATGTTTCAAAGGTCAATGTATCCTGTAACGCAGTATTTTTCATTCTGGAGATAAAGAGGTCTCTAACTAGTTCTTCTTCTAAAACGCCCAGTTCAGCCGTAGCTGCTTGTGCAGTAAGTGCTGCGTGGAAGGATTCCAACGACTCATTGGATTCTTGTGCTCGTGTAAATAACCTGTACCGTTCGTAAGTTATGTTTCTTGTTTTTTCGAATGATGCCTTTGCCAATGCCACCGTTTCTCGGAATTCGAGTTTTGACACTTCCGCGTGAGGGTTCTTTTGCACGAATTTCTTTTTCCCCTCCGTACCTAGTGCCAAAAATAGGCGAGACGTAAGTCTTTTCTGAACCTCATTATAGTACTCGTTATGTCCTACTTTAGGTCCACGTTCTTTTCTTTCCTAATTTTTTAATATCACTTTGTCTCTCCTAAGCTAATCTCTGTTCTCGCGATCCGTTCTTTCTTCGGCGTTTTCTGTTTCTGGCGGTGTTTCTGGACGAGGCATAGGTTCCTCTATCACTTCCTTTGGATCTTCTAATATTATTTCCGGATTCACATTTTCCTTCACCGTCACAGCTAACATAAATTGATCCAACCAAATTTTGAAATTCCACGGTGGATCCGAACTAGCCGAAGTCCAGAATACTGGAATCCCCATGTCCGTTCGATTATCCTGTGCCATGAATCCTGCTGACTGCGCCATGTGATAAGTAATGTTTTTGTGTAACTATGATCTCAAAACATATTTGATATCAAAGAATTAATTTAATCTTTGAAACGCTTTTCTTTATAAGATTCCATGAATCAGCTCAGTGACCGTATCCTATTGTACGTGAGCGTAAGATGCTTCAAAGCACAGTCCGTCGGATGTCAACATCCGATGACCTTGGTAACATAATAACAATAGAACATAATGATATTAACAAGGTTATACTTAACAGCATGTGTCCCAAGGTCAGTGATGAGAGTAAGCAAATGCTATTGCACTTGCAGTAAGTGTCGTACCACAGGGGGGATGATTTTCACAAAAATTTCAAATTTTAGAATTTTTTTTTCATTTTTTTTATTCCATTTATTTATTTAAAGTTATTACTGCTCCATAACACTTGAAAGGCAGTCGGAACATTCAGGGCTTCGCTCTGATACGAGCAGTCATGTTCTTTTAATAATCAATTATCTGTTGATTTTGTGGTCGCAGAGTAAAACAATCGATTATATGAGGAAATAAATCCGTAAAAAACTATATTTCTATGTCGATTATATTTGAATTCTAATAGACTATAATATATTTTAATATAAATAAACATGGCATAAAATTTTCATCAAAAATACTAGATTTTATTGCAATTTTATGGCGAAAACAACAGATTTTATTGCAATTTTATGGCAAAAGCAATCGATTTTATTGCGATTTCATGACGATTTCAGAGCGAAAAAAAAGATTTTGTTGAGCTTATGAGGAGATAAAAATAGATTTTAGTGGAATTATAATGCAATATAATCTTCATGAAAATAATCTATCTTCTTTCTATTATGATAGAAAATGTTGCCTAAATTGGTTACACATAATCGATTATAATGGCAACATTTTCGGCAAGATTTTCTCAATATAACCTATTTTTATCCGAGAAACTTCGGTACGGGAATACAATGAATCCATTTGTTTCGGAATGATAATTGAGTCGGATGTTTTCACCGCCTTTATTATCCCTCAAAAAATGTTTATTTCAACCAAATCATTTTTTCAATTTCGACCTCAAGATGTCAAAATCTATAACAATTAATAGCCTGCTTAACGTGTAAAACAATATTAAAGGAGTGTCCAGAAATTAAACGGTTCTTCATCGAAATGAAGAATGGCATAATTTTACTATTTGTTTTCTGTTCGATTTGAAAAAAAAAATTTTCAAATTATTTTTTGTCGACACAGCTTTAATTACGACTGAAGGGGTTTTAACAAAATATGTCGGCTCAACCGCAATTGAATTTTATTTCTGACGCCAGATTTCTTGTGAAAAAAATCACAGGAATAAAAAATTATAGAACTTTTTTACATTTTTCTGCGTAATGTTTTCTTGAAATTTCCAACTAATGAAGTCATCTGCTCTTTCGCACAGTTTTAGATCAGGAAGTATTTGCTTGCAGCAGTCACCAAGAGAACCAGAGATCTGACTGAAACGAAATCAAACATGTTATTGTTTACAATAACTTGCAAAAAACTACAACGGGCAAGTAACTGAGAAGAAACTATTTACTAATTTCAAAATATGCAGCAACAAGAGCTGTCGAAAAACTGGAAATTGTGACATGTCTATGAGCCTAAACAATAATGCAGACCTAGTTTCCATCATTATCTAAAAAATATTTTAAAAAAACAAGACTACTCGTATCAGGGCGAAGCCCTGAATGTTCCGACTGCCTTTTAAGGTTTTATGGAGCAGTAATAACATTAAAAAATTAAATGTAAGAAAAAATAAAATGAAAATTTTCTTTCTAAAATTTGAATTTTTTTGTGAAAATCATCCCCCCACGCGCCATATAAAGTACAAAAAGATAGATTTCGTTCCTTGTATTCAACCAATTATGGCAAATAAGCTTCGTTCAACCAATTTGGAACGATTTATAAGACGGATTAAATCTCCGCTTACGCGTTAATAGCGCGAATTATATCGCGCGTTAATTGTCCCAAATTGGTCAAAATGGCCAAAATGGCAGTCTTTAAATCCTCATACTTTTACGAAAAATGATCACGGGTGAAATATACTATCAAATTTAAGCTTAGGACAACAATACCTTTTGAATGATATAAAAAATTTCATCAAAAATGTCTAGTTAAAAAGTCGAAATTTGTCTGAAGAAAAAAAAAAAACCCACCCCGAGCACAAATATTCCGTTACTTTCGTCGAAAGTCGGAACAACAAGCTTTTCGCTTTTTCATGTACATAGGACTTCAAAAAAGTATAAAAAACACTTTATCCTCACCCCTAATCAAAATGCTCAAAAATTTAGCAGCCAAAAGTTGTCTGTTTTTCTATGTAGTTTTCAATTAAACTATAAATACCAGAAGTGGTTGCTTGAGAACTGATCGCTTCCAGATGGCAGTTTGAACTACCGCCCATCTTGGCCTTGAACTTCAATTGGTAATCTCGATTGATGCATTTGTTGTTCATGCACACTTGCATGACTATGTTGTACTCCTCGCCAGAAATCAACCCTGGTATGAACTGGGTGCATTGGAAAAGGGATCCAGTCCATACACAGTTGCTGCCAGACACGGATAGGTGGACGACTGTATTGGAATCGCCGACAGAAAGCTAAAATAGCCAGCCTGTGACTTTTCAAAGATATTTATTCACACAGACCCTCTAGAAACGCTTATTACGGTTCTTGCAGCCTTTAGTGATCACTAAAAAAACCGACCAAAAGTTGAAAGCTTCCATTTTTCTAAAAATCCTCCGAACTACCCCCCCCCCTCTCTAGACCCACCCCTGTGAAGGCTATCATATGATGCTTGCTGTAGGGTTTTAATAGCAATTAGCCAATTATCTCACCGTATATTGGAAGCTGAGATATTCCACAAATTTGAATGGCTCCACTTCAATCAGCAGGTGACACCCGGATGAGTCATCGTACTCCACGCAGCCCATGATGCCCATAGAATGAACTAGTGTGACCTCTCCAACAGAATTCAAAGTTAGCCAAGATTAAATATCTAAGTTCTCAAAAAAATAAAGGCCATGATGTGTGGCTTTGGTGCTTTGAAAAACAAAATCGGAGAAAAAATCTTTAACATTGGACATTATCAAAAGAGTCAATATTTAAACCAGTTATTAATCAGTAAATGAAAATGAAAACCATTTTTTGGTAACTTGATAAAGACCTCCGAAAGTAGTAATTCAAATTTCAAACTTCAATTTATTGTCAAACTCATCACAGCTGATTTAAAAACTATTTAACCAGTTTGTTTCGTCCAAGTTCATTTTCTAATTTAAAAAAAAACAATTTTACCATCCAGATTCATGGCCTTTTCCAATGTATGTCCTTGTTTTTCCACCACCCCACTCACACTTTTGACAGTTAATTTGACAGTGACATTTGCCTCCTCGTCCAGACTTCCTTCGCCTGACAGATTGAAGCAATGCAGCCCTTTGTCCTCCTTGGCATAAAAAAGGTGCTCCAAAAAGATAATCTCAGAAACAACAGCTTTCAACTCCGAACACAGAAAAACCTCATTGGGAATTCTAGTCATAAAAAAGCATTTCTAAAGAAAAAATAACAAAAATTGAGTGAGATTTTTTTAGAAATGTTTTATTTTATGATTAGAATATAAAGATTTTGTAAGTTTTGGACAGAAACTAAATTAGAAATGAGAAATTTTTTTTAGAAAATGTTTGCTTTATTTAAGCAATTTGAAAAAAATTCTTGCTGAAATTTTAGATTAATTAATTAAGTAGTTTTAGTTAGAACAAAATTTCCTTAGACACGGTACGGATATTTTCATTTTCATCTTGACCGACAAAAACTAATGTTTTGAGGGCAAATTGGCTTTCCAAGTTCGCAGAGGTAGTCCAAATTTATTTGCAATTGGGCAGTTATCCAACATGACTAAATTCATGACAATGTAAATTTTTGATTGTTAAAAAACAGGTGCAAGAGGGGCGGTAAAACAGCCAACGAAAAACATGTTATTATAAATGTAGATTGGTGGGGTGCTCCGAGCGGAATGACCAGAGAGTTAAAATGGTTCAAAGAGCAAAACGAACCAATTATCTATCTATCACTACAATTAGTTGTCATTGTTTCGCACCGCTATTAAACATTCGAAGATTTATTATGCTATGCGGAAAGCGTAGCACTGTTTATTTATGCGTGGCGAAATAATCTGCATTCAAAATTGTTTCAGCTTGAATTAAGGCCAGCTAGTGGGTCACATTAATTGATTTAGGGCTGGAGTTTCAACGCAGCGCAATATTAGGACGGTTGAAGAACCAAAAAACAGTGAATTACTACATTACGAGGCCAAACTGTGCACTGGATAGACGCACAATTTTGTGTCTGTATGTTCCTGGATTCCAGAGACAAGTCTTTAAACATGTTAAATTTTTGTCGGAACGATCAAAGTAAAGAACAAAAGAAGAACAAAAGAAGCGTCCTTGTCGCGGAATTCGCTTACAATGCACAAAATGCACAGTTTGGCCTCGTAATGTAGTCAAACTGCCCTGCCCGGGTTGAAGTTCCACCATTAAAAATCGCTTTTTCTGTACTATCACTGTTCACTGTGATCGCTATTTTCCATGTATAATTTAAATGTTCCATTCCTGATTCATGCAGAATTTAAAGATTTTTGCATAGCTAACCTGTGATATTTCAGAGCTATTTCAGTAATCCCGGGATGACCGAAACTTCTTATCATACAATTCCCATATATGAAAAACTTCTTGTCATACAATTCCATACAATGTCATACGTACAGAAAATTTTATGAAATCTCTATGATAAACATTTTTCCATAAATGAAAACTGTATGATAGGTGTTTTTCAATAAATCAAAAAGTTTGATTTTTTCTTTCTAATTTTATTTCTGAAAAGTTTTCGGTTGTGTTTGCAGATGAACACAAGAGACAAAGACCTTGGTTACTCAAAGCACCAAAGGTTGGACGATCTTTGCATTTACAATGCATAGAAAACGACCTGAGTACGACTGTCTTTCACAATTGATATAACAAAAGCAACAAAATTTTAGTTTTTGGCAAAATTATTTAATGGTGATTATTTTAATTTTTTGAATTTTCAAAATATCAGACATTGATCAAGACATATATAAACAAATAGGCATATATCAATAAATAAAGGAAATAGGAAGTTTCAGCGTTTTTGAAGAAAAAAAATTAAGTCAAAAGAAAATAAAAGCCAATATCATTGTAACCAGGACTACGTTATGCACACAGAAAATTAAACTTTGCATGCAAAAAAATTTTTTTTCGAAAAATGTTTGTTTGCGTACGAAATTCGATTTGCTGTTGAAAAAAAAAACAAAAAGTTTTTGGGACAAATTTTCAAAACTACTTGAAAAATTTTTGTGTCGCCATCAAAAAAATGCCAGTCATACAATTTCCATATATGGGAATTGTATGATAAGCATTTTTTTCAAAAAACGAAAACCTCGGTTTTTTTACCAGACTGTTTTATTAGAATCAAACAGCCACAGAAATAAGTTTATATCTTTTTTCAACCATTTTTAAAAATTGTATGAAAAATGTATGACAAGCATTTTTCCACACACTTGATGTATGGAATTGTATAATAAGCATTTTTGGTGTATGGAGGTCAACCCGGGATGATTCCGTAGAAAATCAACGCTACAATTTATGAAGTTTTAATTCGTTCTAGTAGCATTCAAATGAGAGTCTTAGTTGATAAGCCCTTTATATTGAGTGTATCTGTGGCTTGATGACAAACAGGTAGCATACGTGTCTACAAATCTGTTAGATGCGGGAGCCAACTCCGGTAGTTCACTAATTTTGCTTATTTTGATAGGTTTTTTATTGCTGTTTCAACGCTGAAAATCAGCCAAATTTGCTATAATCTATCGATGAAGTTTGCTATTGTGGCAATAAACATATCGATAATTCATCGATGACGATTGCTTTTTTAATACTTTTTCATCGTTAGTTTTCATTGTGAGCTCAACCCTGGTGTAGAAAAATTGAGACCTTGTACATAGCAGCCTGAAGAAGTAAGCTTTCCGTCTGATATAAGAGAAGTCTTGTTCTTCTAATAGATGATTCTTCTAAAAGATGATTCTTCTAATTGGGCAAAAATTCTTAACAATTTTCTCCTAGTGAGAGACCGAATGCTACAAATGGCGTCCCGCATGGTGGAGAGATGGAATGCTGGAAATTGATTTTCAGTTAACCACAGCCAATCAGAATTTAAAACGAAATTGCAAAAACCTCAAAATCAGCGAATAAATCTAGCCCGCTAAAGCTTACTTCTAAAACTTATTGTGATTTTAGCCGATTGAAGATATATGAATATTCAAACACTGCTAGATCAAAGACATCTGGGAAAAAGTTACTTATATTCATAGATACAATTTAAGAACGTTTGAAAAACAAAACACCCAATTCGTTCTATCTGCAAAGACTCTGCATGCTATAATTTATTTTCTGCTAACTTTGATTTTGGTTCAGTGCAAAAAATCTGTCAGCAAAAACGAACGTCTACTGATACTGGTTGGTTGAAACTTTTCCATCATCAGGTCCCTCCATCATGAGAATAATCCTCTCCGCTGAAAATTAATAATTAACACCACAATAATCCGTCAGATTCTGTTTGTTTGGATATTGAGCTAGATCTTCTCTTGAACTATTCTTCTCTTTAACTGATCGCCATAAAGTTCCAAGATCATGATAATTTTGTTTAGAAAAAAAGCAACCTAAGCCAGTTGAAAAAATGCTAACGCATTCAAAGGCATTTCCTTATTACACTGTGGAATAACACATCAAAATTTCTGCCGAAATTCAAATTTTCTTGCTAAGTAATTTTCATAATGCTTTATCTATAGGTCAGGTCATTAATGAATTTTTTGTTATATGAAACGTACATATGTATAACTGTACGAAAAATTTAAAATCTAGATTAGCATAAAATTGAGTTGAAAAAAAGATCGAAAATTAAGACTTGAGCATCACAAGAACCCACTTTTTCGTCAATAGCTTTGAATTCGTCCCCACCCGCCGTCACTTGATTGATCGATCCCTGCTCCACCTCCAGTTTGTACCTGTTGTAGCTGATATCATTTTTGGGGTAGAAAAACATCACACAGAACTCCTCATCTTTCCCATTTTTAGAAACTGCCTCCAATTCACCCCCTGCCAATTCAGGGAAATCTGGAAAAAAAATCATGCTGTTCAAAACGGGATCTAAACCTATGGAGTGGTGAAGTGGGGGTGCCAATTTTTGAGACTTTTGATTATTTTCAATCCTTTCTAGATTTTTTTCGATATACTTTCGATATCTTTTGAGCTATGCTGGCTTTGAATATACTCAACTTCGGAGCAATTTTTTGTGCAGTGAGCTGAACTGTCGATATCTTGAGAAAATGCCTTTTTGAATATTTTGATAGGAAAACTGCAATTTTTGGACGCGACTTCACCGTAAAAAATTCACAGTTTGTCACTAGGTTACATATAGAAAAATCGAAGTTCAAACAAATAGAAGCTGAAGAAGATGAAAATTGATGCATAGGTGTTGACAATTGAGGTCCGCTACGAGACTTTTGCCTGTACCTCCAAACAGCAGCTTTCATTTCTATCATATTTTTCAAAAATGTATGAGAACTTTCAGTGATATGTCAACACTGCTGGGTAAAAAGTTATTTTCGTAAAATCTTTCTAACTTGGAGGGGAGGGGTATTAATCTACTTTACTTCGTTCTCTTTTCTTTCTTCTGTTTTCTCGACGTGTAGTAATGGTGAGCAAACATATTAGCACAAGAAGCAAAAAAGACCACAAACATATTAGTTAGCTTGACATGAAAAAAAAACACAAAGTGTGAACTTCAACAGTTCCTATTAGGGACCTAGTAACAATCCCCCCTTTCATTAAAGGGGGAAGATTTTTCGACCAATCAGAGTGCTGCAAATTTCGAATTCTCAATACAAGCTTCAGAGCTAATTTACTTTATTTTTATAGAGATGGAGATTCTTTCGTAGATACCATAAGGGAAGGGGGAGATTGTTAAGAAGAGACCCTACTTGTTACCTGTCATTGCAGAGCAGCTCTGATCAGTTGAGCTTGGATAGATGTCAATCAAATCTCCCGGACCCTTGTCAAAGAAACTCAAAATTTGTAACAACTCAAAAGTATAGAATGTTCCGGACTTCAAACCATCCATTTTAATAGTGATGTTGTCGGAACTTTCGTCTGATCTATCTAAAGCATAGTAGCCGTCGTTAGGAGTCAAGAGTCCTTTCACGTTGAATGGAGTGATATGGCCTGACCGTCTCGATCGCCGAAATGTTGGGGAGAAATTTTCTATCAACTTGCAGACGAAGGAGTTGGCTGATATCGAAGTGGCAGGTTTTAATAGAGGTGGTACGGGGATGCTGGCACGTACTGAAAACAGAGAAGTCTTACAGATGAATCAGCAAAAAAAGCCGAACAAAATGCTGTGTACCCGTAGTCATTCATAAAAAACTTGAAAATTAATTCTTTTTCTTTTATTATTCATTTTTAGTGTCGTATTTTTTGTGCGCAGTATGATGACAGAGACAACTATACGAACGCGTAGAAAGTTTGTGAATTAATCATATATGATAAACGCTGTATTCGAACAATAAAAACCAAATAAAAATTAAAAAATGTTGAAACCTTTCTACAACTGTTCTATTTTTTATGCAGAATAATTTTTTGATTGCTTAAACTGATTTGCGATTTATCGTTTTCACACGTCTGTTTTCACGATTTTCATGGAGCAGTTTTTAACATTGTTTTTGGTCACGTGTGTTGAAACTATACAAAAAACCGACCAGTCAATTCTAAAACAAATTATAAAGTCTGGCGCTTCACATTGGCTGTAAGAAAGGTAAGAAACTTTATTATTGAATTTCAAGAAAAGTTTAAAATTAAGCAGTTTCGAAACTCAACAATTTTTAAGAAGTAACAAGGTTAGCCGGTGCTGTGAAAGCATCACAGAAAGTTTCTTCTCCGGACTTAAGAGAAGAGAAAGAAACGCATATCTGACAATGGTTTCCATCAAAAATTCAATCGAAAAACAAAAAATCAAAAAAAAATTGTAATTTTTTAATCTCTTCGCAGAATTTTATGGGTTTTTTAATGATTCCTTTGCGTCCAAGAAGGCGCTAGAAGACGCTCCAAAAACTAATGTTGCTGGAGTAAAACAAAGTTGTTACGTTTTTTTTGCATATCACAAGCTGGTTCGCTCGCCCGCTTTATTTGGTCGAAGATGGACAAAAAAGTTTAAACCGGTTTTCTCAACAATGCGGAGGTTTTTAAAAATGTTTAATGAGGTGTCATATAGTGTTCATTTAGTTTAGGAGAGTGTAACTTACAGCCATCAATCAACTGTCAATCGTGGTGCTATTGAGTCTGTTAGCAGGTGCTGTCCTTGGCATAGTCTGTCACCCTTGGTTGACCTCTAGTGTTACTCTTATTGTTAAATTTGAGCAACCAAGTTGCTTATCATTTGGAATTTACATATTGAACAATCAATCTTTTCAACATGGCGCAGTCAGCAGTCACAAGTGGGGGGAAGAATCCACTTGGTATCACCGGATTCTGGCCAGCAAAATGCGTTGAACGATCAATGCTATGGGAGTTCTGGATGACCAGATTTCAATGGGGGGTAGTGGCAAAGCATTCGATTAGCCCGAAAGACTACTACTTCGCAGCAACTCTAACGGAAGCTCAGGTCAACGATCTACCAGGGGAAGACGACGGAAGAACGACTAGAATCAGAGCAAACACTCATTTCCAAATTGTACCTGTGCCTGGGTGAAAAAGGGCAGGACGAGCTACACAAAAGAAGACCACACCTAGACCTATCAACGATTCGCTATCCAAGAAAGTTGGACGCACTGGAAATCGAACTTAAAAAGGAAAGAAACAATACTTACGAGACATTCCTGCTTCTCTCTCGAAAACAGCTCATCAATGAAAGTCTAGAGCAGTTCCACTCTGTCCTAAGCGGACTGGCGGCCCGATGCAGTTTAGGAACATTGGAAGATCGTATCCTCAGGGAGGTATTCATCGTAAATATGAATAACCGCGAAGCACAAAAGGAATTGTGCAGATCAACCAAAACACCAGAGGAGGTCTATGGATCGCCCTCTCGTACGAGCGGGGCAATAAGTATGCGACCAAAACAATCGATGCTACAATCGATTTTACACGAGAACATTTGGATAGATGCCCAGCGAAATGAACCACGTGTAATTTTTGCTGAAAAGTGGACATTTCGGACGTACCTGTAGGGGGAAGCCTGGACATCAGCGAGGACGGGGAGCAGTAGGAATGATTCGTGAAACTGCCGACCATACGCATCTGGAGAATTCGGAGGATGAGGAAGCGACCCATCACGCAAGTTGAATTGTATGGGTAATTAAGAATTCAGTAGTACATTCGTGGGATTCAAGCAGTTCAGATGGGGACTACATGGTAATGGCAATAAAAAACAAACAATTCACGTAGTTAAAAGTCGCTGGGGCACAGCTGCTGATTAGAATAAATGGGAAGTCTACTCGGATGTGGATCGACAGTGGGTCTCCAATCTCATTTTTCACCTTTGGGGAACTGAGAAGAACCATTGGATTTCGGGATTATGGAAACAATCCGTTAAAAATGATCGAAACAATGGCTGTCACTTTGGAATCCAATGGCAGGAAGATAAACGCGAGGATAAAAGTCATCGGAGGTAACCGCCCATCTATAATTGGAAGAGACCTGATGCCTGATGCTCGAGTCAAGGGAACTAAATAGGAATAAGTACAAATGCCGAATGTTGAAGAATTAATGGACACGGTGGGGCAAACAACCAGCGAGAAGAAACCTGGGGATATATCTTTTTTACAACTATGGACCTAACTTACGCTTACGGCCAATTACCTTTAAGCGGGGAAACAAGCGTACAATGCAATTTTTCTCTTATCAGAGGTCGGTTGACAGGTACGTACCGGTTCAAGACCGGGTTCTATGGTCTAACTACGATGCCAGCTGAATTCCAGCGCGCAATGGATTGTTTCTTCACCGAATACCCGCAGGCGCATGCGTTTATCGATGACATCTTGCTAGTAACCGATGGAAACGAGGTCGACCATATAGCAACGGTAAAGAAACTTCTTAAAAAACTGGACAGGGAAAATATGTCGCTAAAATTAACGAAATGCAAGTTCGCTCAACGAGAGTGCGAATAGCTGGGCCACAAAATAACATCTACAGTAATATCTCCATTGGTCCGTAAAACAGAACCAATAGAGTTACTGATGCCACCGCGGACTTGAACGCAGTTAAAGTCGTTTATGGCCTCAATCCACCTTCAATCCGGCTTCATAAGTATTTGCCAGCTTTAGCTCAATCGTCCTAACCGTTACGATCGTTACTAAGTAAAAGTAATGAATACATTTGGACGCCAGAAAGCCAGTACGCATTTGAAAACCTAAAGAAACATATGTCCAGCAATGTTGAACTGCGACATTTCGATATCCACAAGGATATTCGAATCATGTGCGACGCGACGAGCCACAACGGTTTAGATGCCGTAATCGAGCAATTAGGACCGGAAGGGTGGAGACCGATTTCATTTTCTTCATGATATCTAAATGAGGCGGAGGAGAAAAATTCGACAAACGAAATAGAATTGTTGGCAGTAGTGTGGGGTGCTGAATATTTCCATAATTACATACTGGGAATAAATTTTATAGTAGTGACAGATCACAAAGCGCTAGTGTCCCTTTTAAACGGCAGTAATAAGGAAAACAAGACATTGTTTAGCCGTTTAACAGGTTGGTTGGACCGACTTATCCCATTTGATTTTCAAATAGAACATAAAACAGGGACAAAAATTGGTCTGGCGGGTTATTTATCACGACATCCAACTAAAGAAGCAGCGCCAATTAGTACGTTTGATAATATGTGTACCGTAGCGAAAAATTTTTTAAAACATACCGCTCTTGGGTTTGGTAAAAGTATTGCATCCAGGGGATCCAAAACAGGCAATAATATATCCAAGGGACCGCATGTCAAAGCGAAAGTAAGCAATCTATAAAAAGATTAACTATTTCGTCACGAGATCAGGCGGTAGAGGGCGGGAAGTCATGCGAGCGAGAATTGAATAATCAGAATCAAACACATGGTTTAAACCAACGGCTACATAATTGACACAGTAATTTAGCCGGTGCTATTACTCAATCGAAGGAAAGTTGTTTCAAATTATCAAATTCAAAAATTCACAATTCAAAAACTCAAATCGAAATGAACAAAAAGTATGAAAAATGGCAGAAACTCCCTGCCATTTAAAACAACCACCAAGCTTAGACAGTAGCAGTGACGAAATAGAAGAATTACCACCGAGTTTAAACTTAGAAGCAATCACAAAAGAACCAAAATCAGTCCGAAGAAACACTACTCTATCGGTACCATCGGCATTCAAAGGCGAGACAATCCCACCAGTGGATCCGAATCCGGTATGCATGTCAATTATAACCCGCAATTACAAAATTGTAAGCAAGATTATCTCACTTCCCGATTTGTTTAACTTAGAATTTATAGAGTCAAATTACCTTTCTGATCCCCAAAATAGCCCTATTAAAGATTTAATAAAAACGAGAGACCCAGAAATCCACAAAACTTACCGCTATGAACCGCTATTACTCCCAATTCATTAATGATATCTACGTAAAGAAAATGTTGTTTGACGGACGAAAAACTCGTGATACCGATGAACCTCCAAACTGCAATTAACAATAGAATCCACGCTTTCACTACGTGAAGACCAATATGTTTGATGCCGCAAAAGACGTCTAATATCCCTAAATTTACCGATCAGTAGCCTCAATAGCCGAGGACTGCCCAGAATGCACCGCCGCCGGCAAGAACTTGAAACCCAATTAAAGTGAGAAGCAGCTTGGAAATATACCTGAACCGAGGGAGCCCAACCAATCAGTTCAACTTGATTTTTGGGGCCCTAATAACTATTTAAATGAATCCCAGAAAAACATGTTAGTGGCGGTCGATCGGTTCTCTCATTGGCCACCGGCGATGGTCTGTGGAAAAAACCGGTCTGATGATAAAACAATGAAATTTTTGAAAAGTTATATAATAAACCACGGGGTGCCAAGGAAGATTCACGTGAACCAGGGGACGAGTTTAATGTCGAACGAAATTAGAGCATTCTGTAATGGGGAGGGTATTGAAATCATAAAACTACCAGAAAAAGATCACCGGGCAACTGTGTGCGTGGAGCGCACCATTGGTAGTCTTAAAAACTCAATACTGATTTCCGTCCAAGAAAACCATCCCGAACCTCTGGAGAAAATTATCGAAAGGGCCCTTGGTGCTCTCACTTTTTTGAAGAATGCGACACTAAAAATCTCGCCATCCGAGGCGCACCACGGTCGCGAAGCAAACACTGTCCTAAGAAATCTTACGAAAAAAACCATCTCTCCAAAATCTGGATTGGTCGCGAGTAATAAAACGAAAAAAGCTTGCTTAGATGACGCCACCCAAACGTGAGGGACGTGCCAAACCCTCCTGATCCAAACTGGGGCGTGAGGTCAGATCTGGCGTACGATCGCAAACATAGAAGCCACGCGCGTAAGCTGACAAATGCGCAAACGGAAACTCTGGACGAGGAACCGTCCATAATGAAATCCGCAGACAAGAGCGGACAACCGGGACCCTCTGGATTGTTATTCCAGCGAATCAGAAACCAGAATCTGAAAAAGTATAAGCAATTCCATTCTAAAGTCAAAGCAGAAAGTGCTCATTCGTTAAGTTTAAATGACGGGGTTGTTCTTAGAAAATCGGGGGTGGCCATGAAGCCAAAATCGAAGAAACCAAAAGCGGCCCTACCACAAGCGATCCTACCACCACCGTTTCCGCGCGAAGTGAAAGAACGGGCAACAAAATTGCAGCTACCGAAAAACAGCAGCGAACCAAACCGGGCACGGATTCGAAAACAGTGAAGATCTACCGATTATCTCGGTCAAACGGACAGTTAAAACATCCGCGGAGGCACAAGCAGGATCAGCACAAACGAGCGAACAAGCAACGAGACAGCATCAAGAAGGAGCGGAAGAAAAAGAACAGCCGTGACGAAAATGGGAGGGGTGATGATCAATTTCATCAACAAGAATGATAAAGAGGGGGAAAAGTAACTCAGAAACTCAAACTGAAAAACAAAACTTTTTAAAGCCCAAGGAGAGGGTTGGTCATTATTGGAATAAAACCTCAAAAATCTTATCACCACTAAGTGATCCTTCAATTGCTAAAAATCCGATGTTAATAAAATTGTTCAGTATCTTCAAAACGTTTCAGTCAGTATTTTTCGTCAGCTAACACTTGCAATCAACATCCAGTAGTCACATTTTTCAGTCATTTAACCTTTCATCTATTGAAGGGGAACTTACAGCCATCAATCAACTGTCAATCGTGGTGCTAATGAGTCTGTTAGCAGGTGCTGTCCTTGGCATATCCTGTCACCCTTGGTTGACCTCCAGTGTTACTCTTATTGTTAACTTTGTGAAATCAAGTTGCTTATCATTTGGAATTTACATATTGAACAATCAGCCTTTTCAACAGAGGTTTGAGTCACGACTGCAAGTTGTTTAATATGCTATCACTCGACCTCTTCCGACGATAGTTTGGGGCATCTAATTTTGCGCGGAGGACAAAAATAAAAAGAAATAAAACACGCGAATACAAAGTTACTCCTCAATTTTAGTGGTCGGAACAAAAAGTCAAAAAGGCTTGAAAAAATCAACCTATGGTTACTATTGAAACACTAATCACTGTATATCCTGTTCCGTGTACAAACACAGCGGAGCAATGCGCAGCAATAGTTTTGTCCAAACCAGCAATCAAATTATTTCAATTGACTGTGTTGTACTAAATAATTTGTTCATATTGATGATTCTTTTTCGGATCTACTTAAAAATTGCCCCCCCCCTTTTAAGAAAGGGGGGCAATTGTTAAGTAGATTAACGCATTTTCGAACAATCAGAATGCAGCAAAATTCTAATTCTCAATAGAAAGCTCTGTGCTAATTTACTGTTTTTATTAATAGGGGTGGCAATTCTTAAGTAATTCCAATTTTTCGACTAATTTAAATCGGACTGTTTCGTAATCTAAAATTACTGGATCTACTAAACAACTCTTCCCATATGGTATTTACTTAAGAATCTCCACCCCTATGATTAAATACAGTAAATTAGCACAGGGCTGCATTCTGATTGGTAGAAAAATCAGCATGCTTTATCCATTTAAAAATCTCCCTCCCTTTCTTGTTAAGGAAATACAAATTATCGGCCATACAAGATTTTCAGGTCGAACTTTATTCTCTTTAGGTCGAAAAGAAAATAGGTCGAAAAATAAGTCGCGGCATGGTCGACAAGTTAGTTGCCATTGAACTTTTGGGGAGGCGAACTCAGGTCTACGGCGTCCAAGCCTGCCCAGCTAGCCATTATAATTTTTTGCTCTCGAACTTGTACTTTACTTACATAAGCTCTTTCTTTGGCGTAGTCACAATCGGCCAAAATAAGTAGCCAGATAATCGAAGACTAACTCGCGGCTAGGTCGAAAAATGCTTGATAATTGTGTTTGACACTTTTAAGCTCTTGTAATCCGAAATTTTATTAGATCTTACCTGCAACGCAAAACCCCAATAGCACAAAGGCATTGAGCCGCAACAGAACTTCCATGAAGCAAGCTCAAAAAATGTAAGACATATTAACTTCTATATGATTTCAAGAAAAAATTTAAACGTGATTTTAACAAAATTTGATTAAGTTTTTTGTGTTGCAGTTGAAGATTATTGAATTATGTGGTTTTACAGTCCAATAATTAGTAAAATATCTTTTCGGTATTACTGAGAGCCTTTGAGTGGGTTGAACTCACCTCAGATTTGATTGTTCGACAGAAGTTGTTACGAAACACACCGACGAATGATTAACTTGGCAGCACTGCTTACGGTGTTAAGATTATGATGACTGATCAATCTATCATCTCGATCAGAGCTCTGTTAGTACAGAACGCAAAAGCTAACCATTTTGTTTTTTTATGATTTTTCCAAACTTTTATTACACTTTTAAAAAATTTGCAATAATTTATTAAAAGTTTAAAATATTGGAGTCTTAGGCAGAAAGCAGAAACGTGCGGATATTTCTTATAAGATCAATCTTAATGAAAAATAAATAATTGAGAACCGAAATTTAATTAAAAAACCTAAATCAGAATACCTCGGTTGATCTTCTATTAAATTTTGGTGATCCTGATTTTTCATTTTTGATGAACTATATCGATTTCGATTCTCAAATTATTGAGTCTCAATGTTTTCAATCAGGTTTTACTTACAGTTTTTTAACAAAGTTTTTTCTGACACTGAATCACCAAATCATGTTTTCTAGGTTTTCATGTTGATTTGCCCGATTCGTTCGATCGATGTTTAACAACTGAATTTGCAGTAAACTGCATTTTCAACAATTCAATCTGAAGCCAATTCAAAGCTATTTTGACAGATGAGCATTGAAAATCGCCTTGGAAATCGGTTTTTACAATTTTAAATTTTTAAGGAAACAATTGGAAAAGACAATATTTCATCGTAGCAGCAATATGTTTTGTAGGAAACAATTAGAAAACACAATATTTCATCATAGAATCCCGAAATTTTAGATTTAATTTTTTAAACGGAAGCGACTACTGAGGATCTTTCAATAATACTTCAAACTATTCAGTCAAATTTATTACTTGACACAAATGTGTTTTTTTGTTTTGCTATATGGAACAAATAATAAGCATTTTTTTCATTTAGAAAAACAGCAAACCTCAATTTGAAAAAACTTTCGAATTAGGCAAAGGTAACATTAGATATTTGAAAGATAAACTACAAATATTGTTAAACGCAAAAAAAAAATAAAAAAAATTAACTTTTAAATTTCATGACAACAATATAGTCGTTCATGAAAAAACGTAGATGTTTGTAGTTTTATAAAATACCTCGATGATTTTGAACAGCTGTAGTGATTTCTTTTTTGTCTGGGAAAATTAAGCTTGAAAAGAGACGCAAAATGAGGAAATGAAGCAGTAGTTTGTTTAAGAAACATTTTGGCACAATAATTTGTGTTCAACTCTTTTACTTCATTAGACAGAAAATTTGCTGAAAAACAGCAAAATCGTACGATAATAGCTTCAATTCTTATGAAACTATGGATCTCCTTTTTTAGTTACGAGACAAAAAAACATGTTTAACAGAAAGGAAGCTCAGTTTATATAACTAAACTTATCTTTGCTTATTGAGGTTTCACCCCACTGGAAAATCTTCCTAATCGAGAGCAATCAGTATGGTAATATTTCTAATTAATTTTTCCTATGTGACTTGAAACTAATTGCAACGGTTTTTGTGACTGAGGTTTAATAGGACCGGCATATCGCATGAAACACGAGAACAGTGGTGCAGATGATTGAAGGTGATTGAGAGCTACAGAAAGAGTGGTTTGATAACCGCGGAAGATTTTGTTTTTTAATCGGATACTTTTTTCAGCATCTCACCGAGTCGTAACACTTAAACTTTTTCAAAATTAGTTGAGGATATTGGGATGCGACCGTGTGCTGGATATATTGAGCATTGTATTATCTGAGTAAACAGTTTTTTGTAACGAAGCTTTGTTAATAAATAACCCTAACTTAATGCGCTAGGAACGACAAACTGCTAAAATTTTTGATGGAGATTGTAATTCATTAGAAAGAAAAGGTCAACTTCTCCAAAATTTGACTCAATCGACGAGTAGACAACAAAACACCATCTCAGCTGCTAATTGCTTAATAGAAACAGTGAGTTAATTTCTAGGATCAACTCATAGAGTAATTTCAGATAAGGTACACCGTCTGTTCGTCACGCTATCTTATTTTTGGCCGGATAGATTCGCGCAACTTCTTAGTCTAATACCGATCTTAATCTTACTCTTATATCTCTTAGTCTCAATAGATCTAGAGTATACTGGTTTTGTTACGAGTCGGTGTCTTGGAGAAAGCAACTAAGTTGTAAGTTAAATTCAAATCTCTCTGGTGCTGAAATTACAAGTGATTTCAGCACTTACAAATAAGTGGGTTGTTAGTTTGATAGAGTGTGATTGGTTAGTCTTTAAAATAGTATAGGGATAAAATATCTAAATTATAACCAATAACAAATTATAGTTTGGATCTGGTTCCACCCATCCGGGGTTTACAGAGTTTTTTTAATCCTTTGACTTCTATCTGTAATGGAGGATGGATGATGATCGTTTGTATTTCGCGGGCATCATTTCTATTCCGTTCATGGAGAAGGAAGCTCCAGAAAAAAAGAATAGTGGATATCGTTTTGTCCTTCAACAATGACTGTGATCGTCAACAAAATCAATCTGATTTCCAAATGATTTGTTATGATCGTTTGTTCTTGTTCGGCGGAGAACTGACTGTGTTTCGACCTTGTTTGGGAATGGCGTGAAGATCGAAAATGGAGGGAATGCATTGTAACTCGGATCTTTACGTATACTTGAACATCGAGGTGGTCATTGGTCTAATTCAATGAAGTCCTTTACTGCGAAGTCAAGTCGTACTTCAAATCCTTTGAATTGTGATTGTGGATGGATATCGGTTGTGTTTAGCCATTCTGTAAATTGAGTGTGAGGGGGTCGTCTAGTTTTTTGATGCTCGTCTTCGTGATCGTGGGTGATCTATATACTGCATTATATAATTTACATATATACATTTTTTGTTAATTCTGGTTTTTTAGTTATGATCTTTGATTAGTTCTTATCGCAAAAGCGTTTTTATTTAGTTCTGTTGTTTTTAAAGAGTTACTCACCCTTGAGTAGCTCTCGTCAAAATAGAGAGTGGGTCACAAAGCGTGTTCTCTACCACCGTGGGTTAGGCCGGCTATTAAGCATGCTCAGGACGTCCTCTACTGGTGGGTTAGGCCAGGAGTGAGGGTATGAATGCATGCTAGTTTATTGTGGGGTCCTGTTTTGTGTTAACCTTTTATGTTGTGTTTGTTACTGGTTATTCCTTTTGTTGTTTGGTTCTGTCCTTTTTTCAAAAATCAAAGTGCTTGGTTTGGGTTTGTCTTGAGAATTTTTGGCGTTTAATTATTTATTATTTAGACTTGTCAATAGTCTTCAAAAGAATAAATTATCCAGTTCTTAAGCTGATTTAATCCGGTTTGAGTACCGTGGGTTTTCTTTTCTTAGTCATGCTGTTAGTTTGTGGTTTATTGTGTTTAGTAAGCTGCGTTGATTAGTATGGATGATTATATAATTCCTTTCCAACCGGGTTAAAAGAAAGTTTGAAACTTGTTATTACTCGTTTGAGTTGTTGTTAGTGAAAGTTAAAACTTGAATTTCATTTTTTTATACAATTCGCCGTGGGCGAGTTGTGCGAATTCGGATAGAATTTGTGTGCAAGTGAACATAAAGAAGCGTCTTTCAAAAGGTTAGTACTGCTTTCTTTTGTATAAATTTACTACTTGAAGTTTTTAATTTACTGCTTTGTCGGGATTGAAATTATGATTTTATTTTCATTGTATTTAGATTTACTACATTGGCGACGGCATATGGGAGAATTTATAATACTTTTTTTACTGTGGGGAAGAAATTTTACTGCATCATTCAGTGCGGTTTGTTAATAGAAGTTTATAGTTTATAAAAAGTTTTGAATTTATTTTTGGTTTTTCGTCTTTGTAGATGATCGTTATTTGAAGACTAAAGAAAAAGAAAAAAAATTTCCTAGAATCCGTGAGGGAAAACATCGTGGATGACATCAGATGTGGTTAGTAGCTTTGCTAACATGCGAATGATATTTTTAGTCTGAAGCAGTGACCAAAGCAATTGGAGTGCCTTAATGGTTTTTAGTTCTTCAGTGCCAATGGAAAATTCGTAAGATGTGTTTTGGATTAAATTAAAAAGCTTGTGATTATATTTAGTATTGTGTACAGATTCTAAAATTGGTACTTCGATAGGTTGAATGTATTCGTGCGGGACAATTAGTGGTCGGGATTCTTCTGCACTGAAGGTTTTGGTGAGGGGACAGAATATATATACATCTGGGTGATGGGATCATAGTTACGGTGTATGCCTTGGAACTTAGTGTTTGTAATGCAATATGTGAAATTAAGAAAAAATGGTGATGTGCATTTAGAGTTAATGAATTGATATCGATGATGGGGTTGTCGTGATGGTGTATGTAAATCAAAATGATTTTATATGAATCTATAGTAAGTGTAAGTATGCGTTTGGTTAGTTCGTAACATGATGTCGTGTGAACAGTGCAAATTACGTACTTTGGGTGTGATGAAGTGGAAGGTTAGTGAAAAGTATTCAAATTTTTTCATAAAATGATTTATATGCTCGAGTGTCACAAAGTGTTTCTGAAATGATGTGATCATGTTTGTTATCGAGTGAATTTAGTGTGAATAGATAAGCTGTTTTGATGAAAAACTTTTCGGTTAATTGCAGATTAGCAAACTGATCGTCGTCGAGGAATTGATCTTGGTTAGATCTGATGGTATTGTGATCATAGTATTCGCTGAAATACTCGTTAGCTCGATGTGCTGTGAATGTTCTTAATAGCTTTTTGTATCCTACGTGTGTGAATTGTCGAATAGTTATTGCTGTAGTTAGTCTGAAGAGTTCATTTTTATTTCTTTCTATTTTCTGTGGTGAGTTAATGAGTGGTAAAGCAAGCGGTTTGAAAAATGATAATATGTGGTCCAATGGAGTGTAGGGATTAAAACATGCTCATCGACACAGTTGGGTTGTTCAGTGTTAGGGTCGGAGTCGGTATATGTATATCGGGGGAAGATATTGGGGGAAGATATACGGATATTGCCTCACTGGTCGCACCAGATGAGTTAAGTTCTAGGGTCAACTCATAGAGTAATTCCAGATAGGGTTATAGTTTGGGTCTGGTTCCAATAGGGAATTTAAAAAACACGAAAATTTTGGAGTCTAATCATTACTCCATGTTAGGGCGTTCTATAATTGATTTCTTGGTTCCCTCTATCATATTTGTACCAAACAGCGGTAATATTACGCTGGGATCTCCGGTACGGCATTTAGAATTATAATGCTCCCGAGTTTTGGTCATATGGCGATTCTTAAGTGTTACTATAAACCAATTTTTGTCAGTTATTATGTTCCGATTGCTTTTTCAAAATCTATAAGTTAATGACCTCAGTATTACGCTACTAAATAGTTTTAGCTGCTTGCATGTTATAATCAGATAAAAAGAAAATTCAATGAATCTAAATGAATCAATGCCAATTTTGACAAAACACTGTTTTTGACCTTGTGTTTTAATTATTCTTTTGTACAATGAATCTGATTTTGGAACCCGCTCCATCTGACTTTTTATCCAGCCATTTTTATCTAGCCAAAAATATATATTTCACCTGTAATCACCCGTAAAGTTATAGGGGTGTGAAGATTGCCATTTGGGCCAATTTGCGACAATTAACGCGCGATATATTTCTCGCTATTTCTCGCTATTAGAAATCGATCAAAGTTGGTTGAAGCAGGCTTTTTAAAAATTTGCTCTGTTTTAAGGAGCAAATTCTATCACTTTGTTTTTTATATGGCGTGTGGGGGAAATGATTTTCAAAAAAATTACAATTTTTTTTCGATTTTTTTTCTATTTTTTTGAAAAGTTCATCGATTTTTGTCGAGCGAACGCTGCTTCATAGTTCTTAAATTGGCAGTCGGAACAGTCAGAGCTTCGCCAAGATACACGCAGTCTTGTTCTTTTTTAAAAAATTCTTCCAAGATTTGTAATCTCAGGATATTTTTGGTAATATCTTCTAAATTTGATGCTGACCTCAAGATGAGTTTTACGATGAGCTGCATTAGTTTTTTGCCCTGTCAATTAAATTGCAATCAATCGTGGTTTTTTTACTTTTGAAAAAATTAACTGAGAAATTGATTGTTTTTATAAGGGTAAGACCGTCATTATTCTGACGTCTGTTTTTTGAGTTTGAAAGCGTTTTTGAAAGAAAAAAATAAAGGTCCAAAAATTCGTCAGTTTTATTTTGCAAACCAAACCTATACGCAAGATCAAACACAAGGTTATGATTTTTTTGCATAATCAGTCAGTATTTGTATCAAGTAGATCGTCAAACTTTAGTTTGGAATTCAATGTCGTCTGGGGTAATGAACAGCCTGCCTTTAGTACACATTGAAACTGAATTGTGGATTTTGTAAAAGAAAAAAATCAAGGCTCTTTTGTTTGGTGAAAAATGATCAAAAACTAAATTGTTGAGACAGTCAACGCGCAATTCATTAACCGAAAACATTGTTCAAAACTGAGTTGAGGCATGCTATTGGACTATTTAATACTTTTCTTCATGCAAAGTATATCATTTTGTTTTTCAAATATCTCAATTCAATTTGGAACAATTTCTAAAACGAATTGAATCCCTGCTTATGCGTTATTAGCAGGAAATTCATCGCACTTTGTTCATTATAAATTGGCAATTTTTAAATTCCCATAACTTCACGAAAAATTTGTGGAAAGGTTTAGAGCTAACAATTGCTTTTTGTTTCGCATTTTGTTTATCCGAAAAAAGTACCCTTAAGCAAACTTTTATTTATAGCATTTTTGGGTTGCCTTTAAAGATCTATGTTCCGCCTGCCTTTATTTGTGAAAGGGTGGTTTTTTTCAGTCAAAATTCGACTTTTTAACTAGCCATTGTTGACAAATTTTTTCTTATCTCAGCCAAAATAAATTGTTGTCCTGGGCTCAATTTAAAAAACAAATTTCAACTGTGATTATTTCCGTAAATTTTTGAGGGTTTCAACAATTTGGCCAACTTGGCCATTCAGGACAATTAACGCGCAATATATTTCGCACTATTAATGCGTAAGCGGAGATTTAATCAGTTTCAGAAATTGATCCAAGTTGGTTTAAGCACGCTTATTTGCCTCGGTTGATTTGTTACTAGGAGAAAAATCTATCACTTTGTACTTTATATGGCGTGTGGGGATTTGAATTTCCAAAAGATCTCATTTATTTTGAATTTTTTTTTAATTCATCAATTTTCATCAAGCGAACACTTCTGCATAAATTTTAAAATGGCAGTCAGATCATTTAGGGCTCAGCCCTGATACGAGTAGTCTTCTTCATTTTATAGTTTTTCTTTTAAAAATTGTAATCTTATGAACACTTTTGATAATACCCCTAAATTTGATGCTGACCTCATGATGAGTTCTTACAATGAGCTGCAATAATTTTGATATTTTACAATGAGATGCAATATTTAAAAATTTATTATTTTTTCTTTCTTACAATCAGAATATTGTTTTTAGATTATAACTGCTCCATTGACCTTAAAAGGCAGTCAGAACTTTCAGGGTTCCACCAAGCATTTTTGCCAAGAATTTTTTAAAGATAGGTTCATTAGTCATTTTGAAAAACGAACGTGATGGAAAAAGAAAGATAGCTGTAGTCAATAGTTATCAATTGGTTATGCTTTTTTCAGACATACTGATTGATTTGGAAAAGCTAGCAACCTGAAAAATCTTATGAGTGTTTTGATTTGTTCCGTTTCTTCCCTAATGCAAAAAAAAAAGATTGCAAAAATGACAACAACAACAGTCATTGATTTTCTATGACGACCCAACGCAACGCATTTTGAATGCTAATTAGGAACAAGGAAACAAACTTTTCAGTGACAAATTCAAGATATTCAAAGACTTGAGAAGAAGACTCTACCTATACGTCTGTACCCTTTTTGTTGATGGCGGAATGATTAAAGTGGGCGGAAAAATCACTCAGAAACTAGATCTCACAGATGATCAGTGGGAACAAATTACGATACCAGAAAAATGACTGTTTTCATCTAAAATTACACACATCTGAAGTACCTAGATACTCCCTTAAAAAGAGTGCCTGCCGATTGTTGACAAATTTTTGGATCGTAATCGCCTAAGCAGCCCTTTGTCACCCACAAAAAACTATGCGAAGTTCCACCGATGCAAACCACCATTGAAGGGAGACGATCTCAGAGAACAAAAAAGTCTTCAACTTCTTTCACTCACATTGGAGACAATTTTGCTGGCCCTTTTGTAACACAAAATGACAAAAAAAAATGGATACTGATTTGGTTTTTTCTTTCGAAACAAAAACCATGTTTTTGGGGTTAAAAACTAGTTTCTCCCCACAGTGTTATACTGCTGCTCTGAGACGATTTGATGCTAGGTGTCTTACTCCAGTGACGATGCGCTTAGGCAATGGACTGCAGCTTTTGTGAACCAAAAATGGGCTTCGGCAAATCAAACTAAGCCTTAGGAAAACATAAAAAAAACAATCAATGCTTAATGCTGCAGATGCAATCAAAATCGCTTGGAAAAAAGTGCTGCAAGTATCTACTATTTTTGGTGAAGTTTGGGAATTTGGGAATCTTGCCAAATCTCGTCTTAAAAAACTTATGGAGAAATTGTTTTCAAGTGAGAGGAAGTTCATACTTTACAATTCGACCTAGAAGCAATGCTCAATGCACGACCCTTCCTTGTAAATTCATATAACGTTGGTGATCTGCGGCCAAAATAATTCCGACCAAAAAAATTGAAGTAGGTGAAGTAGATGATGTAGGTGATTTTGTTTATAGAAAAAAAACCAACCAACGTTAATTTGTTGAGGAAGTCAACACAGGAAGAGAATTTCAATGACAATCAATGAAAGACAAAACCACTGCTTTAATTGACCTTGGACCAAGCTACGTATGCGTTCAGTCAGTGTTGAATAAACTTTGTTGCTCAAAAACAATAAAAAACATTAAAAAATACTGTAATACAATGAACGCAAAAAACTGGTTAATTTTTATAAAGATTCTTTCATCCTTATGATTTGAATATAAAGCGCAATTTTATGTGAGGGTTTGTTTGAAAGGAGAAATTTTTTGTACTTTCGAACCCTTCAAAACAGCTGACAAAATTGATCACATACTAAGATGCAGCAAATGAATTAGCTTTTCGATGCTGGGTTCGACAAATTGATGCCAATAGAAAATTCACTGCCTTATTGCGATTGTTATCCAACGAGAAAAAAAGCGACTAAAGCGGCAGAACAATAAAGAGATTGTGTATAACAAATTTGGCAGAGATTACTTGCTGCAGGCAAAAACCAAAACCTGTTCAAAGTTATGATTGACCTTTAGCGATATTTTCTTTCCTGAACAAAATTGAGTTCAACTTTACTGTCGTAGTATAAACAATGAAGCAATCAAAAGTTGTTTTACACCCTCTATTTTTAAACCATATCATTTGGTTAAATTGCTATTGAATTTTAGTAAAAACTCGAATTTAAGTCTTTTGAATTGGTCCGCTTTTGAACTTCGATCATAAACCAAATTTTGATCGATTCAAAGATTTTGGAAAACACGAGTGTAATGTATCAAAAGTCCGATTCAAGAGTATCTTTCTAGTCCATTATAATAGAACCATTTTGACTTTTTAATCAGTTATTCTTTGTTGTTTTTGCATCAAAATCCAGTGCAAAACCCTTAGACACACGAAACTGCAATTATTATGGTCATAATTAGCAAATTTGTTATAGTCGACAATCAAACTAGCATAAAAACTTCTTAATCTTTCACACCTAGCTATCCTAGTAATATTCCATATCCTGGCTTAAACTTTTCAAAAAACTGAAAAAAAAACTTCGGTTTATACTGACAAAAGTGTTTCACTAAGTCGCAGATGCGTGAAAACTGTAAAAAGACAACCGACTTGATTTTCTCGAGCAAAAAGTCAATAAATTGTAGCAACTAACGCACAAAAAGTTAAACTATTGCGCCAATTTGTTGGACTCATTTGTTGTGTTTTTTTTTCATATTGCTCCAATCTCACTGACTCCATTGGAAGTAAACCAGAAAATGAGAGACTCCCAGTCGGCGGAGAGGGAGCTGCAGGCACTATCAAGTCAATTGCTACTGGGTTTACTTTGAAAATTGAAAAAATACACGTCTGTTAATTGGCAGTGAAGATGCACAACAGATCGTGTCTATTATTACGTGTGAATGAAAATCGTTGATATGCAAAATGTTGAAACATTGCAAAAAAAAAAAATTTCTATTCAAAAAATAGAATGAACCAAGCTTGGCGGAATTTTTTTTCCATGACTTGATTCTCAATCAATTTGCTTAATTCAACCTGGTTTGACAGATACGATTTTCATATTTGGAAAAAGCTTAACATACCAGTCGAGACTATTTTATGGTAGAAAAAAATTGTTTGAAAATAACATGATCATCATTTGTTTCAATGATAGAATCACTAAAACTAGCCTTTTTTCCATTACAAGAGTTTCATGGCAAGCACTTTTTCTATAAATAAATTCAGTTTTTATATCAAGTTGCACTCAAAGCTTGTGTTTTACATTTACACTAAGCAACCACGAAATTTTAAAATAAAACAAGACTGCTCATATCAGGGCGAAGCCTTGATTGTTCCGACTGCATTTTAAAGCTTATTGAGCAGTAATAACAATTTAAAAATTAAATGTAATAAATTAAAATGGAAAATTTTTTCGAAAATTTGAGATTTTTTTTTTAAATCATCCCCCCACACGCCCTATAGAGTACAAAAGAATAGATTTCGCTCCTTGTAACAATTCAGTTATGGCAAATAGGCTTCTTTCTACCAATTTAAAACTATTTCTAGGACGGATTAAATCTCCGCGTACGCGTTATTAGCGCGAAATATATCGCGCGTTAATTGTCCCAAAATATATTTTCAAACACAAGCTCAGGGCAACAATATTTTTTAAATGGTATAAAAAAAATTCCGTTTAAAAATGGCTAGTTAAAATGTCGAAGTTTGTCTGAAGAAAAAACCACTCGAGCACAAATATTCAATTATTTTCGTATCAAAAGTTGGAACAAAAACCAATAGAGTAAATAGCATCTATTTCTACACAGTGTATTTTATGCCACATGCAAGCTAAAGTATTGAATTTCAATGAGTAAGATAACAAAAGAATGTAAGACTATGTATCGGGTTATAAAAGTATAGAGATTGATTCTTGACAAAAGGTTCTCGAAAGGAGGGTATTTCTATTATTGATTCAAAAAGATTAAATTTTTACAAAAGCAAAAATGATACACCTGCAAGGTCCATTCACCACAGCAAAAAGAAGGGCTGAACTCAAGATGACCGTTCAAACACGAGTAATGAAGTACACTTTCCTTGTTTTTGTTTCGTCTTTTCATTTATCTTGATTAATGCAGACTAACCAATTAACAATGTCACCATGTCCACTCATCGCAGCAACTTTGCCATCTTTATTTTCAATACGGTGTAATGGAGGATCAGACGCTGACCTGCATTTTTTGTATTCGTGATTCAACCATTGACTGAACTCAAGATGACCCTTTGAACACGAGTAGTGCAGAGATATAGCGCCATCTTTGTCTGGTGATATAATTATTGCACATTTGTCCGATGGTTCCAGCAATTCCAATAAAACAGAAGCAATTTCAATATTGCCGTCTACAGCAGCGTGATAAAGCACGCTACTCTTGACTTTGTTTCGTGTCTTCATACCTTCCGGATCAATTCTGGCAAGCCATCTAACAACGTTAAGTTGATTATTCTGCACAGCAGCCGCAAGAGGCGTGTGTTCATCTTTATCTTGAATTGTGGGTAAGGGAGGATCGGATTCTGATTTGCATTTCTCGTATTCGTCAATCAACCATTGGCTGAACTCAAGATGACCCTTCAAACACGAGTATTGCAGAGATATAGCGCCATGTTTGTCTGGTGATATAATTAATGCACAGTTGTCCGATGGTTCCAATAATTCCAGAAAACAGAAGTAATTTCAATATTGCCGTCTACAGCAGCGTAATGAAGCACACTATTGTTGACTTTGTTTCGTGTCTTCATACCTTCCGGATCAATTTGCAAGCCATCTAACAACGTCAAGTTGATTATTCACCACAGCAGCCGCAAGAGGCGTGCATTCATCTTTATTTTGAATTGTGGGTAATGGAGGATCGGATTCTGATTTGCATTTCTCGTATTCGTCAACCAACCATTGGCTGAACTCAAGATGACCCTTCGAACACGAGTAGTTCAGAGATATAGCGCCATCTTTGTCTGGTGATATAATTAATGCACATTTGTCCGATGGTTCCAACAATTCCAAGAAAACAGAAGCAATTTCAATATTGCCGTCTACAGCAGCGTGATGGAGCACACTTCTCTTGACTTTGTTTCGTGTCTTCATACCCTCCGGATCAATTCTGGCAAGCCATCTAACAACGTCAAATTGATTATTCAGCACAGCATACGCAAGAGGCGTGTCTTCATCTTCATCGTGAATTGTGGGTAATGGAGGATCGGATTCTAATTTGCATTTCTCGTATTCGTCAATCAATCATTGGCTGAACTCAAGATGACCCTTCGAACACGAGTAGTGCAGAGATATAGCGCCATCTTTGTCTGGTGATATAATTAATGCACATTTGTCCGATGGTTCCAACAATTCCAAGAAAACAGAAGCTATTTCAATATTGCCGTTTAGAGCAGCGTGATGGAGCACACTTCTCTTGACTTTGTTTTGTGTCTTCATACCCTCCGGATCAATTCTGGCAAGCCATCTAACAACGTCAAATTGATTATTCAGCACAGCATACGCAAGAGGCGTGTCTTCATCTTCATCGTGAATTGTGGGTAATGGAGGATCGGATTCTAATTTGCATTTCTCGTATTCGTCAATCAATCATTGGCTGAACTCAAGATGACCCTTCGAACACGAGTAGTGCAGAGATATAGCGCCATGTTTGTCTGGTGATATAATTAATGCACAGTTGTCCGATGGTTCCAATAATTCCAGAAAACAGAAGTAATTTCAATATTTCCGTCTACAGCAGCATAATGAAGCACACTATTGTTGACTTTGTTTCGTGTCTTCATACCTTCCGGATCAATTTGCAAGCCATCTAACAACGTCAAGTTGATTATTTACCACAGCAGCCGCAAGAGGCGTCCATCCATCTTTATCTTGAATTGTGGGTAATGGAGGATCGGATTCTGATATGCATTTCTCGTATTCGTCAATCAATCATTGGCTGAACTCAAGATGACCCTTCGAACACGAGTAGTGCAGAGATATAGCGCCATCTTTGTCTGGTGATATAATTAATGCACATTTGTCCGATGGTTTCAACAATTCCAAGAAAACAGAAGCAATTTCAATATTGCCGTTTGCAGCAGCGTGATGAAGCACACCACTCCTGTCTTTATTTTGTGTCTTCAAACCTTGCGGATCAATGCTGGCAAGCCAACTAACAACGTTAATTTGATTATTTTGCGCAGCAGCCGCAAGAGGCGTGTGTTCATCTTCATCTTGAGTTGTGGGTAATGGAGAATCGGATTCTGATTTGCATTTCTCGTATTCGTCAATCAACCATTGGCTGAACTCAAGATGACCCTTCAAACACGAGTATTGCAGAGATATAGCGCCATGTTTGTCTGGTGATATAATTAATGCACATTTGTCCGATGGTTCCAACAATTCCAAGAAAACAGAAGCAATTTAAATATTGCCGTCTACAGCAGCGTGATGAAGCACACTACTCTTGACTTTGTTTCGTGTCTTCATACCTTCCGGATCAATTCTCGCAAGCCATCTAACAACGTCAAGTTGATTATTCTGCACTGCAGTCGCAAGAGGCGTGTGTTCATCTTTATCTTGAATTGTGGGCAATGGAGGATCGGATTCTGATTTGCATTTCTCGTATTCGTCAATCAACCATTGGCTGAACTCAAGATGACACTTCGAACACGAGTAGTGCAGAGATATAGCGCCATCTTTGTCTGGTGATATAATTATTGCAGATTTGTCCGATAGTTCCAACAATTCCAAGAAAACAGAAGCAATTTCAATATTGCCGTCTACAGCACCGTGATGAAGCACATTACTCTTGACTTTGTTTCGTGTCTTCATACCTTCTGGATCAATTCTGGCGAGCCATCTAACAACGTCAAGTTGATTAATCTGCACAGCAGCTGCAAGAGGCGTGTGTTCATCTTTGTCGTGAATTGTGGGTAATGAAGGATCGGATTCTGATTTGCATTTCTCGTATTGGTCAATCAACCATTGGCTGAACTCAAGATGACACTTCGAACACGAGTAGTGCAGAGATATAGCGCCATCTTTGTCTGGTGATATAATTATTGCAGATTTGTCCGATGGTTCCAACAATTCCAAGAAAACAGAAGCAATTTCAATATTGCCGTCTACAGCAGCGTGATGAAGCACATTACTCTTAACTTTGTTTCGTGTCTTCATACCTTCTGGATCAATTCTGGCGAGCCATCTAACAACCTCAAGTTGATTAATCTGCACAGCAGCCGCAAGAGGCGTGTGTTCATCTTTGACGTGAATTGTGCTAACGGAGGATCGGATTCTGATTTGCATTTCTCGTATTCGTCAATCAACCATTGGCTGAACTCAAGATGACCATTCGAACACGAGTTGTGCAGAGATATAGCGCCATCTTTGTCTGGTGGTATAATTAATGCACATTTGTCCGATGGTTCCAACAATTCCAAGAAAACAGAAGCAATTTCAATATTGCCGTTTAGAGCAGCGTGATGAAGCACACTTCTCTTGGCTTTGTTTCGTGTCTTCAACCTACCGGATCAATTCTGACAAGCCATCTAACAACGTCAAGTTGGTTATACGCTACAGCAGCCGCAAGAGGCGTGCATTCATCTTTATTTTGAATTGTGGGTAATGGAGGATCGGATTCTGATTCACATTTCTCGTATTCGTCAATCAACCATTGGCTGAACTCAAGATGACCCTTCGAACACGAGTTGTGCAGAGATATAGCGCCATCTTTGTCTGGTGATATAATTAATGCACATTTGTCCGATGTTTCCAACAATTCCAAGAAAACAGAAGCAATTTCAATATTGCCGTTTAGAGCAGCGTAATGGAGCACACTTCTCTTGACTTTGTTTCTTGTCTTCATACCTTGCGGATCAATGCTGGCAAGCCATCTAACAACATCAAATCGATTAATCTGCACAGCAGCCGCAAGAGGCGTGTGTTCATCTTTGTCGTGAATTGTGGGTAACGGAGGATCGGATTCTGATTTGCATTTCTCGTATTCGTCAATCAACCATTGGCTGAACTCAAGATGACCATTCGAACACGAGTTGTGCAGAGATATAGCGCCATCTTTGTCTGGTGATATAATTAATGCACATTTGTCCGATGGTTCCAAAAATTCCAAGAAAACAGAAGCAATTACAATACTGCCGTTCAGAGCAGCGTAATGGAGCACACTTCTCTTGACTTTATTTTGTGTCTTCAAACCTTCCGGATCAATTCTGACAAGCCATCTAACAACGTCAAGTTGATTATACGCTACAGCAGCCGCAAGAGGCGTGCATTCATCTTTATTTTGAATTGTGGGTAATGGAGGATCGGATTCTGATTTGCATTTCTCGTATTCGTCAATCAACCATTGGCTGAACTCAAGATGACCCTTCGAACACGAGTTGTGCAGAGATATAGCGCCATCTTTGTCTGGTGATATAATTAATGCACATTTGTCCGATGGTTCCAACAATTCCAAGAAAACAGAAGCAATTTCAATATTGCGGTTTAGAGCAGCGTGATGAAGCACACCTCTCTTGACTTTGTTTCGTGTCTTCATACCTTCCGGATCAATTCTGACAAGCCATCTAACAAAGTCAAGTTGATTATACGCTACAGCAGCCGCAAGAGGCGTCCATCCATCTTTATCGTGAATTGTGGGTAAGGGAGGATCGGAATCTGATTTGCATTTCTCGTATTCATCAATCAACCATTGGCTGAACTCAAGATTACATTCGAACACGAGTAGTGCAGAGATATAAAGCCATTTTTGTCTGGTGGTATAATTAATGCACATTTGTCCGATGGTTCCAACAATTCCAAGAAAACAGAAGCAATTTCAATATTGCCGTCTACATCAGCGTGATGGAGCACACTTCTCTTGAATTTGTTTCGTGTCTACATACCTTCCGGATCAATTCTGACAAGCCATCTAACAACGTCAAGTTGATTATTCGCCACAGCAGTCGCAAGAGGCGTGTCTTCATCTTTATCGTGAATTGTGGGTAATGGAGGATCGGACTCTGATTTGCAATTCTCGTATTCGTCGATCAACCATTGGCTGAACTCAAGATGACCTTTCGAACACGAGTAGTGCAGAGATATAGCGCCATCTTTGTCTGGTGATATAATTAATGAACATTTGTCCGATGGTTCCAACAATTCCAAGAAAACAGAAGCAATTTCAATATTGCCGTTTGCAGCAGCGTGATGAAGCACACCACTCCTGCCTTTATTTTGTGTCTTCAAACCTTGCGGATCAATGCTGGCAAGCCATCTAACAACGTCAAGTTGATTATTCTGCACAGCAGCCGCAAGAGGCGTTTCTTCATCTTTATCGTGAATTGTGGGTAATGGAGGATCGGATTCTCATTTGTATTTCTCGTATTCGTCAATCAACCATTGGCTGAACTCAAGATGACCCTTAAAACACGAGTATAGCAGAGATATAGAGCCATATTTGTCTGGTGATATAATTAATCCACATTTGTCCGATGGTTCCAACAATTCCAAGAAAACAGAAGCAATTTCAATATTGCCGTTTAGAGCAGCGTAATGCAGCACACTTCTCTTGACTTTGTTTCGTGTCTTCATACCTTCCGGATCAATTCTGACAAGCCATCTAACAACGTCAAGTTGATTATACCACACAGCAGCCGCAAGAGGCGTGTCTTCATATTTATCGTGAATTGTGATTAATGGAGGATCGGATTCTGATTTGCATTTCTCGTATTCGTCAATCAACCATTGGCTGAACTCAAGATGACCATTCGAACACGAGTCGTGCAGAGATATAGCGCCATATTTGTCTGGTGATATAATTAATGCACATTTGTCCGATGGTTCCAACAATTCCAAGAAAACAGAAGCTATTTCAATATTGCCGTTTAGAGCAGCGTGATGGAGCACACTTCTCTTGACTTTGTTTCGTGTCTTCATACCTTGCGGATCAATGCTGGCAAGCCATCTAACAACGTCAAGTCGATTAATCTGCACAGCAGCCGCAAGAGGCGTGTCTTCATATTTATCGTGAATTGTGATTAATGGAGGATCGGATTCTGATTTGCATTTCTCGTATTCGTCAATCAACCATTGGCTGAACTCAAGATGACCATTCGAACACGAGTCGTGCAGAGATATAGCGCCATATTTGTCTGGTGATATAATTAATGCACATTTGTCCGATGGTTCCAACAATTCCAAGAAAACAGAAGCTATTTCAATATTGCCGTTTAGAGCAGCGTGATGGAGCACACTTCTCTTGACTTTGTTTCGTGTCTTCATACCTTGCGGATCAATGCTGGCAAGCCATCTAACAACGTCAAGTCGATTAATCTGCACAGCAGCCGCAAGAGGCGTGTGTTCATCTTTGTCGTGAATTGTGGGTAATGGAGGATCGGATTCTGATTTGCATTTCTCGTATTCGTCAATCAACCATTGACTGAACTCAAGATGACCATTCGAACACGAGTTGTGCAGAGATATAGCGCCATCTTTGTCTGGTGATATAATTAATGCACATTTGTCCGATGGTTCCAAAAATTCCAAGAAAACAGAAGCAATTACAATACTGCCGTTCAGAGCAGCGTGATGGAGCACACTTCTCTTGACTTTGTTTCGTGTCTTCATACCTTGCGGATCAATGCTGGCAAGCCATCTAACAACGTCAAGTCGATTAATCTGCACAGCAGCCGCAAGAGGCGTGTGTTCATCTTTGTCGTGAATTGTGGGTAATGGAGGATCGGATTCTGATTTGCATTTCTCGTATTCGTCAATCAACCATTGGCTGAACTCAAGATGACCTTTCGAACACGAGAAGTGCAGAGATATAGCGCCATCTTTGTCTGGTGATATAATTAATGAACATTTGTCCGATAGTTCCAACAATTCCAAGAAAACAGAAGCAATTTCAATATTGCCGTTTGCAGCAGCGTGATGAAGCACACCACTCCTGCCTTTATTTTATGTCTTCAAACCTTGCGGATCAATGCTGGCGAGCCATCTAACAACGTCAATTTGATTATTCTTTACAGCAGCCGCAAGAGGCGTTTCTTCATCTTTATCGTGAATTGTGGGTAATGGAGGATCGGATTCTGATTTGCATTTCTCGTATTCGTCAATCAACCATTGGCTGAACTCAAGATGACCCTTGAAACACGAGTATAGCAGAGATATAGAGCCATATTTGTCTGGTGATATAATTAATCCACATTTGTCCGATGGTTCCAACAATTCCAAGAAAACAGAAGCAATTTCAATATTGCCGTTTAGAGCAGCGTGATGGAGCACACTCCTCTTGTCTATGTCTCGTGTCTTCATACCTTCCGGATCAATTCTGACAAGCCATCTAACAACGTCAAAGTGATTAATCTGCACAGCAACTGCAAGAGGCGTGTGTTCATTTTTGTCGTGAATTGTGGGTAATGGAGGATCGGATTCTGATTTGCATTTCTCGTATTCGTCAATCAACCATTGGCTGAACTCAAGATGACCATTCGAACACGAGTCGTGCAGAGATATAGCGCCATATTTGTCTGGTGATATAATTAATGCACATTTGTCCGATGGTTCCAACAATTCCAAGAAAACAGAAGCAATTTCAATATGGCCGTCTACAGCAGCGTGATGGAGCACACTTCTCTTGGCTTTGTTTCGTGTCTTCATACCCTCTGGATCAATTCTGGCAAGCCATCTAACAACGTCAAATTGATTATTCAGCACAGCATACGCAAGAGGCGTGTCTTCATATTTATCGTGAATTGTGATGAATGGAGGATCGGATTCTGTTTTGTATTTCTCGTATTCGTCAATCAACCATTGGCTGAACTCAAGATGACCATTCGAACACGAGTCGTGCAGAGATATAGCGCCATATTTGTCTGGTGATATAATTAATGCACATTTGTCCGATGGTTCCAACAATTCCAAGAAAACAGAAGCTATTTCAATATTGCCGTCTACAGCAGCGTGATGGAGCACACTTCTCTTGGCTTTGTTTCGTGTCTTCATACCCTCCGGATCAATGCTGGCAAGCCATCTAACAACGTCAAGTTGATTATACCATACAGCAGCCGCAAGAGGCGTGTCTTCGTCTTTATCGTGAATTGTGATTAATGGAGGATCGGATTCTGATTTGCATTTCTCGTATTCGTCAATCAACCATTGGCTGAACTCAAGATGACCCTTCGAACACGAGTTGTGCAGAGATATAGCGCCATCTTTGTCTGGTGATATAATTAATGCACATTTGTCCGATGGTTCCAACAATTCCAACAAAACAGAAGCAATTTCAATATTGCCGTTTAGAGCAGTGTGATGGAGCACACTTCTCTTGACTTTGTTTCGTGTCTTCATACCTTGCGGATCAATGCTGGCAAGCCATCTAACAACGTCAAGTTGATTATTCTGCACAGCATACGCAAGAGGCGTCCATCCATCTTTATCTTGAATTGTGGGTAATGGAGGATCGGATTCTGATTTGCATTTCTCGTATTCATCAATCAACCATTGGCTGAACTCAAGATGACCATCCCAACACGAGTCGTGCAGAGATATAGCGCCATATTTGTCTGGTGATATAAATAATGCACATTTGTCCGATGGTTCCAACAATTCCAAGAAAACAGAAGCTATTTCAATATTGCCGTTTAGAGCAGCGTGATGGAGCACACTTCTCTTGATTTTGTTTCGTGTCTTCATACCTTCCGGATCAATTCTGACAAGCCATCTAACAACGTCAAGTTGATTATTCTGCACAGCATACGCAAGAGGCGTCCATCCATCTTTATCTTGAATTGTGGGTAATGGAGGATCGGATTCTGATTTGCATTTCTCGTATTCATCAATCAACCATTGGCTGAACTCAAGATGACCATCCCAACACGAGTCGTGCAGAGATATAGCGCCATATTTGTCTGGTGATATAAATAATGCACATTTGTCCGATGGTTCCAACAATTCCAAGAAAACAGAAGCTATTTCAATATTGCCGTTTAGAGCAGCGTGATGGAGCACACTTCTCTTGATTTTGTTTCGTGTCTTCATACCTTCCGGATCAATTCTGACAAGCCATCTAACAACGTCAAGTTGATTATTCTGCACAGCATACGCAAGAGGCGTCCATCCATCTTTATCTTGAATTGTGGGTAATGGAGGATCGGATTCTGATTTGCATTTCTCGTATTCATCAATCAACCATTGGCTGAACTCAAGATGACCATCCCAACACGAGTCGTGCAGAGATATAGCGCCATATTTGTCTGGTGATATAAATAATGCACATTTGTCCGATGGTTCCAACAATTCCAAGAAAACAGAAGCTATTTCAATATTGCCGTTTAGAGCAGCGTGATGGAGCACACTTCTCTTGACTTTGTTTCGTGTCTTCATACCTTGCGGATCAATGCTGGCAAGCCATCTAACAACGTCAAGTCGATTAATCTGCACAGCAGCCGCAAGAGGCGTGTGTTCATCTTTGTCGTGAATTGTGGGTAATGGAGGATCGGATTCTGATTTGCATTTCTCGTATTCGTCAATCAACCATTGACTGAACTCAAGATGACCATTCGAACACGAGTTGTGCAGAGATATAGCGCCATCTTTGTCTGGTGATATAATTAATGCACATTTGTCCGATGGTTCCAAAAATTCCAAGAAAACAGAAGCAATTACAATACTGCCGTTCAGAGCAGCGTGATGGAGCACACTTCTCTTGATTTTGTTTCGTGTCTTCATACCTTCCGGATCAATTCTGACAAGCCATCTAACAACGTCAAGTTGATTATTCTCCACAGCATACGCAAGAGGCGTCCATCCATCTTTATCTTGAATTGTGGGTAATGGAGGATCGGATTCTGATTTGCATTTCTCGTATTCATCAATCAACCATTGGCTGAACTCAAGATGACCATCGCAACACGAGTTGTGCAGAGATATAGCGCCATATTTGTCTAGTGATATAATTAATGCACATTTGTCCGATGGTTCCAACAATTCCAAGAAAACAGAAGCTATTTCAATATTGCCGTTCAGAGCAGCGTAATGGAGCACACTTCTCTTGACTTTGCTTCGTGTCTTCATACCTTCCGGATCAATTCTGACAAGCCATCTAACAACGTCAAGTTGATTATACCACACAGCAGCCGCAAGAGGCGTCCATCCATCTTTATTGACGATAGTGTGCAGTTCTCGCTGACTGGTCCCCTCCGATTTGTGCTGATCGCGGAAATATTGCAGCAGCTTCAAATGACCAGAATCAACAGCACAGAAAAATGGTGAGTACCCATCATCGTCTGCTTGCTCTATAAAGGATTTTCGTTCTTCATCGGGAATGACTTCCAGAATCATTCGGGCAATTCGTAAATTTCCGACTTGTGCAGCTGTGTGTAATGTCGTTTCTCTAATTCCATTTTTATATACCACTAGAGAAGCGTTCTGTTCCAGCAGACACTGAACTGTGTCTTCGCACTCGTTGAAACACGATTTTGAAAACAAGTTGTAACAATTGTCTCTCAGAAACGTTTGTCGTTGAGAACTGTCCAGTATGTCGACTATGATATGCAATAATGTTGGTTTGTGACAACAAAACGATAGCAAATTTTCCAGATCCGACAAATTCGTTCGCTTTATGACTTCAGCAATTGTGGGTAGCTCCTTGCATTGTTTCAGAAAACTTCCACAATTGGGAGTTTTGAAAAACGCTGGCAGCCAAACTTCGCTAGAACTGTAAGCAAGTTCTGTATGTTGTTGGATAATGTATTTAATGAGATGAAATACATGTGGTTTCTCGGAGTCTCCTTTCAGGAACAATACTTCTAAAAGAGAGGATACAAGCTTAGTATCATCTATCAAATGTTGCTTTATATCGGTTATCTTGGGAAAATCGCCACTGCGAATTTGCAGAACAAGTTTGTCGCCGACATGACTTTGATAATCATCAATCACTTTACACACTGTTGAATTTTCCGTGTATATGATGACGCTTTTCACAGCTCGTGTTATCATGCTGTAAACAACTGAGAGAAGAAGATCGTGATGTCCATTCCCGATAAAAATGCAAACGTGATCCCATTCTGCCCCAGTGAATTCCAAATCTTCTATTTTAGACACACTTTCCATGTTAACATTAATTAGCTTCGCTTTTTGTTGTATCGTATTTTGACTGAGTGTTGTATACACTGAGAATACAACTGAGTTTGAGTTCTGTAACATTAAACAAGAATTATGCATATTGACCATTTAAAACTGTCGAAATTTTGATCAACAAATGAATGGAAAAAATACAAAAAAAAAACGAACCATTTCATGCATGACATGTTGCGGGTCTAGGTTTGATGGCCAAACTCGTTTCAACTGGAACGACTTTTTGTTCCCCGATGTGAAGCATTTGAAGAGAACAGCAGACGAAGCACCGAGTTCTTTTAATATCTTTTTATTCAGAATGTATGTCGATAGTCCAGATATATGCGCGGAACTTCTGTATAGTACCGTGAGATAACGCGTTTTGAATCCGCCCACGTACCGGCGGTCGTCAGGGACATTCTCTTGACCACCAATAACACAAGCTACCCATGTGTTAAGAAAAACAGGGCTGTGAGCGTACGTAAGGACTTCTCCAAAGTCATTATGGTATACTTCGTCAATCAGTAACGTGGCTTTGCTCAGGGTGTTCTTAATGATATCTTTGAACTTGCTGAGATAAGTGACATGGAAATATCTTTCTTGACAATATTTCTGCCCAAACGTTTCTAAATCTTCATGGAAAGAACTTTTCCGGTCAGGTGTGAAGTAATACACGTGTTCTGGTGAAGAAACTTGTTTCCCGCATTTTTCTAATGCAAGCGCGAGTAGCAAAGATGACTTTCCGGATCCAGCCTCTCCGTAAACAACAAGGTTTCTAATGCCACTTCTCAGAATTGAGAGCTGCTGTGGACTTAGAATAATGTCAGATAACTGGAACTGGAACTGGAACACCTTTCTGTCATCATATTTGACATCTGACGCCGCAGATTTGTTTCCATATCGAGATTCGATATAATCATTATGCTGCTCTTGAAACCGGTCATGGACGCTCAAAGGTTGTTGAAAACTGTACGATAGATAAATTATACCAGCTATGTAATGATGTAACCTTGTTTTCTGACATTCCGCTTGATTATTGTTAAATGCCAAGATATCTGTCCACAAAGTTTGCTCGCAACATGATGATTGTCCCATCAGCCCGCTGAATCGATAAATAAATTTCTTCTCTGGGGGTGATTTTACCGTTTCCTTTGTAATGAACCAAACTTGATTAAGAATGTCACTGGATGAACAATCAATGTCATTAACAACTTTTTTGCCAGCCGCTCGTTTTCTGTCTTCTTCGCCAGTCTTTCGTTTTCTTTTATTATCACTGATTCGGCCGCTGATATATTTACGAATGTCTTCCAATTGAACATTGGTGAGTGCAATAATGAAGAAAACGTTCTCACCGAGATAAGCTCTGACAGTATTATGTTGTTCATGGGTTTGTTCCTAAATATACATTTGTGATTTAGGTTCTTCTCAACAAGGTAAAAATCATTATTAGTGTTTGAAGGCGAAATGCGAGGGGAATGTGTCAAAGTTTAGTAGCCAGTTCTCCGAAGAACACTCTATGAATCAAACTGAGTAGGCAAACTTAATCAATCGCCGCAGTAAGATTGCTCACCTGGTGAGTTGTATATGTCTTGATGATACTCATCAGCATGTGTTGAATTCTCGGAACAGTCCTTGTAAGCATCTGTTCAATTTTCTCTTTGATGATTTTTGCAGGTGTCTTGCCACAAGAGCGACCAACTTCTATCGCCACAAGTTGGTGGTTGTTGACGTAGAGCCAATCTATCTCAAAGCTGCAAAGACGATGATAGCAAAGTAATTTTTTAAAAAGTTATGTGTTTTATAAGACTTTTTACCGTCGAACAATCAAGTTTTAACCCGAGCACAAAAAACGCGCTGACCCCGAGCACAAAAATTCTGTCTTTTTCTTCAAAAATTAAAACAAAAACCACTCACTTGTCAGTGTAAGATGCATTTGAAAACACTCTGATCGAATTTGAGCCATTAAAACTGTGTAGAAACAATCCCGCTGCTTCATCAATGTTTGCAACACACTCATCCCAGAATTCAAGAAATTCGCCTATAATAGTGAAGAAGGCTGCATAGTAATCGCGAAAGAGACGCCAGATCTAGTCACCTTGAGAAGATAGCAAAAACTTTTCGAAAACTTTTATGTGTTTTATAAGATTTTTAACTGGCCAAAAATCATGAAAACAATTCCAGAAACTTGCATGTTGGATTTTCGGCCCACTAAGCGAATTTTAATTTTTCTTGAAATCTTGGAAAAATCTTCAAGACAAGATTCTTCAAAATTCTTCAAGATTTTTTGAAGGTTTTTCAAGATCTTTACCGATATCTAAGAAAATTATTTTAAAATTTTCACGATCATTTTTTCAAATTTTAAGGAGAAAAAAGATTTGTAGCATAAAAGAGGTATCACTAACAAGAATTGAAGTAATGTTTACAGAAATTGGTCAAAAAATCTATAGTTCATCAATTTTGTAACCTTTCAATGGTCGAATTGCTGTTTTTGTGGTTGATACCCGAAATTATTTTTATGAATGTAATTGAATATTTGAAACAGATTTCTGGTTTGTTTGTCATTGTGTAAGACCAAAAAAAATTCAATATGGGCAATTTAAAAAACTCTAGTTGAGCTGCTGATGAAATAAATTCGATTTAATTTTCTTTTTTTTTTGTTTTTCTTCCTCTTTGGGTAGGGGCTTTTGTTGCATTCCAACTCGAAGCAATTTAATTTTTAAACAAATCTCTAGCAAAAGGGGAGTGTTGACAAAAATTGTGTAAGGTCAGTATTAAATCAACATTTTGATCAAATTGAAGAAATTGTGTCGCTGGATGATTATGTTTCTTTCAATCTTTGCAACTGCTGTTAGTTTGTCGCTTTATGGTGCAATTTTTAATCAACATTTTTGTGTTTTTTTGTTAAAAACACATTACGAGGCCAAACCGTGCATTCTCTGCATTGTAAGTGGAATCCGCAACAGGCCAAAATCAGATTTGTCGCGGATCCGCATTATTGCTTCTTTTCTTTGATATTCTATGCTGTTTCGGTTTCCACAAACAAATACCTAAATCATTGTACCGCTCAAAATCGCTCGAAATATAGGCGAATTTGCGGAATCCGCAACTGTATTTGCGGAATCCAGAACAGTTTCTAGAATCCAAAAGCAAATAATAAAACATTTGTATTGTTAAATTGAGTTGTTGCGGAATCCGCAACTGTAAATGGAATCCGCAAACTGTAAGTGGAATCCACATTTTGTTTGCAGATTCCCTTTACATATATTTATATGTGTAGTAGCCTTTAAAATGATATCTTTTAAACACATCATTTGACTTCACTAGAATAGAAATTTACTAGAATAGAAATTTGCTAAAATAGATCAGTGTTTGGGATTAGTGGAATCCCAATTACTGACCAGTATTTGGGATCGATGAAATCTCAAATACTAAATTAATTCGACAATTTGCTATGCGTTGAGTTTCTAATCACTCTCAACCTAATGACTCCAAATAATGGATATTTTCCATATTTATTTCACATCATTCCAGTTTTTGGGATTTCATCAATCCCAAATACTGACCTAATTTGTCGATATGGTGTGTGTACCATACACTCTCAACTCTATGACTTCAAATGTTGAAATTGTTTGGTGTTGTGTTTCCAAAATACTAAAAGATGATATCCACCGATTTAGGTAATCAATGTTTTAAATTTGCTCGTGAATTCCGCTGACAATGGTTAAGTCATTGCTTTTAAGTTCCGCATTGTTAGAGATAAGAACTCCAGCTCAGCTTTTAATTGCTCATATGCAAGTTCAGTCTTGAACAAATTTCGGAGTCACTTAAAGTTTGCGGAATCCACTTACATTTGCTGATTCCGCGTACATTTTCCGGAATCCACTTACAGTTGCGGAATCCGCGAGAAAACATAGGCGCCGACAAAATTTGCGTTACAGGTATATGTATGCGGAATCCACTGAAAATTTGTTTGTGGAATCCACTTTCATTTTGGAACATTTTTTAAGACTTGTCTGGGGAATCCAGGAACATACAGAAACAAAATTCTGCTCGTATCCAGTTTACAGTTTGGCTTCGTAATGCATGTCGTTGATTAGAAACGGTTTTCTAAAAGTAATACCATTCGGTCAGTTTTGCATTTTAATTGCTCTCAGTACCCCATTTTGCTTGATTTGAAGAGTTTTTGAGAATTGTTTTGGCGTTTTTTATAGAGAAAAGTCAATTTGAGCGGTCGATTATTTTAACGAAGCTTAGAACGCTTAGTTATTTATGGATTGACTACTCGAAATTCGAGGTTAAAAGCAAAATATAAAAGTCTTGCAAATGTTGTTAGAGTTTTTACGGCTGAGGCTGTCTTAGCATTTCGATATGTCATTTTTGTCGTTTTGTGTCATTGAAAAAAAATTCTGTACTGAGAAAAGTTTTTTTTTCTTCAAACATCCTTTCAAAAATCTGCTTGGGTAAAGCGTATTAATTACTGCTTGTGCTTATGGCAAGGAGTATTTGATGAGTCAGGTGTCTGTCTTCAATGATAAGATTGGGGGTTTGAATTTCCTAGATGTTTTATTTGCAATGTTGATTTCCTTTTCAGGCTGCTTTGTAGTTTCTTGCAACTTAAGAACTACATGACGCTTGTTTTTCCCATTTCGCCTGCAGTGATGCCTGTCTCTACAGTGCAGTACTGCAGTGCAGTACTGGACGCCTCTACGTAGAATAGGCTTCCATATGTTTTTCCGAGGATTTTTTCAAATACTAGATCCCGTACTTTTTTAAACGTTAATTATCATAAAGTTTCCCCATTCCAGCTGCGTGTTTTGGCAAATTGAGGAGTCACAGTTGAGATGGATTATGATTTTCAACAAGGCATAGTTTTCAGAAAAAACGTATCAAGAATCAGGTTTTTATTTTGCTTAAAGATTTTTTTTATTACACTTGCGAAAGCAAATGTCTTGTAATCGAGAACTAGATGTTTTTCCCTAAACGTTTTATCTTACACATTTTCAGCTTGCTGTTCTATTGAATCATAGCAACTTTGCACTCGGCCTAGAGGTAACGCCGTCACCCTGAGGTTTGTGATTTGAAATCCGGTGGGATCTTGTTTTGTTCCAGTAAGAATTGATTTACCGGACTTGCGCTTGACTGCTCAACTTTTGTCGGCTTATATACCATATCAGGGATTTTTCTTGTAATGTAAGTAATTATCATAGTAGTTACAAGTGTTGTTCATTGTAGTCTAAGATGGACTTGAAACTTTTTTAAAAATTTTTTGGCTCAACTGCTGTCTGCTCAAAGTTTTTGAGAATTTTTTTGCCATTTTTTATCAAGAAACTTGTATTTTAGTTGAAGAATACTATGAAAAAGCTCAAAAATGGGCTGCTCGAACGTCGAGGTCAAACAAAAAAAATAATTTGAAAGGCTTGCAGATGTTTAAGAAAATTTGTGGTTGAAGCCGACCTAGCGTTTTTTTTTGCCGTTTTGTGTTATTTAAAAAACTTCTGTACAGAGAGGTGTTTTTTCTAACAAAGAATTTTCTTTTTACTCAAACATCAATTGGAAAATCCGTTCAAGTAAAGCGTATTGATTGCTGCTTGTGTTTTTGATAAAGGTTAGGTGGTAAGGCAAGTGACTTTATTGAATCGATCGTGATTTGAATCTCCTAGATAATTTTCAATTCAGAGTTTGCCTTCAGGCTGCATTGTAATTTCTTGGAACTTAAGACCTACAAGATGCTTGTTTCTGTGTCCATGTTTTTCCATTTCAAGTAAAAGTTCCCGTACTTTTATACGTTTTTATCATAGAGTTTTTCGCTTCTAGCTGCTTATTTTGGCATTTTGAGTATTCATAGTTGAGATAGATGAAGGTTTTTAACAGTCAACAGGGTTCAGAAAAAAACGTATAAGTAGTCAAGTTTTAAATGTGATCCAATGTTTTCTATGGTTGAACTTGCGTAAGCAGGTGTCTTCTGATCGCGAGCTAGTTTTTTCCGTAAATAAATTTTCTTACACATTTGCATCTTAATTTTTTATTGAATCATTGCAAATTGCAGCTTTATTGACAATTGACCTAGAGATAACGCCGTCGCTTTTGTACCCTAAGAATCGGGTTTCGATTCCTGGTTGAATCTTGTTTTTTTTTTAAATTTTGCATACAAAATGAAAAAAATTTCCAAACCAAAATGATTAATCGAATTTTAGTTTATCTGCTCAACTTTGGTTGGCTTAGTTGCCATGTCAGTTATTTGTCTTATGATGTAAGCAAGTATCGTTTTAGTTACCAGTGTTATTCATTGTAGATCATATTTTCAATCTTTTTCGGCTCAACTGCTTTCTGCTCAAAGGTTGTCGATTTTTTTTCCAATTCATAGGTTTTGATCCATATGATCACAATTTAATTGTCTTCACCAGCATGTTTATTCCAATTGATAGTTTCCGTTTGATAAAAACAGATATTATGAAAGTTTTCTGGATCGAATTTTTCAATATTGTTTTGCTCGGACGCTTTGGATTTTTTCTGGTTTAGTTTTCTCGAAACAATTGTAACAGTTTTCAAAAAAAAGTCTTCCGACGGAAAGACCGCCTCTTTGCCTGTGTGCTTGCACACTTTCCCAGTATCTTTTTCCTTTTACCTGAAAAAGTCCGATAAAGTCTGTGAGGGGAACATTTGACCCATACTTTTTATGTTTTCTCAAAAACTATCCTATCAAATCTGAGATTTTGTTTTTCATGAACAGAAGAAAATAGAAAATTGAATGCGCACATAAAATTATGCCCATCGAAATAGACACTTTTTCAGTTTTTTGACTGTTTCTGACTTTTCTCGAAAACTAACTTACCGTATCTGGGTTTAAGCGATATCTTGGCTTAACAGAGATTTTGGGTTTAACCGAAATCACAAGTTGCATGAATATCCTCTATGTCAGCGGCTACGCCCAAACTGTTTAACGAGAGAACTATGATTCTCGGAGATGTCAAATTTTTTGTTGACCCTTTTGTTTGGACTCTTCTCGATAAAGTGCCAGATCTGATATCATAGGTTTGACCAAAACAACAGATTGTTGAAAGCCTACCAGCAAAAATGGCCACTACAAAATTCTTTAAAAAATGTTATGGCCTTCAAACTAGCCAAAGTTATACATGTTTGAGGTTTATTGAAAACTTTTTGAATTTTATCGAAAAAGAGACCGTGTTAAATCAAGAAACCCCTTATTAGGAATCTTTTCTGCTATAGTGGCCACGATCTACTTTTTGGGCCATTAGTTGTCTTTTATCGAGAGACAAGAAAATTTTGGTTCACCTAGTTTTTTTTTCTCAAAATTTTTTTACTGCTTGTTTTTTTGTTGTCTCCGCTTGGAATCTGTTTTTATTAGTGTTACCACGAGCATCCGGTTGCTCTGACGAGGTGACTTAGAGTTTCCAACCAGTTCTAAGTTTCAAAAGCTATCTTTGAATTATGCGGAAAAATTTAAACCTTTGTCATTATAGTTTGTCACTGTTTACACATAGCCTAATTGTTGTGATAATCTTTTTGAATAGTTTGAGATGAAGAATGATAGCCAACCTATATTCAATGATGGTCATTTTTTTTGGCCAAGTTGACATTTGCGAATGAGATGAAACAAACGAATATTTGGGGAAATTACAAGGACTATTGGGAGATCCAAAATTTCTCGTAGTATTTACAAAAATGGTCAGCATAGTAGTCAAGCAAAGCAAAGAGATCAAAAACTGAGCGCGGCTTAACCGAAATTTGATAATAGAGTTAGAAATAAATTTATACTGTATCCGAAAGAATTGTAGATCTTGAGAGTTACTCTCGTAATTTATGCCTGAATTTCTCCAATATTGATATTACAGCAGACAATGGACGATATCCTGCAAATAACGAATAACATCATGTCGATTAACATTCCCAGACAACATAATATTGCCGCTTTTTATCCTCTGAAACTTGAAACAATTGCACCTGTGATTGTGAATGTCATGTATTATGCGGATCGTGACGTTGTTTGGAGGCGCAGATGATGGCTGAAAAAACTCCTGAACAATAAAAGACAACCATTGTTTTTGAACAGTGCTTATCTCTTCGCGACGTAACAATTGGATCAGAAGTGATAGCCAACCGTATCCTATAATATACTCACAAACAAGTTGTTTATGCCAATAACCCTAACAATCCGTAGCCTAACACCGTAAAAGAAAACACCAAAGCTGAATTGCATGCAAAAACTGGAACATCTACTAAAACGAGAAAACCGAAAGGTTCCTAATTACTGAGCTGAAACGAAGGTGTTATGGAATCACCAAAACGTCCCCTCCAAAGCAAGACACAAGCGAATAATCCTATGTGACGATCCGTAAAAAAGCAAAAAATAAGTTTTTCTAACTTTGATGAGCAGGAAGAAACTCAGTCTATTGCAGGTGAAATTGTAACGCAATTGTTCCTCTTATCGTTACAATACTGAAACCAATTGCACCAGCAAATCGTTATAATGTTTAAAAGCACCAGGCAAAACTTCAGGAGGTGCCCCTCGTGTTAAACAGTCGACTGGTACCTTGCCATAAATCTGTATTATCCAATTTATCTGACTGTAATAACAGTTTTTCAGTTCTGCCTCGAAGCATTATGTCACTAAAAACACTTTTCGAAAAACTGAAAGCATTTATAATAAGTCTTAAGTAACCGACAGATATAATTTGGTTAAGTGAAGTTGGGCTTACTGATAATGATAGCTATACAGATTATCTTTAATGGATAGTTTGATTTTTTTTAGTAAAAACCGGACTAATATAGGGGAGGAGGGGTCATAAACTAACATAAGGAAAACGTGAAGAAGCTCAGGCAACTGTAATGTCCATTTGAAGATTCGATCTTCACTTAGGTCAAGAAAAACAGTGTTGGGTTGAAAAAAGGTGTTGTTGAAAACACATCAAAAGCAAATAAATTGCAATTTTAAAGATTTCTCGGAGTTGAATAGTTCAACACTGAAAAGATCCTTATATGCGGAGATTATAATATCAAAACGCTAGAGGAGAATCAGTTTTCTAATAGCTACCTAATAATCATCATTTCTAATTTTTGTTGTAGAACCGACTCGCGTATCAACATAATCTTCCTGTAACGATCACTTTCTATATAAGAGTTTATCGAATGCTAGAAATAAAGTCAAGCAGTACGAAAACATTGCCGATCCTAATCATATGGCCAACAAAACAACTATTTTCAGATTCTATATATATTTTAGGGATACTACTTTTCTAAAACTCAAATCAAGGCTGAGTATTTTTCTCAAAGACTTGAAATAATCGTTCGAAGCGAAAGAAAATGAGGTTCTTCTAATAGAAAATCCTGGACAAGCTTTTAAAAATTTTCAATCTATCTGCACAAAATTTATGAGCCGATTTGCCCTAATCAAGAAAAAACCTAGCAAGAAACCACATCTTCCTTGGTTCAACGATGCGATTAAAACTTTCAAAAAAAGAGGAACAAAGCACACAAAATATTGAAAAAATAGAAAACAGTACATTATAAAATAACTTAAATAATTTTAAAAAAAAGCAAGCAAAAGCAATGAATAAACGAAATTTTTATCTGAATGAGTTCGTGAATTGTATTGCTGACTCAAGACAAACATATAAACTACTTAATAAGCTAAATGGCAAATCTTCAACTCGTTTGAAAGTGCCCATTCCTGAATCATTCCAAAGGTTCATTAATAATCCACTATTAGAGATGTTGCAAAAAATTCAATGAATTTTTGATTAATTGATGAAAACTTGAAAACAGATGATACAAGTGTATCTCCACTTCGGTACCTAAATAAAGTTTCTTGAAAGACCAACGCCATTGGGGATCAACAAATACAAATGTCAGTTGGACGACTGTTCGACATCCGGAGATGACTACATTACCAATCAAGTAGTGAAAGTCTAAAAACGTTAAGGCCCCATTTCTACCGTTCCTACCGGAAAACTATTTCCAGAAAGCAAAATTGTTTCCTGTTTAAAAAACAGATCTCGATTTGATGAAAAAAAATACAATCTCTTAACTTATTGTATGGAGCAAGCTATACGAAAGAACAATGTATAATCGAATCTAAGCATACACGGAAGAATTAGCTTTGTTATATAGAAAACAGTTTGGGTTCACATCAAAACAAAAGACCATAGTAGATGTTGTTGAACTAAATCAAAAAACAAGACTTGAAAACTAGTTTAAGCAGGCTCATAGTTTCTTCTTTGATTTAAGAAAACTTTTGATACTCTCAATCATGAAATAATTCTTATGAAATTTGATGTAAAGGTAGATAGATGCAATTGCTTAAAAAGGTTAAAGTCCTGCCTCAACAATTATTAAGAACGAGTTTAAATAAACGTTTTTTCTTCAGATTGGAAAAAAAGCGGCATCCCATGAGGATCATTTTAAGGTCCGTTGCTGTTTTTAATATAAATTAAAGGTTTGCCCGTGACTTGTATAAAACAGCAGAAGTGTTTTTTTTGCAAATGACAACAATATAACAAAAATGACACCAATATAACATTGTACGATTGAACAAAAAAAATTATAAGCAATTCAAATTTGCTTTCTTTTCTCAGAAGTGATTTTTTTGAACCTGTTTGTAAGCATCTAGCCTGATAATCTGACTCTAAATTATCATTGCAAAGCCATATTGACTCTCTGAAAAAAAAGACTAGGAAAACAATGCGGGATTATTTCGAAACTAAGACATTAAGCGCCACGATATTAACTGCTTGAACACTATAGCAGTTATGTGTTTCCAATCATTCGGTATGTGATTCTCATATACGGTCGTTGTAGCTACAGTTCACTTAAACGTATTTTTTTGCAACAAAAAAAATAAATTCATCTATTTTCAAAAGCGTAGCGTTGGTTTTCGTGGTAATTTTCCAGAGAAAAAATTCTCATCAATTCATGTTCACGAACTACTCAAACTCGTGCTTCACGCAGTCACCAAACGTTTCTTTCGATTTTTTTCAACGATCTAGTTTTGTTTGAAAGTGAGACGATCTAGTTTTGTTTGAAAGTGAGACAAGACTGTTGAAAAAAAACTGTTAGCAGAACCCAGTAAAAAATTCATCGAAGAAAAACTTGGTAGCGCGATATCGACCGATTTTCCTTTGGATATCGCGATACCAAATTTTTCAACCTTTTTTCAGCGCAAAAATTTATCCCAAGGATAATGAAAAATTTTTGCTAATATAACTAGTAAAATTTTATCATACTTTTGAAACTGTTTTTTTTACTGCAAAATGAAGAATTTACCGATCACAGTTTTCAAATTAGAAGAAGAAAAAATAATGAACGTGTGATTGCATGCTAACGGGGGTTTATTTTAGGATTAACGCCAAAACTTAATGATCCAGAATTAATTTAGCAGATGCGGACAATTTTACGATTAGCTTAGGAAATACGAATGATTGTACGATTTTTGAAAGATTTTAAATTTATTTTAATTTGAGTTTTTTTGTTACAGGCGGTTGCCTGCTAACAAAGGTACCGTTTGAAATTTCGATTAGAATGCCAACATTTGACTGTTCAGAAGCTCATAGTTAGGAGATAGGGATGGTTTCACGAATTTGTAAGACAAATCAATTCTTGAAAAATCTTTTTCTGATAGTGAAAGAAACATAAATAGCTAGGGTAGGAGTTTGTGGGCCATATGGCCCCGTTGTCTATCCTCTCCGAGCCTCATTTTAAAAAATACTAACATGCAATTGCTCAATTCATGTTATGAGTGACCAGAGAAATTTATTTTTTTTCTATCTTTTTACAAGCGAAGTGGCCAAGTTTCATTGTATTTGTTTTTCATAGTTTAATTTTTCTTTGTCTATATTTTTCGTAGTTTAATTTTTCAATGAAACTCGCCAGAGATTTTTTGTAAATACGACATTTTTAAACGATTTTTTTGCAATTCTGCTTCCTTTATTTAAATCGATTTATGGATAAAATTAGCTATAAATTTTTGGTTCATGAAAAAGCTGGTCTGTTTGTTTAACCCTTGCGTTAAGCAAGGGTTTTGCAATCGGATACTAGTTTTTTTCCCATAATTAACTTCGTTCACGAGAATCTGGACTCAGAGCCTCTGTTAACAAAAAGTTTACCGCGACAGATAATCACTGTGCATCTTAGCGTTATAAATATCTGTCCTTCAAAACTTTCTTTCTATGTTGGTTGTAATTTCACCAACTCGATTTGTTAAAATATCTTTTTTTTTAAAGTTTTTTTCTCTTTCCTATATTTTGAATTTGATATGTTTCGGCCTATAATACAACCTTTAGTGGCCTCAGAATGCGTTACATCGTTCGACGAGCGAAAACTTGTTTGATGTGCGTGAGTGTTTTGATGGTGAGAGCGACTTAAAAATTTTTTCTTTGTCCTAAATTTGGATTTTTTTTCTGCTTTTTCATATATTAATTTTTTTCCGGAGCAAAAAGTTGTTGCCTAAGTTATATCGGCATAGTGGACTCTTTCATTTGATGCCTAAAACTAAATTTGTGTATGTGTGTGGTTGAGGGTGAGGGGGATCTAATAAACTTTTAAAAGTCTTGTTAAATTTTTTTCAGCCTAAACTTATTTTCGGCTTTGTTGCAGCTCAATTAGTTTTCTATCAAGGCCTACTTTACTCTCTATAATCTTGGCATGTTTTGGTTTAAAATTTAGCCTCGTTTGTTTGGATACATCTAGTGTTTTAGATCTAGCTCAGCTTCATGTCTGTAAAAAAAAATTCTGATAATAAGGTTATCAGAAGGTTGGGTACTTAATCAAATAGAGAACAACGCAGAAAGTTTTGAAACTCAGTCGCTGATAATTTTCATGCCAATAATTTTTATTGATTTTTTTTTGGTTTTGGGCTCAATTGGCGTCTGCCCCCGTATCTTTGGCTTATTGGCCGCTCGCTAAATACTAAACGCTTAATTTATGCTGATATTTGTGTTTTTCTACAGTTTTTGGTAATTGTGTTGTTGCATTTATTCCGAAAAATTGGTTCACTTTTATCTCTATTTTATTGTTTTGGTTTCATTTTCTGTTCGCTGGCGTGCAATTTTACGGTTTCCTCAAATCGCAAGTGATGTGAACTCCGTTTAGCCTCTGTGCTATAAATACTTGTAGACTCAATTTTATCTGATAATTTTCGCTGATTAATTTTGATTTGCAGTTTCTTCACTCAATTTTTGGAGCAAAATTACATTTTTTGAATTTGAGAGTCAATGAACGTAGTTCCGACTCTTATTTAGGTCGTGATGATTCGTTTTTTGTTTTGTTTTTTGGATATGCAAGCTCAAATTTGCTTTTTCGCGGTTTGACTTGTGATTTATTTTCAATTTCACCGATTATGATTATTGCGTTGATTGCGCTTTGGAACTAGTTTATTGCTCCGACGATTGATAATGATGAGTTCTGTATTCGGGTGTGTTCAAGATTTTTTCTTTTTTCCCACGCAAACTTAGGCACCTCAAATAATCATCGGAATGGGTTGAGTGTTATGTTCTATTGAAGCTCTTCCGGTCGTGTTTCGAAAGCCATTAGAAAGCAATCAAAATTTTGTCCCTAGTTTCGATCGAGTAAAGCGATCGAGTAACGCTCGATAGAAAGAATTTTTTTTAGACTTAGAACGTAGTTCAGACTCTTACATAGGTCGCGCTGTTTTTTTGGTACAAGTATGACTGTTGAATTCCAGGAAAAGTATAAAAGATGGGTCCTGCTATTTTTTGAAAAATCCAAATTAAAAGGAAACTAATGCGCAATTTCTTTAGGCTGCTCTTTTTGTGGCTGATTTTATATAAATTTCAATGGCTCGTGGGACAGCTTCGAGGTCGTTAAACTCCCAATCTCCAGGCTACAGTTTGGAATTCGTTACAATAAAAGTTTTAATCATTCGAGGCTTAATTGTAATTTTTTATTAAAAGTAATGAACTGAGTGAGTACTCTTGCTCAAGTCTTGGTGACTTTTTTTTTCTTTGTCAAAAAAAGTTCAATTTATGTATTTCGTGGTTTGAATTTTTATTCTCAATTCAATACCTTTGTTAAAAGGAAAACAATTTCAACTATCGAAAAGCAAAATTGCAAATGTAACAAAAACAGGAGTGACTTCTAGTTTCGAAAGGCCAATTTTTTCAAACTTTTCAACGAAAAATGAATCTTTCTTATTGAACCAGTTTTCTCAAATTGAGTTTTCAAAAAATCGTAAGCCATATTCTTTTCTAGAAATTCAAAGGGCTGCAAAGCGATCTAACTTTTTCGTAGAAACTCGAATGTTGAAATTTTTCAAAAAACAAGTCTTGCTTTTCTGTTTACTTGCGTTTAATGACTCTTTTTCAAATGTCTGTTGGCTATATTTGTTTAAGCGGCATCTTGCGAATAAAAAACTTCAAAAAACTAAAAGAGAAGAAAAATAGAACAATTTTTAGGAAAAAAAAAACAATTTTTCGAGTCATTTTTTGAAGATAGCTATCGCCTGATGTTTCTTGTTTTACATTAATATCAGCAAACCACACTTTCGTTTAATTTTTTTTTTCATCACACCGCGCACACAAAAAATGTAACTTGAAATAAGAAATCGTTTAGAAGTTTTATTTATGACACTGATCGGAATTTTTTTGAAGTGTTTATTGGCTTTGCTTATAGGGGCTTAGTAGCTTCTTATTGTGTCTTTTCATGAAAAAAAAAAGCTTTAGTGTAGGTTTTGTGTTCTGAGGGGAAGGAGGACTTAAATTTTTGAAATTTTATTTAGAATTTTTTAAAATTGTATTAGGTATGCATGAGTTTCTGCTAAGGTTTTTCGACTGTGTTATCGTTTTTAACTTTTAGCCTGGTGCTGATTTTGCATTTTTTTGTCGGGGCATGTTTCTCTAACAACTAGTGAGCAAGTGTCTTGTAATCAGGAACAACACTTTTTTCCATATATGCGAAATTGAAATATAATTTATTGCAGCATATAACAAAATGAAATACTTTTTTCCGGGGGAAATGGAATCGGTGGTCTATTGTTTGACTGCTAATTTTTTGTCTGTTCTATTGCAAAATTGGGAATTATGGGCTGACAGCAAAGTGCATCGTAGATGCAAGCTTTTTCATTTTAATCCGGTAATTAAAAAAATAAAAGCCCTGACGTTTTTTATTTTCCTTGAATTTTTTTGTTTTTTGTTTTCGGTTTACAACTTTATTCGGCCTGATTAGTGTTCAGCTTTTGTTTTTGGTTTCAATTTTGTTCAGCCTGAATTGTTTTGGCTTTTGTTTTTGGCTGCCGAATTGACATAGACTTTCTAACCAGTTATGAGTTTCATATGTAAAATATTATCTTTGAAATATGCAGAAGAAAGTAAACTTTTGTCACAATAATTTACCACTGTTTCCACAAGCGAAGCGGCTAAGCTTCTTTGTATTTGTTTTTCAAAGTGCTCATTTTTTAATGGAAAATCTTGATAAAAATTTTGAAAAAACGACGTTTTTGAAAGAGACACTTTTAAAGACAGTTTTGGCATTTTTGCTTCAATTATTTTAGTCGATCTATGGATAATTTTAGGTGAATCTCCTTGGTTCATTAAATGCTGGTCTGTTTGTTGTAACCCTTGCAATACGCAAGGTAATTGCAATCGGGTACGGGACTTTTTTTGCTTGAAAGCTTTATTCGGCTTTAATGATTTCAGCTGATTTTTTGTCGGTTTAGTGACCTATTTAGGGTTCATTTCAAAACAAGCATGAGTGTTAAGCTTTATCCCAGATTGCGCAATATACTAAAATTCTTTAGATTCTAGTCAAATTTATAGTTAAAAGTTTTTCATGACGACAATTATGTTTTCTTTTTTTTACGGAAAAGTATTCAAATTTCGTCGGCTCAGTTGCCGCTTGTTAATTTTTTTGGGTTTCAATTAATTGCCGTGTTTCTGGACGCGTTTTCTGCAAATAGAACAAGATTCCAGGCAAAATTTTGAATTTTAAAAGTTGATTTTCTGCAGTGTTTTTTCTTTATTTTTATGGACTTAGCGGCTCTCTTTCTTTTCTCCTAGCGTGCTCTGCTATTTTTAAGTTGTATCGCAAGTGGCCCGAGGCTCTGCTTCTCCTCTGTGCTAAATACTGGTGGTTTTGTTTTTAGCAAAAACTAGATATTGTACTGATGATTTTTTTGTTAATTATTTGACGCAATGCTTCACTTCAATGTATATGACAGTAGAGTCAATTGATTTGCTATTGCTTCATTTTTTTTGCCTGAATTTGCTTTGGAACTGAAAATCATCAAAAAAATATCAACAAGTTTTTTTAAAAATTCGAGTCAAAAATTGAGTTTTCCACTGATGATTATGTTAGCTCATGGTCGCAATGCTTCATTTTATAGCTCATAACTATCAATTCAAACAATTTTTACATCTCTTAGAATTTGTTTTTAAAGCACTCGCAACCCTGGATTTCAAAAAAACCTTTGTAAACTTTTCAAGATTCTTTGATATCTTTGTTTTTTGTCTTCAAGATTCTTGGAGTTTTCTGAAAAATCAATACCGATCTTCAAGACTCTTGACACAATCTTACCTAGTTTTCAAAGGTTTTTCTTGAAGATTTTTCAAAAAATCTTCTAGATTTGTCAAAGATCGCAAAGAATGCTGGGCTTGGGACAGTCTAGTTTTCTGATAACTAAAAAGTGATTGTGAAGTGGTGATGTGGTTAAATGTCTATAACATGTAGAAAAGAAAATTGTCCAAACAGAAAAGTGTGTCACACATAACAAGTTCAAATGTGAAGATTCAAACCTTTATAAGCCGACTCTTTATAAGTATCACCATCTGGGATACAAGGGTTTCCTTCTTTATCACAGTGGCCGTACAATACACCTCCTATAAAACACAACGATTTGCAGTCAACTGGTCTATGCAATCAAGTTCTTTCTATGCAGATTGGTTTGTTGAATACCTGGGATTTCGTCGATTCTTGGAACTGACTGAACTGGTCCGTTTAGATTTTGGAAATAATAGTCAGCGAGATGTGAAACTTGTTCAACGTCCTGAAGAGAAGAAACTTACACATCACTTCAAAATACAGATACTTCAAATATGCGTTAAATTTGTACACTGCGAACAGCTGATCTTACATTTAGCTTGAATGATCTGTCGCAATCTGCTGGATTAGGAGGCTTTAACTCTTTCGTGCACAAGGTTAAACTGTTGAATCTTGGTGCCAAGAAAACAAGCAAGGCGACGAGATACTTGAATCCATCATCACCATGTGCCTCGTGGTGTGGCCTTGGTACCAAACTAGATATACCATCATTCTCAGATACTATTCGAAGGTTGCAAGGCAGGGTTTGAATGCTTTCTTGATTTACTCCCTTTGGCAATAATACTACTGGAGTAATCATGTTGAACGGTGCCACTTGCCCGAGTAGTCTGTGAAGTTCGATGAAGGGTGAAAAATTAATTGCCTTGTCTGACTGTGTGACTATTAATATCAGAAACGCTTGACTACTCTGAACGTCAACCAGAAGCTGATAACTGGATCGAAAAATGCCTGATGGAAATCTTTCGGTAATATCTGGAAATACACTTTCACTCAATTATACTTTTACACGTAGTATAGTCAATCATGCTGTTTCAGAAACTGCGCAATTGGCGCAGATGACGTATGATCCCGCACCCAGTTTTAAGCGTAATAATCGATTATATTATGATTATAGTACCACCCGGGTTGACAGAAAATGCTTATCATACAATATTCATACATTAAAAAGGTGCTAATCATAATATTTCATACAATTTCATAGACCAAAAGCAATTGCATGAAAATAGCAAAATAAGCATTTTTTTCATACTTACGAAAATTTATAATAAGCAATTTTTGCCACATTCTAGAATTTAATAACAAGCTCGTTGTTATATTTTTTATCAAACATTCTATGAAATCAGAGGCGAATCCAGGATTTTCTCGAGGGGATGGCGGATTTTCAAACTTTTCTTTGAAAAATTGGTTGACCTTTTATTAGGTTGGTCAAACCAATTTTCTGAGCCCTCCCAGTTTCCGCAGACAATCTAAAAAAACAGGTCAAAAATGCCGTTTTTGGGCTTTTTTTTGGAAAATTTGACCTAAAAATTGCGTTTTCTTGGCGCGCGCTCCCTTTCAAAATTAGTATACATTAACGCCTAAAGTGCCTCTAGAAAATCTTTAGGGTTGGTCGGGACCCTTTGGTTTTCGAGGGGGTAAAATCTCTCAAGAAGAGGCATCCGCTCCGACCCACCACCCCCCTTTTAATCAGCCCCTGTTTGAATTTTTTTTCATACATTGAAATTGTAGGATAGACATTTTTTCCATGAAAGAAAAAACACTAAATTTTGTTCTACACAAATCCGAAACACACTAACCATAGATTTTCTGCCATAAGAAAACCAGAGTCTAGCTGGCAGTTACCACGCAGATAAACTGAATTTGGTGACATTAGCCATGTAAGTTAATGTGTTAATGTGCAATGTTTAAGGCGAATATACGAAACTCTAATCAACTCAAAGTTCCCCGGAAACGTTAATTAAAAAAATTAATTTTCAAGATAACATCTACTATTCTAAATTGCCAACTTTACAGAATATTGCAAGAAAACGTTGTAAGCCTTTGTTGTTACCTTTTTTCAAACCTTTGTTAGAAATCCATGTTTTTACCTTTTGAAAAAAAATGATTTCCACCGGCTGATATTCTGCACATATTCCTAGCAATACTGCATATTCTCTTCCATTGTCCGGGTACCGAAGAAGCAAAAAAAATTCCTACATAATAAGGACTGTTACATAATAACGACTGGAACGACTGTTTTGAGAATGGAACCCCATGAACGCTTTAGTCAATGGAGGCCAAGGATTTTGTGACAGTATTCAATATTGAACACCCTACAAAAACGTGAAAACTCAATACACTTCAAAATACTACTTTTCAAACTACATTAGTTCTTATGATAATTTGTTACGTCCGTTATGAATAATATCAGAATTGATTGGACTTAGCTTTACAAATTATTATAATTATTTTGAACCTACCGCGAGAACTAATATTAACGGGCCTCTATGAAACTTTTGTTTTCTGGTAACTCCTACTGCTCAGATAAACTAAAGTGTGACAAAGCATCTCGCCTTTAGAGACTTTTTATCATCAGGAAAATAAAAAATTAAAATATACTTTGGGTGTGACAAAATTTTGGCAAAATAAGAGATAATTCTCAATAAATAATCGATTATAATTGATTTGAGGAATTTTTTGTATGAGCTTTAATCCATTATAATCAACTATAATCGATTGTAAAAGATTATAATCTCTAGGAAAATATCACATTTATAATCGATTAAAAATCCTTTAAACACCTAAGCACCATAAGAATATAATAATCCGTTATAATTAATTACTTACGCTTAGACTTGGATACGGGATGTGAATGCTGTGTACAAAAGACAAGCTGCAGATTATTGGGTGAATAATATTAAGTAGCTGCAATTTATACACAGAAGCGAAGTGGAGCATTGCACCATTTGTGATACAATTGAATCATAAAAGAAGCAAAAATGAGTCAAAAAAAGATGAAACATGCTGAAAAAGTAGGTGAACCAAAATTTTCGTATCTCTCGATGAAGGAGAAATAGGTCTCAGCTAAAGCTGGAGGTAAGTATTTGGTAAAAATTATTAGGTAAGCTAATTTCAAAAATTAGACATTGTCCAAAACCTTAGCGCCTTTTTCGCTATGAACCAAGACATAAGTGATTCAAGTGATTCTGTTAAACAAGTTGTTAACTAAAAAAAGTCTATATTCCAGTTTGATAACGCTTGCTAAGTAATTTACATCAATGTTTTAAAATGTTGAAGACTTATTTATTCAAGTGGTTCGAGTGTTTTCAACTTTGTTCTATCTAATGTTGCGTGAAATTGTCCATTAAGTTTTTTTTGTGTTCGAAGCATAACAATAAGTTGAATTTATTCACCATGAAACATTTAGAAAGCATTACAACTCACTGGCGGCCAGTAAAGTTGGTATTTAAAACGCACGTGAGCAATTTATTCAGCAGTTACTTGATGCACCACGCACTAACCTGCTGGTTCGAAGAGTTTCAAGATAGAGCGGAAATCCCAATTCGGGAATATGGCCCATCGTTCTTCTGGGGCTGCGGAGTTTCCTTGTGGCTGGGTTTTCTGTCCATATGAACTCGAACAGAATCTTCTGAGTGTCGGATGGAAGAAACTGTTTCGGTAGTGGATGTCATTTGTAAAGACTGGAAGTACTTTTGGGAAAATGTTGTCAAAAATTGAACTGTTTCCAATTTCGCCATTGTGTTTGTCCAACTGCCTGACCAGTTCTAAACAAAAATGTTGCAATGAAGGTGACGTTGTGATCCTTTGTTATATGTTTTACTTGAAAGCAACTAAAACTACAGATGTAAGCGCCGGTACTGTGTCAGCAATACACAAAATCCTTTTTTCCTATCGATCCTGACCTAAATGAAGTCCAGATAAGCCAGTTTCACATTTTATTTAATATATTATTTAAATAATTAGAATTAAAAAAATGTTGGGAGGCACAAGACAAGATTGATTCACCTAGTTTGTCTGTTGACTTGACATTTGCTTCGCCATATTCACTCAAATCAATGTCAATCTCCAGAACCATTTTAACAGAACTGCTTTCACCCATCTTGACAGTTGTCATGTCATCCCTCTCACGCCTGATTTAAACAAAAGGTGATTATTGTCCCGCTGGCGAATTGGAAGTGCTGCAATATCTACTAAACCTTACGCAATATGGAGTTTTGGTTCTCGTTTAGAAGTATGGTCCCGCCGTTTTTGATGAGTCTCGTTTAAAAGCTCGTTGAGAAGTGTGGTCCCGCCAGACCACTTGAAATATACTAAAAGTACTTCAAGTGGATGAAAATAAAAGAAAACTTGTTATCAATTCTTCGTTAGATTTGCCACTGACGTTTTCTTTAAAATGGAATTATCAAAAGTATTAATTCACTGCCAAAACTTAGAAACTACCTGTAAAATCTTTTTTTTTTGTCTGACATTTATATGGGACCAGTGGTAGATTTACGGGACCATACTTCTAAACGAGGTGTTTAACGGGACCATACTTCTAAACGAGGTTTTTAACGGGACCATACTTCTAAACGAGGTTTTTAACGGGACCATACTTCTAAACGAGGTTTTTAACGGGACCATATTTCTAAACGAGGTTTTTAACGGGACCATTTTTCTGAACGAGGTTTTTAACGGGACCATACTTCTAAACGAGGTTTTTAACGGGACCATACTTCTAAACGAGGTTTTTAACGGGACCATACTTCTAAACGAGGTTTTTAACGGGACCATACTTCTAAACGAGGTTTTTAACGGGACCATACTTCTAAACGAGGTGTTTAACGGGACCATAGTTCTAAACGAGGTTTTTAACGGGACCATACTTCTAAACGAGGTGTTTAACGGGACCATACTTCTAAACGAGGTTTTTAAAGGGAACATACTTCTAAACGAGGTGTTTAACGGGACCATACTTCTAAACGCGGTTTTTACGGGACCATACTTCTAAACGCGGTTTTTAACGGGACCATACTTCTAAACGAGGTTTTTAACGCGACCATACTACTAAACGAGGTGTTTAACGGGACCATAGTTCTAAAGGAGGTTTTTAACGGGACCATACTTCTAAACGAGGTGTTTAACGGGACCATAGTTCTAAACGAGGTTTTCAACGGGACCATACTTCTAAACTAGGTTTCTAACGAGACCATACTTCTAAACGAGGTTTTTAACGGGACCAGACTTCTAAACGAGGTTTTTAACAGGTCCATACTTCTAAACGAGGTTTTTAACGGGACCATACTTCTAAACGAGGTTTTTAACGGGACCATACTTCTAAACGAGGTTTTTAAAGGGAACATACTTCTAAACGAGGTTTTTAACGGGACCATACTTCTAAACGAGGTTTTTAACGGGACCATACTTCTAAGCGAGTTTTTTAACGGGACCATACTTCTAAACGCGGTTTTTAACGGGACCATACTTCTAAACGAGGTGTTTAACAGGACCATAGTTCTAAACGAGGTTTTTAACGGGACCATACTTCTAAACGAGGTTTTTAACGGGACCATACTTCTAAACGAGGTTTTTAACGGGACCATACTTCTAAACGAGGTTTTTAACGGGACCAGACTTCTAAACGAGGTTTTTAACAGGTCCATACTTCTAAACGAGGTTTTTAACGGGACCATACTTCTAAACGAGGTTTTTAACGGGACCATACTTCTAAACGAGGTTTTTAAAGGGAACATACTTCTAAACGAGGTTTTTAACGGGACCATACTTCTAAACGAGGTGTTTAACGGGACCATACTTCTAAACGCGGTTTTTACGGGACCATACTTCTAAACGCGGTTTTTAACGGGACCATATTTCTAAACGAGGTTTTTAACGGGACCATACTTCTAAACGAGGTTTTCAAAGGGACCATACCTCTAAACGAGGTTTTTAACGGGACCATAGTTCTAAACGAAGTTTTTACGGGACCATACTTCTAAACGAGGTTTTTAACGGGACCATACTTCTAAACGAGGTTTTTAACGGGACCATACTTCTATACGAGGTGTTTAATGGGACCATACTTCTAAACGAGGTTTTTAACGGGACCATACTTCTAAACGAGTACCTGAGTTTTGGATAAAAGTGTACTTGCTTGATAAAAACGGAGTACGGAGGTCTTGCTTAGAATCAGCATCTCATGATTCTCAAGTGAGTTCCCGGTACTCCACGTTTTAAAACAAATCCAACTATAATAAGAAAACACGCAAACAGTTATTCCTAACCTGTGGGTTCAGGTCGATTTTCTGGTTTCAGTAGATAGATACACGTAAAAATATAAGATAAATAGACGCTGTAAATATATAAGACAACTAAATTCAGATCACTTTTTCAAACTGCATGTGCTAAAATATGTATATATATGACACAACATTCTCATAACAACAGTAGTTTATTAAAAATGTGAAAAAACTGATCAAGTTTTGAACAACCGTGACGATTTTCATTTGTGTTCTAGAGAACATGCTGAATCGATTCGCCATGATTCTTTTAGTGCAGAACAAAGCTTCATATACTGTGGTTTTTTTTGTACATCAGATGTAATCAATTTAGCGTGCGTTGTAGAAAACAAATGAAAATCGTCACGTTTTTCAAAGTTCGAGTGTTTGCTTGTTGCTTTATTAACTTAGTACAACTCCATAGAGTGCTTTATTTGCTGTTATTAAACCACACGTTTATGGACTTTTGTGGCGAGTCAAAAGACTTTATTACAAAAAGTTTAAACTATCTTTGTTAAGTCTTTCAACCACAAAAAAAATTAATAAACGAGTGGCTTAAAACAAATAAAGTGCTCATTTGCATTAAGCGAGAGAGCAGGCTTACAACAGCTGAATTATGCCTTGGACTAATTTAATAAAGCAATAAATAAGCAAACACCTGAGAAAATACCTCTAGAAGTAGATAGTTATTTGACATTTTCTGAACGAGATTTGGCGCACGCTGCTTTGAGTTATCGTTCCGTTTCAAACGCTCTCCGCTCCAGATATATGAAATTGTGTAATAAGAATTTTTTCCATACTTTGAAATTGTATGATGAGCATTTTTTCCAAACTTGAAAGTTCAAAAAATTTGTGTTTTGAAATTTCGTGTCTCAACCCAAACACTAACCAAGGATTTTTTGTCATGAGAAAACCCAGAGTGTAACTGGTAGTTTCCACGCAGATACACTGCATTTGGTGGTTTTAGCCATAAAAGTTCATTTTAACATTTTCACATGGAAATATATACCAAAAAAGTAACTTTTTGAATATGGCTAGATAATTTTTAACTTGAGAATTATATTGGTTGAGAAAAAAGGCCTGTTTTTCTACAAATTTATTTTTATCTTAGCAAATGAAACAAAAGATAATAATCGTGTTTACAAAAAAAAAACTTTTTCATGTAGTTTTTGGGTTTTTTTGGGTGAGAAACTCATCCTGGACTACGTTATAAACACAAAAACAGCAAATTTGGCATGCAATTTTTTTTTTTCGTGAAATTATTATTTTGGCAAAAATGCAAATTAGCAGCCAAAAAAGGAATTAAAATTTTTTTACCTCAAATTTTTTATTTTGCTTATGAAAAAATTGCATATTATACAATTTTCATATTTGAAAACTTTATGACAAGCATTTTTGTGACCAAAATTAAATTATTTGTTTGATTGTCAATATGCCCTCTATCATATTTTTTGGAGATTTTTGGAAATTTTATTTCTTCTATAACGAAATGATTATTTTATAATTTTCATACATGAAAATTGTATGATAAACATTTTTTCTAGAGACTTCATATATGAAATTGTATGATAAGCATTTTTCTTCTATGGACGTCAACCCGGGTTCTTGCACATCTTGATTCTTGCTCTGGTTGTCTCCTTGATGACTGTTGGTCCGTCAATCACCACGTCCATATCATCAAGAAGTGATTCCAGGAATAGAGTCTCTTGAACCGCTGCTGCCATTGCGTGGTATTCAGTGGTAGAAATGGCTGACTTTGGTTGCTTCCTGGTGTTCCAACTGATTGCTGCCCCTGAACTCTGCAAGTGAAAACTGTATCAAGTCGTTAACTTTCTATCATCCACATCTCCAAAACACCCAGCATCTGTGGATTCAAAGAATTATATACCATAAGCGTCCTTGGTTTAGCACAGCTCCTGATCTCTGGTTCCTCTCAGGTAACGAGGAATTCTCTTTGCACCAACCCAAAGCACCCTTGTCGGTTTCTCTAGGACAAAAATGATCACACAATGCCTCATACCTCAATCTTCATGAACACTGCCTCTGCTGACCCTGCTTCAGGGCAGTGCTTTTTCGACAGTTCTGCGCTGATGTCCGCTGGTGTACCCTTTGGTTCGCAGTTATCAGGGACAAAGCGCTCCAAGCAGTCACTAATGTAGCGTAATTGAATAACAGTTACGAACCCAGATGACTGTTTGACCTGAATTCCCAGTAGCCAGGACAATGAGCCTGTGTCATCAATCTTGTATTGTTCAGAGAAACGAACCCTCATCTCGTCAACTTCGTTTTAGAGTCTGCACGCAATAATGATGCCGTCTACCCAAAACAGCACATGCATCATTGTATCGTTTTTCCCCCTCATTGTAAGAAACAAGTCGTTGCTGCTTCTATAAAACTTTTCCTCCAGTAGGAAAAAGCTCAGCCTCTGGTACCAGTCTCTTTCTGCCTGTCGCAGCCCATATCAACTTCGTTGTAGCAGACACACCTGGTTGCCACCGACGCTGAACCTCTCCAGCTGCTCCGTGCGCACTGTTTTTGTTAGAGGAAATTTTCGGAAGGCTGACTTCACATCCATTTGATTTTGATGAAGTACAAGATCTTTTTGTGCCCCCAAAGCCAGTAGTATCCTCTTTGTTTCGGGTTAACAGGTCGCAGCAAACGTCTCAATGAAGCCAACTCCTTCCACTTGCATGAACCTTTTCACTACATATCGGGCTTTGAACCGCTCCACCTGACCCATTGCATCTTGCTTAACAGCAAGGACCCATTGTCCAAAAATAACCTTGTGAAATCGTGGTCTATCGACCAGTGTCAAAGTGCCCATTACTTCTAAAGAAATTAGCTCTAAAGTCATGGCTTCCAGCCACTCCTCCTTTTCGGGTTCAGGCATTGCTTCTGATCAGACCCAGGGCGCTTGGAATCCAGTCACTGAGCCATGGTTATAAGCCAGTCTGTATCAAATGGGTGAGTTCTTCGTCCTAATTGACCTCTGCACGGGATGTTCAGTAGAATGTGAAACTATTGCTTCCTCCTCGAACTGATATTTTTCAGTAGCCCACACTGAATCAGCAGTATCACCTTCAATTGGTGTGCCTGGTGCTTCGTTGGTGCTTGGTTGCTCATTATCAATGCATTACTGAATTGATAGTTCCAGGGCTTGCAAGGGCTCACTATCAACCATCAAGTCATCTGGAATGGCGTCCTCATTAAAAGTCACATTTCATGCTTGGGTACGTCGTCTTTTCTCTAGATCCATCAGCAAGTAGAATTTGCTCTCATCATCGTAGCCGATGAACGTGCTTTTCTTACCCTTCGGATCCAATTTTGCCCCTGTTGCCTCAATCCAGGCAACCGAAAACACGTAAATAGCTAGTTTTCCAAATTGCATCTCCGTCGATGAAAAGCGTTTCTCATTGGTGGATGTGAGTCACAAGTTGCAATTTCTCACAACTGTTGACATTGCTTGCAACCAGAACATCTTCGGTAGCTTTGCTTTAGCTAGCAGACATCGGGTCATCTCGGTGATCACTGTGTTCTAGCTCTCTAATAAACCATTCTGTTGAGGAGTATTAGGCACAGTGAATTCTTGCTTTGCCTGGGATTTTCTACAAAATATCCTGAATGAAATTGATCATTAGTCACCTCCATTCCAGTTTGCGGGCAATTCAGTGCTCCATGCTCAGCCACAAAAACCTGGAACTTCAGTGAGCCACACTCTTCTTCACCATTAGTGATGAAACTGCTTAGTTGTGATTGGTTGAAAACTTTTCTGGAAATATCTAGAACTTTCAAAGGAATGACGTCATTATCATAAAAGGAAAAATGCGTGGGTGTTCACGTCACTTCTATTCATAGAATGACGTCATTACCAAAAAAAAATTTGCATTGGTGATACGTCACTTCTAAATATAGAATGACGTCATTACCATAAAAGGAAAATTGCGTAGGGCGTGACGTCACTTTTTTATTGGCTACATGAATTTCTTTGAAACTAATTAGACTCTAAATAACTAAAAATTATTTACGGTGATTTTTACTACAAAATACTTTAAAAATGATAAAAACAATTCGAGTTTTTTAAGTTTCTTCATATATTTCAGTAAGAAAAATGTTTCCATCAAAAGCGTTTTCAATGTCTGAATTGAACATTTATCAGATTTTCAATTTGAAGTACTATAAAAAACTACAAGAGTGGTCGACAGATGAAGTTGATGGAGATTGTATTAGATTTAACTTGTATAGAAACACAGAAAATTCATTAGTTTTGTTAAAAAGATGGAGAGAAGATTACAAAAAAGAAGAGTACTGCCAGATTTATCAACAATGTTTTTATTTAGAAGAGTTAACTCAGATTGAGTGGTCGATCAGTAAAAAACAAAACAATGGAAGAGCCTATGAAACAAAAATTGGAGATAAGGAACATCAATTCGATTACTGTTTTGAATTTGATACAAATACAAAATCCAGATTCGTCAGAATATTTTTTGATCGTTTATCCAAATTTAATAGACTTCCGGTTGTTTATACTACAATATACCAAAAAGAAAACGATAAAAACGTATATTTTGGTAATTTCTTTTTTCACTGGTTAGAAATAGCAAAAATCGAAAAAATTTTGATCAAAATTTTAAAATTTGAATTGAATATCGAAAAAAAACAATATAAACTAGACAAGAAATCTCATTTATCCCACTAGGGTATCAAACGTCAAATCTTGGTTATGTTGGATAAATTTGATAATATTTATTGATTAAGAAGTTTCATAAACATAGTCTGGTTCTGATCTACAAAGTTTATAAAAATCTGTGATTACTTCATTATGATTGGTTATTAACACAAATAATGTCTGTGAAAGTATCCTCAAAATCTACAAATTTTAAAGAAGTTGTTAAAAATTCATGAGAAGAAGAGCTCATTCTGATTGGTTGACATTAAATTTCTTGAAATCTTTATGAATTTTAAAGCTCAATTCTGATAGGTTGACATTGAATTTGCAGAAAATTACATGACTTTTGAAGCTCAATTCTGATTGGTGGATATTGAATTTTTAGAAAAAATAATGACTATTGAAGCTCGATTCTGATTGGTTGATATCAGAAAATATAAAAGTTTCCTTGTAATTAATGCTCGATTCTGATTGGTTGATACTTTTAAAAACTCCTTGGTTAGATTGGATGATTTTTATTTCGGCTAGGCTAAATAGCATATCCATTCTGATTTTCTTTCTCGTTAAAAACAATTGGTTAATAAGTTTGCTGTTTTTATTTACTTTTATTCTTTTTTTGAGGCTATTCAACTCACCTTATCTAAAAACTTGGTACATTTCAAATCTCCCATTTAATTTTTCATTAGTATTGAGATGTCGTCACTCAATAGAAACGAAAGAGGTGCATGTCTTGAATGTGGCAGGGAAAAAACTCACAAAGATGCATCACGACATCGCAGAACATGTGGTGTTTTGAAGTGTTCTAACTGTAATTTTTATACTTATAGCAGCGAGGAACTCGCTAATCATTTCAAGAAGAAGCATTATCAAGATAATGTTAAATTATGTGCTCAGCATTCTCCAAAATCACTTCAAGAGAAGGTGAAATTAATAATTTTTTTTAAAAACATAGAAATCACTATGATTATTAGTTTTTACTGATTTTGAAAGGTATCAGCAATTGTAACAAATCTAGTCAAAAATTATAGTGTTTTCATTAAATTACCTGATTTGTCATTTATTTTTCTATTCAAAGGTTTTGATTGATGTTAAGGACAGCAAAAGTCGAGTTCAAATCGTCGTGAAGGTTTCCATGGAAATCGATCCGAAAACTTTTAATCAACAGTAAAAACTCCCTTGGTTGCAAGCTTGCGGAGACTTTGTTGTGATAAATTTGTAGTAGAGTGCATAACATTTGCTAATGAGTATTTAGGTATGCGCCTAAAAATTAAAAAACTTGGATATTTGGAAAACATCAACCAATTGAAAGGTTTTTTGTAGTTACTATTTTAAAGTTTTCCTTGTTTAGTGCTTGTAAAAGTGTTCATGGAGAAAAAATCATGCAGATAAATTGGTTTAAATTATTAAGAATTATGTTTTCTGTTGTTTGTTTTTGATGATTTCAGAAAAGAAAATGATAAATGACCTGGAAAAAATGTATATTTTGCTAAACTTTGAAAGTTTCAAGATAATGATTTACATCATTCGAACTAATAATTTAGTCTAAAAGAGAAATTCAGATTTAAAACATCATTATACAGTTATGAGGTTGAGAAAATCCTTTATGGTGTTAATTCAGCTTCGGATTATTGAACGTTTGTTGAAACGATACATTTTCCCATCTAAAATTCAACTTTCAAGTAAAACTTTGCCAAATTGGATTCATTTGGTAGATAGTACATGAAACAGAAACTGAGAAATTGCTAAAATGTGATAGAAACTCAATTTATTCCTTAGGAGTTTTGAGACAATTTTACTAAAATTTAGCTTAAAAAGTATATCTTGAGAAAAAATCCGATCTAAAAATTTTCAAAGTCTTATATTTATGCGTAATTCGTTAGAAACAATTGTTATCATTTGATATATAAGGTTTTTTATATGAAAGATCAAATGTTTTGAGGATAGTTTTTGTGAAGCAAACCCAATTCGACATCTTTTGGAAGAAGATATATAAAGCATCAATCAAAAACTTGCTCTCAAGATCTGCATTTCCTTGTTATATACAATACACAAAACTACATACATACACAATACTACATAGAATACACAACACTATATACAATACAATACTACATTTTTAATACGTAGAGTTTTTTTTCTTAAAAAAAAAGGAAAATAACACAATTATTCCAGTTTGCACCTTGATTTGCTTAGCTAAATCAATTTTTATCGCTCTTTCAGAAGTTTTTATATTGTAGATGTTAGGAACTAGGTTCTCTTGCGCATGTCCGGAGATTTTCAGATCATAACTAATAGAGCTGCTCCTAATTTGTTCTTAGATCGTAAAAATACAACTTTATATTCTCATTTTGCACATATCTTTTTGAATGCTTTAACTAGCACCAATTTTTTCTCACTTGGATATTTTTGAGAAAATTTCCGTCATATATTAATAAAAAAAAGCGAGTTAATAACTATTTTGCAAGAAAAATGATAGTTATTGATCCCAAAATGTGTATTTTTGCTTAATTAGTTTACAATAGCAACTGAACAGGGGAACCTTGAGGAAGATATTAACATTTTTTTTTGTAATAATCATACGGTATCAGTTCTAATTTCATCTCTGCCAGCAAATTGTTCGTTCAATTGATACTATTGTCCTTCTAAATTCTCCAGTTTTGACTAAATTTTCTGGTAAAGTGTGTTCAATAGCGAAAACATGTATTAAACAGAAAGCAAGAATAACTTTAAAACATGGAAAAACTCTACGGAAAATCTTGAAAGTTATGTTGCAGAAGCAACAGAGAGATAATCATCAGTTATGAAGAAGTTTTTGTTGAATTTGAGCCAAAATCGAAAAAATTTTTAAGAAACATTTATCCTATTTTAAACAATTTTAGCAATAAACTGTTCATTTTTATCAATAATCTGAAATTTCTAATTTCTCACAAGTTGTAATTTTTGTAAAAATTTGGGTAATTCAATGAGAAAAAAAATGAGGAGGAGTTGAATCATGGAGTTTGATTTAGAAATTTCATAGAATATTGCCCTTAATGTTCATTTGAATTGAGATTCCTAAAAATAATCCCTGAACTGGACAAACAAAACAGTTAAAAACCAAAATAAGTGGTTCGAAATGGAAAATTTCATGTAAATTTGATTAATTTTCATTTTACCTTCTCGAAAATTACGACTAATTTCACTGTTTTCCGGAAGTTTCAATATTGATTCTGCTATTTTTCAGTGTTTAGAGCATTGTATAACCAAATACTTAGCTCAAATTAAGGTAAACTTCATTGTATTTCAATATTTTGAGAAAAAACTGTGGAAAAAGTGATTTTTTTATTCAAAATTTTGTATCATTGTCTCAACATAGTGCCAATTAAAATACAGTCTTAGCTTATTTTTAAAATCTATACGTTAGAGTATGTATAAAATTAGATCAAAAGCAACAATACATTAGCCAAAATTATGAGATGTCTGCAAATTTTTCCAAAAACTTGAAATTTTTGCAATTTTTTCCAAATACTTGAAATTTTTGCATTTTTTTCTCAAAAACATTGAACTTTTTCGAAACTTCATTAGTTTTCAGCATTTTTTCAAGTAGATAGAAAAAATATTATCTAATAAATTAGGTTAAATAATAGCTAATCTTATCGTGTTTTGAACTTTTTCGAAACAATTTTTTTGATAAAAATTCCAAGTTTTTGCACAAAAACTCTTACCATTGACTTACCATGCACCAAAAAAACTAAATACAAAACCTTAATTCTACACGTAATTATCAATTAATTGTTCCCAATTAGATAACGCGCGCCGAGATTTTTGCAAACAAAATAGACAAAAATAAAAAAAAAATCGTTTTTCTTTCTCTTACAATCACACTGAAACCTTACCATCGGTATTCCCTATCTTAATACATTGAAGACTCTATACCCAATCTTAATACATAGCATGGCGGACCGGAAATCTATAACGTATCTTAACACATGGGGTCCGCCATGCACCCCTTCCCCCCCCCCCCCACCCCCCCTTCCCCCCTTCGCACCACTTGCGATACAACACAAACATAAAAACATAATTTGAAAAAAAATTTAATTGTTTAAAAAAACTACGTGAACCAAAATTTTTGTATGTCTCGATAAAAAACAAGTAGGGGCCCAGCTAAAGCCGGGTATATGTTTTTGATATTAAATGATTTTGCTATACTAATGCATCACCAAAAATAAGATTTCAAAAGTTGGACTTAGCCCAAAACCCCAGCTGTTTCTCTACTAAAATAAGATAGAAGAGTAAAAAACTTTGAAGTATTCAACTTTCGCAAGGAGATAACATTTCTCTTACAGGCAAGTAAGGAGTCGCCGCTTCTGCAGGAAAAATTATCGCAAGCAGTTTTTTCAATTGAACTTTTTCATTTCAGATTTGATTGTGTAAATTTAAAAAGCAGATTGTGTCCGCATAAGCAGAGAACAGTTTCTCAATTGAACACAACCGGCGAATTGGCACGGTAGTTGTCAATTTTCCGAAAAAATCAAAGATTCAAAACATTGACTTATTTGAAGGCCATAACTGTTTTCCCAAATAAACTGGGCATAGCCAATTTTAAAAGAATGATTTCAACAACCTGTTGCTTCGATTAAACCTATGATATCGGTTTTGGCATGACAGTTAGCAAGAAAACTCCAAAAAAATGTCAACAAATCAAAATTTTGACATTTCCGAGAATCATAGTTTTTTGTGTGAAATAATAGGGCAGCGCAAAAGGGATTCAAGCAAACAGTAATTTCGATCAAACCCGAATTCTCAGACTTGAGAGCATTTTCTCGAGAAAAGTAAAAAAACTTTAACAAAAAACGGTCAAAAAATAAAATTTTTGAATTCTGCCCTTTTGGTATTCTCCTAAGCCGAACTAAATTGTACGTACAATTTTAAGGAATACTTACAATTTCAAAGAACTTATCGTTATAAGTTTTGTGCTTGAAAATAAAATTTTCATTATAAAATCATTCTCAGAAGTGCTACTCGAAACTGGCAGGAAAAGGTTCAGACCGAACAAGGGCTCCAACGAGATGATTTCATATCGATGGGCATCTGGTCTGAATTTATCAATTTGTGCCAGATCATTTTGATGCAGTGGCCATGTTCGTAGTGGTCAAGAGACCTATAATTGTATTTACAATCTGTGAAACATGACGTTACAAGAGGAAAAAAACGATTCGCTCATTGAGCAGAATAATTTGGCACAAACGTTGTACTGAATCGGCTGAGAACTCATTAAGAATCAGCACGCTTGTTATGATGATCTTCTTAGCTCACTTCAAAAGTTCATTAGACAAAATTGAAGAGAAAAATAGGCAAGCACAAATAACTGAAAGATAATATTAAATTAACATTGAAAAACTTGGCAAAAAAGTCGGGCAGACTAATTTTTGTCAAAGAAATGCAACTGAGGTGCACTAATCTGAATGTTGGCAGTTAAATTCTCAGGCAGACAGGCGGACAGGCCGATTTTTTTCAATGCACAAAACTTGAGGTCTCCAAAGCCTAATAATATAATGCCAGTTCGATCATTGGAGAGATCAATTTTTTCATAGCAAAGTAATTGGGTAGTCTGAAGCCGAATTTTGGCAGATCGAGCCTCAGACAGACCAATTCTTGTCATAGAAATTTAATTTAGATGCCCTATCCCGAATTTAAACGGATCGATTCTCGGACAAGCCGAGTTTTATCATAGCAAAGTAACTATGGTGCCCAATTTGAATATGTTGCCCTTTTGATACTCTGAAATACCGTGATACTGTTTCTTAGCAAAGAAACTACGGAGCTCGAAGCCGAACGTAGGCGGTATCATTGTCGGACAGACCAATTTCCGTCATAGCATTGTAATTGGATTCTCGGACCGGCCAAATTTTTTCATTTGCAAATAAACTGGTTGATCAAGCCGGTTGTTGCCGTTTCGATACTAGGGCAGACTGATTTGCCCGAAGTGAATATGTTGGCAGTTCGATACTCGCACAGGCAGTGATTTTTTTAGCAAAGTAATTGGGGTCTCCGAAGCTAAATGTTGCCGGTTCGATCCTCGGACAGACCATTTTTTTTTTCATAGCAAAATAACTAAGTTGCGCGAAGCAAACGCTTGGCGGTTCGAGCTTTGGACAGACCAAAATTTGTCAAAGAAATTTAACTTAGGTGCCCTAATCCGAATGTTGGTGGTTCGATTTTTGACAGGCCGAGTTTTTTCATAGCAAAGTAACTAGGGTTCCCAACCTGATTATGTCGCCGGATTCATACTCGGACTTACCATGTTATTTTTTCTTAGCAAAGTAACTATGGAGCTCGAAGCCGAATGTTGGCAGTTCGATCGTCGGACAGACCTATCTTTTTCATAGCAGTGTAACTGGGGAGCCCTTATCCGAATGTTGGCAGTTCGATTCTCGCACAGGCCAATTTTTTTCATAGCAATTTAACTGGTTGAGCAAGCCGAATTTCGTCGTTTCGATACTCGGGCAGAACGATTTTTGTTTTCATAGCAAAGTAACTGAGGTGCCCGAAGCCGAAATTTGGCGATTGATACTCGGAACTCCAATTTTTTTCTTAGCAAAGTAACTGGGGCTACCCGAAGCCAATAGTTGGCGGTTTGTTTCTCGGATAGCTTACTTTTCTTAGCAAAAAACAGGGTTGCTGAAAATGGGAAAATAGTGAATACCAATCTGAATCTTACTCTTATATCTCCTAGTCTCAACAGATCTAGTGTACAGCGGTTTGCGCGAGTTAGTTCTACAATGAGAACAACTGTATTCTAAGTTTAATTCAAATTGTTCTGGTGTTGAAACTACAAGTAGTTTCAACACTTATAAATAAGTGGGTTGTTAGTTTGATTGGTTAGCATTTAATATTTTATAGAGATAAAATATCATAATAATAACCAATGATAAATACTAGTTTAGATCTGGTTCCATTACATACTAGTGAAAAGCTGTCCCAAATCTTGTTTCAATTTGAAACTTTTTATTTAACAAAACGTGTTTTTCCTACTGATCTGTTAAAAGGAACTTCTCTGTGACGTTTAAAAACTGTTTCTCCGTTAACTTTTCTAAGCAGCACTTTTGGCTCTAAAGTTAGGCATATTTTGAAACAACCCGTAGTTTTAAATGAAAAAATTTTTCCAGTGATCTCGAGATCTCTCACTGAGTCACATTTTTCTAATCGACCGCATTTGTTTCTGAGTTCCTGTACTGTTCCTAGTTTATTTTTCAGCAGAGTATTTCAAATGTTGTTTTTTGTTGAAACTGCTTTTGTTTTGCATGCTTTCAATAAAATAAGATAGTTTTGGCACTTTGGTGTTTTCGGAGACTTACAAGGCGTTTTGAGTGATTGTTTTTTTCCTCATTTATGTTCATGTTTTTTTTCATAACTGAAGTTCGAACAATGGAAAAAGCAACTAGATATTAATTAGTAGTGAGAAAAACTAAGTATGCAGTAATTAATTCACAAGGATCCCACACAAGCCCTGCGACTCAGAGAGGCGAGACCTTGGAAAACCAAAAAACGCGAGAATCAAGATGCTAACACTTACGAAAAAAGGATTGCATGTAAATTGAAAATATTTATTAGAAAACAGTTCTTAATTATTTATCTGTGTTTACTAGTGTCGTTTAATTCTGTGTTGTAAATTGTCAGGTAGCTGTTTTTTTGAGGATGAATTGGTAAAAATGTTTATGCTCTGGCTGAATTTTCTCTTACTATTTGTAACAAGTGAAAAATGTTCTTTGTTTAGGAACCTAGCAGAGATATCATAATCAACAAATCAAAAGTTTTTTGATGTAATTGTGCAAGAAAAATTTCGATGACGGTTTCAATTTTGTATTCATGATTTATCCGTAATAAAATTCTTTGTAGAACAACAGCCTTATGCTAGTAAGCGATATGAAATTATAGGCTTGAAAAAAAAAGATAAAATCTCAGAGAGCTTTTTCGAGAAAAAAAAACCTTCTTTCCTTGATATAAAAAACCATTAAAACGGGCTATTTTTTCTCCAAACAGTATCAACTGGCTGATGAAAAGTAAGTCAAATTATTGTCTTTTACGACGCCCAAATATTTTAAATGACCTACATAATTCCATTTTCCTCATCCGCATTAATTACCTGACTTTTTTATGTTAATTGTTTTTAATCGGTTTGGCATCACAAGTCTAAAGTTTCAACTTTCTTTCAATTTGAACATACGTTTTGATAACAATTAGTTGAATCTAACCGTATTAGATTGTAGATTTTTGTGAGGCGTTTTGAGTGATTTTTTTTTCTGACTTGAGGTGATGTTGATTTTTTTTTTAGTTGAAGTTCGAAAAAAAGAAAAATCCAACAGTTTTAACGCAACCTGGTTTGAATTAATTAAATAAAAAAATATAGTATTTAAATCACAAATTTTGCGCGCGAGCCCTGAGGCTAATTCATGCGTGACCCAGGAAAATAAGAAAAAGGATCAAGGTACTTGTATTTATGAAAAGTTAAATGCATGTAAATTGGAGTTATTTATCAGAAAACAGTTCTTAATTATATATCTGTATTCAATACTCTCGTTTACTTTTATTTATTGTATATTGTCAGGTGACACTTTGTTTGAGGATAAAAAGATGAAAAAAAAATTCATTCCAGCTGCCTTATCAGTTTCTACAATCTAATACAATCATATTTAACTAATCGTTATCAATAAGTATCTTCAAGTTGAAAAAATTCCAATGTTCTACAGAAAAATACGGTGTTCCACAGGGCTCTGTGCTTATACCGCTGCTATTTCTACCATTCTTAAATGACCTTTCTATATAACAAAAAAAATACAAATATGTCTTTTAGCGCATGGCCGAAAAAAGAACTTCTCTGTGGCGTTTAAAAATTTTTACTTCGTTAACGTTTTTTCGAGTATATAAAACAGATTTTTTAACTTTCAAACTATGCAAGTTTTGAAACTAAGCGTAGTCATGAATAGAAATTTCTTGTCAGTGATCTGGGGCTATCAATTTGAACCACATTTTCCCATTCGATCGCATTGTTTTCTGAACTTTTGTTCTGTTTTTGTGTTTTTTTTTCGGCAGAATTCTTGTTTATTTTTCAGCAGAGTGTATCAAAATTAGTTTTTGTTGTAACTGCTTTATTATTGCATGCTCCCAAAAATTAAGATATTTTCGGCACTTTGATGTTTTTGGAGCCCTTGAAGGCGTTTTGAGTGATTATTTTCCCCCACTTGAGGTAAGGCTTTTATATGTTTTTATTATTCGAAGTTCAACCGAAGAAAAATGTCAATTTTACCTTGTTTTGAATTTTTTAGTGGAAAAATATACGTTTACAGTATTTAACTCACAAGGGTCGCACACGAGCTCTGACGTTCACAAAGGCAAAACCTTGAAACCAAAATACAGAAGGATTAAGATACTAAAACTTTTATAAAAAACTGATTGCATCTAAATCGGAACTATTTCTCTGGAAACAATTTTTTTTAGATATCTAAATTTGATATGATTTTGTTTACTTGTTGTTTTTTTTAAATTGTCAGGTAGCAGTTTTTTTAGGATGACTTTTTTTATACTCTGGCTGAACTTGTTTTTACTAGTTGTAAATTAACAATTTTTGATTCGCGAGCTCTCCTGCATCTCTTTTGTGAAAAAGATCTTCGTTTAGAAAACGAGTACAAATTGCATACTCAACTGATTAATAAGTTCTTCATGTAATGAATAAAGAAAAATATTGAAGACGGTTTAACTTTTGTATTTTTGGGAAATTGGCTTAACAGTTTTGATTTTTTTTTCAAAAATTTAGTTTTTATTATCCGCTCATAGTTCATAACATTTTTTGACAAACAGCTATTTGCTAATAAACCATATGAAATCACTGGCTTGGCATAAGCATTATAAGATCTCAGGAAGAGTTTTCGAGAAAAAAACTTTCCTTGCTTGATATTTAAGCCATTGAAACGGGCTAAATTTTTTGTGAATAACATCAATATGCTGTTCAAAAGTCGGGTGATTGTCTATTACGACGCCCAAATAAATGAAATGACCGACTTATGCCATTTTTCGCCCCCGAGAGGTAATTTGCATTTTTTGTTTCCGACTAAAAACTATTTTTGTGCTAATTCTTGTTTTATTTTTTTTATACCACTAGTCTACTTATCGTTTTTTATTGAAGTCTTACACTGCTTTTAAATTTTTGTTTGTACAAAAATACAATTTGTCATCGGCGAACAGACACACTTTTTTCTCTTTTCCTTTTTTCATAGAAATATCATTCATATATAGTAGAAAAAGCAGCGATCCAAGTACGGAGCCTTGAGGAACACCTTGATTTATCTGTAGAAACTTCGAACTCTTTCCATTTCAAGATACGTATTGACAAGGATTGATTGAATATGATTGTTTTAGATTGTAACATATTGCATGCAAGTCATATTCGTCTAGCTTTTTCTCCAGAATTCTTTTATCGATGGTGTCAAACGCCTTTGGAAAATTCTTTAAAAAAGCAATTTCTAGGTTTTTTTTCGAATGTTTGCGTGATAATCGTAGCGGTAATCGTAGCGTAGTGACAGTGTTTCCTGAATCCAATTTGTTCTGCTGCAAAAAGTTTAAACTTTAAATCAAATTTCAAAAACTTGTGAAAAGCGTTTCCCGATTGTTTTTTATCAATAAGATCAGCCTTTCTGGTCTTAAATTAGTTGGGTCCTCGTAATAACTGTTCTTTTGAAAATGTAGAACTGGCTATTCTGCTCGCATCTGGAAGTTTTCTGTGAAATAACATTTGATTGAAAAAATAAGCTATTGGATTGCTAGTTACCTCAACCCATTATTTGATAATTTATTATTTGTAATCATGACCCTAGATTATTTGTTTTCAAGAGATTTAATAACTTTCTGTACTTCATCATGTTATAAGGGGTAGAGAAAAGTCGTTCTGATTATTTCTAAAAAAAAAACTACTGCTCTAATTATCTTGTATGTTAGCCAGTTCTTCCCCAATATCAGCAAAAAAACTGGTTAAATTTTTTCAAACCGTTTGAAAAAGTTTTTGCTTTTCTTTTCCCGCAAAATTCGTTAAAAGCAGAGAACAGTGATTTGGAATTACAACAGCTATGTAATTTTTGTCGTAGTACCCTCTTTTGCTCTGGCTGCTATGGCGGATAACTTGGGCACTCGATTTTTTATAATGCAATAAATTTTCTGCTGGTTTTGAAGTACATCTTTTATATTATCTTTTATAGACTTTTCTTCTTTGATCGTTTTTTCCAGCGGACAAAAAATTTTAAAAAAACAAAGAAATAATTTTATCAATGATTCGAAAGAAAGATTTTCATACTTACCAGTCAGATAATTGAAAAGAAATAAGAGCTTGCATTTAATGCTATGGCTTTTATAACAACCAAAATTTCTTCGAAAAATGATGTTTTAATTTTTTTTCTTGAATGACCAAGGTCTAGTTTCAAAGCACAGCGATCATTTATTTTATACTGAATGATTTTCACTTTCTATAAGTTTTTATACATATTATGATCAAAATATAATTATATATAATTTTGCGTGTGGGATAATGATAAAAAATCCCGATTTGTTTTTGAAACTCATCATTTTTTTAAGGCAAACACTGCTTCATATACCTTAACGGAATATTCATACGACCATTTTTGCATGATCAGTCTTGTTATCCTTAGCCTCTACTGTTATTTAGTGCTGGATTAGGTACTGTTAAAAAACTGAACACAGAAACTGAACATAAAAATGTACTGCATTGGCTGGAAAAAATTAAACTCGTTATGTAACATAAGCGTTTGCTAAACGCAGTTTGCTATTTTCAAATTAAACGGAAAATTTTGGAGAAGACTATTGCAAACAACAGGCAGTCGTTGAACAGGGAAAATGAGAACAGATAATATTTGGAACTTCAAATTTCGGATTTGGAAGAAACAATCACTTTAAATACTTTACACTTTCAAAATTTTTTCATGATTTTCTTTCAGAATTTTACCTCAGCCAAACAACTGATTCTTAAGGTAATTTTCTTCGTTTTGCTGCAATTTTTGCTAATGAAAGTACTTTTTTCTCACGTTTTTTGCGCGATAAGCATGTGTTGAATCTGCATTCATTTAACAAATGAATCATTCAACAAAGTTCTTTCATTTAACAAATGAATCAGATTTGAAGCACAATTTAAAATTCAATCAACGAAAAATTTAGCCTTAAAAAACTTTTCAATTTTTTCCTTAAAAACAAAAACTACAACACCAAAAAAGATTAACCTCTGCTTTCATTGTCACACAAACTCAAAAAAGTGGACGTACTCAAGTTACAGGAAAAATTTCAAGAATTCAATTACGAAGGGATTAGGACATATGAAGAAAGCAGACACAATATTAGTGGAAATTTTTGTTCAAAACACAAACCTTCTACCACGGTATAAGCCACAAATGGGGCCAGACTTATGCGCCAGACAAATAGCTCGGAACAGTCACTGGTACTACTATGATAGAATGGTTCCTTGAAAATAACTAGGTTCCTTGCGAATAAGACATCTAGAGGCCTAAAATTCTTTAATAATTATGGTTTAGCCATTCAGATAGATTTCGCAGCATAATATCAAACAAGTTTTTTTTGTTCGTTTTTCGTACAACTTCCCCCTCACCATTTTAAGCTTAAAATTGAAAATACCTCCAAAATTAAGTTTTGATGACAAATAAGTAAGCCCAATTATGGTTGTTAAATCATAAAATAAGGTAAAGCGAGCATATTTATTGATACAAACACTATAGTAATTACAATTTTTAATCTTAAAAGTTTCTGACTCAACATATTTTGCGAGATTTTTGAAATGAATAATTTAAACACAAATGAAGTTTCAAATTATTACATGCGAAATGCATGCGGGATCTGTCTATCATAATATTTTTTTCGAGGGACCACTCTATCATAGTAGTACCTAGTCACGTTAACAAAAAAGTTCTTGGTGACAAAAATTTGGTGATTTTGGAGGGCGTCACACTTAAACACTTTTTCCGGGCCAAAAATTAAGCGTGGCTTGCAAAAAATTGTTATACTAAAAAAACTGAAGAATTTCAATTTCAAATTTATATCACCCTTGTTCAAACTTAGTTCCGGAAGTTTTTTGCAGCTAAAACAACATCGCAAATGATTTTCAAATTAAACATCTCAGAATTTTATCCGACTTTTTTTGTATTACAAGGATTACTTCGGGAAACTACCAAAGCGAAATTTTTCTTAAAATTCTGTTTTAAAAATTTTCGGTTCGATATTCTTCAATTTTAAGGGAAAAAAGTCCGTCAAAACATGCAGCAAAAAATTTCTCAAATTTAAGCAAAAAACCCACTTCCACGGTTGAAAGTGCCAACGTATTTCCACTACATACAAAAAGCTTAATACAAAATTCAGATATCAAAATATGCTCAAACTGATATAAAAAACGCTTCAAAACTGTTAATCAATTCTTGTAAATTTTAAATTTAAGTTTTCACAAAAAAATTGCAATTCGAAAACCTAGTAAAAAAAACAAAAATTGAATTAAAATTAGCAAGAATATTCATAAAATACTTCAGAAAGGAAAAACAATCAGCCGATTACTTGAATCGAGCCGTGGCACTCAGAATTATGACGCACTCGTCTTTTTGTCAGGTAAAATTGTCCTAACAGCCTGTGAACACAAAAATTGAGCGCATAAAAGTTGAACACCTCTTTGACGAGCTTCGAACAAATGACTAACCAATGCTCTTAAACAAGTTTCTTAATGCTGCTACTTTTGAGCCGATCATATCCTTTTAAATAGATTTATCCATCAGATTTAAGAATTTCAAATATAAATATCGAGAAGTTAGAGAAAATCTAAAAAAAACCTTAAAAAAACTCATTTCATAGGTTGAAAACAAAAATATGCAACTTGCTCCTGTGAAAAAAAAATTGCAACTCAATTCCGCAGCTCTCCGAAATAATTTTAAAAAAAGAGAAAAAATCAGTACAAAAATTTAGATCGGCAAAATAGCTTGCAACAGCGGAGGATTGAAACTACCGTCTGCCACTTCATAGGTCGAAAGTTATAGGCAGACAGTAGATCACTCAGCCGAAGATCTTATGAAAAAGCCATCGACAGCTGGAGAAGGGTCAATTAACTCAGAAAACAAAACAACAATCAATTTTTGACGATTTTTCAACTTTTGAATTCCAAAAAAAATACAGCACGTAGAAGCTCTCTAAATTTCAAGAATCAATCCAAAGCTTAAATTAAATTCCTATTTTAAAACTATAAATAATTTAACTTCTTTGCGTTTTTTTGTCATTGAAGAGCGTGCTCTGCCTGCCTTTTAGCAAATTAGATTAAATTGAACTGAAAAGGCCCAGTCAAACAGAGAAAATTTACTCTTGCTCGAATTTGAAGTATAAACAACAATAACCTAAATAGATCTTTTATTCGTTCATTGTCACTTATTAGAGCATATTTTACTAAAATTACACAGAGGTGAAGCGCGAGAAAACGACCAAAAAGCAGCTCTATCAAGTGAAATAAGAAAAAAAACACAGAAATAAGCCTCGAAAAACTCGGTCTTGTGTCGCATTCCAATCTGTGTACTAGAGACTATGAGTCTCAAGCACTAACCACTCAGCCACGAATTGTTAAATTTCTCAAAAACTAGCCACCAATAACAAAGTTTCATATCCTAACAAATTGCCAATTCGCTGCAGCAAAAGTAGCATCAAATATAGTTAAAGCCAACTTGTTGGCAAAATTGGTGACCTTGAAAAATTTAATCGGTCAAAAACTATTGCACTTTTAAGTTAATTAGTTTTTTTAAACACGGCGTTTGCGTCAGGTACGCAGTGAAAAAAAAAATCTGACGTCGAAAAGAGCAGTTTTAGGTTAATTAAGTAGTTCGGATTTGTTGACGGAATCGGATATTACCAACAATTTGGCATTAACTATACAAAAAGACACAATTTTGCATGTAATTAATTCGGAAGCATAACGCCAAGTTATGTATAAATTATGCATTTCAAAAAAACAAATTGCAAGATGTGTTGAGTTGGAAAACTTCTGAACCGAGCTTTTCATCATTTTACTGCTGTTTGAAATACTGGCTCTTTTTCCTTCCCCCCCCCCCCCCCCCACCTCACACAAACATGAATTTTATAGTCTAACGAGTAGTTTTACAAGGTTAATTATGAAGACCAAATATGTTTGTTATGGCCTAATCAGTCTGCCTGTCAATTTTCATGGCAATCGGACAAAGCGAACAGTAAGTTCAAATTGAAAAATTTGCAGGTGGGGGGGAAAAGGAAAAAGAGCCGAAATACTTTCTTTTCGGTTGATTGATGAATTAAAAATGCATCAATTGTGTTAAATTTTTAGTCATCAAATTTCAAATCACCTATGCTATTATACTGCTACAGCGCCCTACCGATTCAAAGTGCCCCCAATAGCGACTTAGTTTGAAAAACAAGAATGTTCGTACTAAAGCGAATAAAGCACGTGCTATCAAATGCCATGATCTCAAAGAATTTCAACTGATCTTGCTAGCGCAAATTAGTAAACGTTATCTCAAATAAGACTAATCTATCGTAAAGTTTGATGAAGACTAAAACTATCAAATTGAGGTAAAATTTGATAAATATGTGACTTCTTCCTCCCCTCCGCGGTAAAGAAGTCTGACTCAAAGAAAACCTAAGCTGCGCGTATTAAAGTAAAAACTCTGACACCACGTCATTCGAATATCAGGTTGGAAATTTTCTGAAAGGAGATTTAAATCATTATACTGTTGTATGAAAATAAAGCATCAACTGTGTTAGCTTATTACTAATCAGAAGTCAAAGCTCTCGGGAATATACTGCTAAAACAGCCTACCATTCAAAAGTGCCACCAAAGTAGCACTTTTATTTGCGACTTAGGTTGGAAAAAAAGAAAGTTCTTACTAATACACTCCGCTACTGCTTGTGTAATTATCTAAAAATGTACATTAATCGCGAGAGCAAAAATCTTCTAGAGCTTCTTAAGGATTACAGTACCTTCACACATTAAAGTCTGTCAATAAAATGTTTTCAGTGAAAAATTACCTATAGGTCAAATAATTTTATTTAATTGAATTGTCAACTTCACCTACTATCAAATCATCACTCAGTTGTCAATTCAAGTCCCATATTTCGATCACAGAGTCTTCTCTTAGGTTAAATTCAACAACAGTTGCTTCTTTACTTCTCAAGACACTTGACAGTTTCTGCTGAGTTTGGCAGTGAGCAGTCCTTTTCCTTCCACTTCTAGGGGCGCATCTTTATACCTCACAACTCCATTCGAATCCACCTTCAGATCTCCCTTCACACTCTCCCAGATATTCTTCTTCGGGTGCATAAAAGGCTGCTCTGGCTCGCCCGGGTACTCCTTGCACACCACTCTGTCGCCCACCTTGGCGCCCGGGGGAGGATCTACCAGTTCGGCCTTGCCCCCTGCTTCCACAGCACACATGACCATAGCCTGGGTAAAAGTTATATTGCTAACAAGTCATATCATTTTCATAGTATTTGACCTTCGAATAATACTCACGCAATGTCATGCAGAAGAGTTGGTTCGTTTTCAAATAAACCTTTATGCTTGCTTACACATGGCCACCAGACAGTTGAAAAATAGTCAATGAGCACAAGGAGACAAAAAAACTGACTTATTTTGTGAAAAAAAAATCAACTTCAAAGTAAAAACCAATTTTTACGAATTTCAAAATAAGAAATATATTGCCTTACATGACTTTAAATTTCAAGAACTATTTAAGACTGACATTTTATAAGATTAATTCAATAGAAAAAAATGTAAACCGGATCGATGGGTGAAGTTTCAAAACGATAAAATCCTCTTTCGAAACGATAAAATCCTCTTTCGAAACGATAAAATCCTCTTTCGAAACTAGGAGCCGTTCAAGTTTTTTCGCACCATTTCCGTTTTCGTGATTAGAGAGCGCAATTCGCCTAACGTCTAGCAGATGAATTTGAATTGAACTCAAAAAGTGCAGAGATATTCTTAAATACATCCATAAAAGCATTAAGGAAATCACGTTTATAGTTATTAGAGCATTTTAAGACGTTTTCCTGAAAAAAATCACCAAGGCATATAGAGTCTACACTAGGTTCATCGAATCTTAATAGAATTACATAACTCCTAGTGAAAAGGTTTTTATTTGAAGCTGAATTTACTCGAAATGTTGCCATCTAAAATTTGCATGAGTAACTTGAGCCAAACATTTCATGACAACTTATGAAATCAAGAGTTGCCACTCCCTTCTGCAAAACCGCAGATCTTTCCGTGGTAAAAACGCTTCTTAATGTCTGACCTGAGATGTGACTCCTCGCATCTTCGCCGGTTTGAGGTTACACATGACGAGCACCATTCTGTTGCGCAGCTCACTCTCCTCCATGGCGGCAACAAGACCACTGCACACAATCCTCGCATCACCAAACCCACTTTCATTCCCTACACAACAATATCCGGGGTTCATTTTTGTTACTTTCCCACCATTAACAAAAACTTCAGACAAAAAGATCTGACACAGCTGAGCGAGTCAATATATACCAAAAGTTGTATTATTTTTGATAATTTTTCCGACCATTTGAAAAATGCAGAGGAACTTTGTATTCGAGTGTGTTCAAGTTTTTTCTGTTTTTTGTTATCCATGCAAAATGAGCTACCACAAATAATCATTAGAGAGAGTTCAGTGGTATATCATATTAAAGCCCTTTCAGTTGTGATTCGAACGATATCAAAAATTTTCCAAAGAATCCTTGTGTCGAGAAAAACTGGTTTTTCTAGCCATTTTCAGGAAAAACTGTTTTCCAATTGGCCTATTTGACTATAAATGTTGCATTTGTCTAAATTCTATTTTCAGGCTCAGATTTCTTTATCACACTACACAGAAAAAACGACACTAGTTTGAAAAAACCATGGTCGGAACATACTGTGCTACTTGCACAGTAACCGGCGATCTTTGTTTTAATATGCTGTCTTATTATACCACGTCTATTGCCGCGGAGACTAACAGTGAACATGCAAAACAGTAAGCAAACACTTATTCAAGTAACCGCAGGTGCTTAATTATCCAGGAATCCCCCCCCCCACATACCTGCCCAATACATAAATTTACCTGTAAAAAATGATGGTCTCACGACTAAAGAAGACCCCCACTAAAAACATTTCAAAAAAAATTTCAATACCGGAGAACTTGAACCAAAGATCGGTAGCGGACGAACATCATTTAAAGGATGTTTAACACTCAAGTTATTTGTTTTGAAAGCTTTTTATGAAAACTTTTTATTACGCCTTATTCAGCTCTATTAGAATTGAAGTCAAATCAAAACTCAACATCTTGTCGCAAAGATACCCAAACCCCCCTCCCCGAATAATTAGGGACCCCCGATAACTGATAATTACAACCCCTCTCCCCACGAGAATTAGCATTTTCATTTTCATTACCTGGCTCATCTCCGCACTCTATCTCTTCGACGTAGAGCGTGTCGGCGTCTGGGTGGCGGGACACCTCTCGGATGTAGCCGATGCGCAAGTCCAACTTGGACACGTCAAATGACTTCTCTTCTACAATAAAAAAAAACATTCATTTAGATCCGCGTCCGCGTGAATTTTTCACGAGATAGTTGTTTTGAAAAATTATTCACCACATTTGTCCTGCATGGGGATCAATTTGAGACTGCTTGGAATATTTGTTTAAAAAATTGCGGCTCTTTTCTAGTTCCCCACTCCCTCGTAAAATTAAAAAATAAAACTGTTCAAAAATTGTTCACAAGAAGTTTTGAATGTAAGAAATGTTGTAAAAATTTGTTTAGCTGTTCACGCTCACACGCTTTAATACAATTTATAACATGAAAAGTCACTTAAAAAGACTTTCATATAAAAATTTTTAGAAAAAATGAAAGGGGGAACTGGAAAGGAGCCAAAATTGCTTTTCCAGTGGTCGCCTGCCTAAAAAAAAATCCCTTCAGAAACGTAATGCCGAACCAAGTCTTTCAAGTTATTTCAAAGGGCAAATAGGATTGCGCAAAGTTTGCTTATAAAAAGTTTGCTAAAAGTTTTGCTCATTAAAACTTATGCTTTTCGCAAAACGATACGGTCTATGAAATAGCTTGAAATATTTCAAAGTTTTTCTGAGCACGCTAATCATGCGATGAAACTTTGAAATATGTCAAGTTGATTCATAGAGAAAATCGACTGGCGAGAAGTTTAAGTTTTTCTAAGCAAGCTATTGATAGACAAAAAACTGGTTTTTAAAAAACTGGCAAGCTTGAATAGACAAAAAACTGGTTTTATTTTAGAAAATAAAAAAGTTTAAGTCCCTCCTCAAAACACTTGGATAAAATTTGAGGGGGTATCAAACACTTACATTCCTCCTCGAAAAACTCCTCAAATAACTCAAAAAGAGGTCTCTAAGCCAATATATTACAAACCGAACCCTTTTAAGCCGAATGAAAAAAAAAGAAAACGAAAAAAAGAATACTGATATACTTAAGCCAGAGTAGGTGAATTTACAGCCAACAAACAAATACAAGCATCGAACAGAACGGGCATTTAAAAGCAGACTGTTCGTTGACGAAAGAAGAGATCACCACAATTTTAGTCATCCTGTGAACGTAAACAAAGTTATTTACGGAAGAAAAGTCTAGTACTCGATTGCAATACCTTTGCTTGTCGCAAAGGTAATTATCATACCGTTGTATAAGGCATTCCAGTTCATTTGATGAATTAAAAACGATTGACTGATGACACAAATTATCAACTGTGTTGCCTTCTTTTAAATCAAATTTCAAAGCACATGCGATCCAATTACCAATGCTTCCTGCTGAAAAAATGCAATCAAAAGTAGCACTCATCTTTGCGAATTCAGTTAGAAAAAAAAACGCTTCGTTGTGTGACAATAATTCGACTGCGTAAACTTCGTCATACCGAAGAGGGTTAATACAACTCAGAGCTCTTTGAACGCAACATTACATAACCCAGAACCTAAACTGCGGACCACTTTCTATAGAAAATAAAATATTTTAAAACAAAAACCGAGACCTAATATTTTCAAAAATCTAGTATAAAATTACTTCGCACAGTACAACAACGGCGAAGCGCAGCTTCACACTACTTGCGAAACCAGGATAAATGCAAATTTTTGAATTTCATTCAAAAGGGCTCATTCAAGAAATTCAACCCAGGCAAAGAAACGATTCGCCAAAAAAAGAATGAGTAGCTCATTGCTGTACGTGTAGCACAGTTGAACCATTTAATTTTTTTTTCGTTTTTCTCTTGATTTTCTAAAAACTCAGTAGTCTTCATGAGTAAATTGGATGGAAAAAAGGCCATTTGGATTCCATAGCAAGCCAATAACACTTAAGCATATTAAAGCAATAGTAAAATCATTTAGGTAGTGAGTTTCTCAGGCAAAAAGACTTCTTCTGGCAATAGCCTGGTCTGAATAGCAACGAAAACATCAGACTAGTTTTCTCGAGACAGTGAGAATTTTGTTGAATTTTTTGGACAAATCATGACCATTAGGGCTTTAATATGCTCCTCACTCGAATCCAAACTACGTTTCTTTGAGGTTGAGGTGCCTAAAAACCGGCGATAAAACGGCATAAAGTAGCTCTAAAAGTCTGAAAAAGTGAAAGAAAGTTGAACTAATAAAAACTATCCTATGTGCCAGAACAGAGCCCCAAACCTCGGGATTAAGGGACACGCTTTCAATCATCTGCGCAACGGTCGCTTGATAATCGTCAAACACTGGCCACCAATTAACCAGGTACAAAATAATGATCCAGCAAAAGCAAGCAGATTTAAAGCTATTGCTTCAAAAAAAGCAAATTTTCAATATTCTTTGATAACGCTTCTAATCACAAGGCTAATTAACAATGCTTTTGTTTACCTTTAGCGGGAGTCGAATTACTCGGAGTAGTTTTCGTCTGCTTCTCTTTTTTCGCCTTTTTCGGAACCTGTTCACTCGATGCCACCCGATTTTTCGTTGCGGTTTCGGTATTATTTCCAGTAGAATCACTTTTGGACGAGTCCCCATTTGCCAGCAAAGAAACACATTTTCCATTGGACAGTAGTGCCTGGTTGTATTTACTTTTAAGCTCATCGATATCTTTTTTCAGCTGACCATTTTCGCGCATCAGATTCGCAATTTGAGATTTGATTGTCTTTTCACGGAGCATCGAAACTTTCTTACGCAACTCCGATATTTTTTCCTCGGCGTCCACGATGTTCATGGTTATTGCGCGACAACTCAATTTATTCAGCAGAAATTGAGGCGACTTTCTGATATTTTGATTCAATAAAGAAATTTTCGAAACAATCTGATATTAAATCAATATCTGAAATGGTGTTCCATGGACTTAATTATTAAACCACAGATATTATAAACCATTGAATTGAACTCAATTATAAATGAAATCTCAAATCGCAGTACAAATATTATAAATTATTGAAATGAACTCAATTATAAACAGAGAGGCGAAGCTGAGCTTCGCACCACTTGCGATACATCACAAGAAAATCGAAAATGTCGAAAAAACTAAATCTATCATCAAAAATAAGATAAGTTTAAAAAAAACATTCCGAGACAAAAAAAATGAAATTAGCATCGGAAGATATTTTAACAAGCGGTAACAAATACCTTGACAAAAACCTTTTAAGCCAAAAAATCAACAAGATTTAAGATTTATGAAAAGTGCCCCTCGCCCTCAAAACACTCAAAAAACATGATTTGCTTGTCAAATGAAACAATATGAGGCAACGCCCAAATAAAATGCTTGTCAAATGAAAACTATTACGCCCAAATAAAATTTTTAAAAAAATGAAAAAAAGTTAAGACTAATAAGAAGTTATTAAGCCACCCTCGCACTCAAAACACAGACACGCACACACACACACACACCTTTTTCGCAAAGGACGCAAATACACACATACAAAGGACGCAAAATGAGGCCGATAAGCCGATATAATATAGGCAGAAACCTTTCAAGCCGAAAAAAAGGGGAAAAACAAAAAAGGCGATACAAAAATTGTTGTCATGAAAAAAATTGAATTTTATTTCTATTAAGATGTTTAGCATTTTGCGCAATCCAGAGATAAGCATAACAAGTATGTTTTCATTGAAAAGACTCGAAATTAGGTAACTTAGCCAATAAAAGATAGGCCGAAATCATTTGGGCAAATTAAAGTTTTTAATAAAAAAAAAGAAATATATACGATGTCAAGGTTTAAAAAATTACAAACAAACAGCATAGATAAATCAGAACACTAAAAAGCATCTATAATGTTGAAAAAAACTAAAGATCAAATGAGCGACAATTTATTTGGATGGTAAAAAAAGCGGAAACTAAGCCAACAAAAAGTATACCGAAAGCAACGAAGTCGAAAACTCAAAAAAAAAATACCAAACAAATATCATTAAAAAGTTTGAACAGCGAATTTATAGGAAAAACACTAATAAGGATGCACAGTGAGAGTAATAGACCAATGAGCGCAAATATACGCACATACTGCATGCATGTCGTGTACTGCACACATACTGAAATCTGTGGACAAAGTTGTTTAGGGGAAAAAAGTCTAGTACCCTATTGCAATACCTTTGCTATCGCAAGAGTAACGAAACCTCAAATCTCATTACAGAAGAAATGTTCATGCATCTAATCTATTTTTCTACCACTCCCCCTTCCTCTAAGATAAAAAAAAACTTTGGCATAGTGTGTTTTCTGACCCAATATTAGGAGCATCAATGAATGCTCTTGTGTCAACGAGTTACAAAATAGAAAAATGCCTCAGATTTTCATATAAAACCATTTTTGGATAAATTTTAGTATCTTATCCTCGTGTTTTTGGTTTTCCAGAGTCCCGCCCTGCTTAGCCTCATGGCTCGTGCTCGATTCTTGTGAGTTAAATTCTGTAGACGTATATTTTTCACTAAAAAATTCAAACTCAAATATAAATCATTTACAGATTAATGTTTATTGAGGATTGGATGAGAGTATGATAGAATTTTCCTTCGATTTGAACTTTATCAGTCAGTGGCAGAATCGACAGCCTGACCACCCAGACCCCCAAAGAGTCCCCTTATAGTCAAACTCGAACGTTTATTGGTCAGGGGGCAGATTCGACAGCCTGACCACCCAAAGAGTCCCCTTATAGTCAAACTCGAACGTGTGTTAGTCAGCGGCAGATTCGACACCCTGGCCACCCAAAGGGACCGCTTATAGTCAAACTCTCCTGCTTTTTTATGCCAAAAGAAAAATTCCACAGGTAACTTCAATTAGCACAGAACTCGGGAACAGTTGAGGCGGGTGCTTTAAACCTGTTGGGATCGCCGCTGCTTGGAGTGGTGAATCATATTAAATCTCTTTTAGCCGTAACTCGGACTCCAAAGAGCAACTTTCGAGAAAAGTTTGCAAGAGTCTTTATCAGATTTAATCATTATTATTTATTTGAACGCATGCTTGCATCACGTTTAATCTACTTACCCGGTTGGACTTTGCACTAACTGCAACAAAAAAATTCATTTTAAATGCTAGACGACAAAAGAAAAATCTAATAAAGCCAAATCTAACCCGTTGCAGTAATAAATACGACTGAAAGTAGCTCAGAATGTTCCAACCACGCTTAGTTTATTTTTGCATTGTAGTTTGATAAATATTTCTAAAAAGTCAACTTTTCAGTTACTTTTTTAGCTAGTGAGATGGGACTAAATTGATCAAGAATCAGCTACAGCAATCAATTGAAAATGCTAAAAACAACTTTTAGAAAATAGTAGAATAGTTAAATCGGAAACTGAAATTTGCAGATTTGATAATGGAATCCAAAACACGACTGCAAGGGTTTTTACATGTGCTCACACTAGGCTCCCTATGAGCTTTCTTTAATGCAGTCAAAATGGGAGGAAAAAAACACCACGCGCCACAAAAATGAACAAAAACAACTCTGTTGACAAAACACTCAAAACGAACGTATAGAACAAAGAGGCGAAAAGGCTATCAAACATACAAAAAAAGGTTAAAATATAGCGTTAGACTAGGCATTAAAAGTGGCATTACATTAAGATCATCAAAGTCTAAGCTACGCCGCCTTCCAGTGGTACGTCTGACTACTCTCATACCAGAATACAAATGCCGTCAGGTCAAAGCTCTCATAGTTCATGAAAGCCTTAGAATTCCCTGGGTTTTCAATTTTCTTTTGCTTGAGAGCAATTCAAATATTTAGCGTGTCATGCACCTACGGTGCTTCGAATAGCTTATGGAACGTGAAAATTATTTACAGGTGAAAAATACGAAAAAAAAACTATTAAATGAACGCAATCAAAGCAATAGATCGAGGAATTCAAAAACGCTTTAGATTTCAAAAATTGAACAATAAAATAGTTACAATTTAATTTTTTTTAAACTAGTCAATCTGCAAAACAACTGGGTTTCAGATCTCCGTAACTTTAACCCTAAAGGAACTCTAAGATGGCCAACAGTATACAACTGCACTTTTCATAGTAAAACATAGCCAACAGACAGATGAAAAAGAGTCAATGAATGCAAACTTTCGAAATTTCAATAAAAAATAGATGCCCTTAAAGCTCTTTGAATTTCTAGAACAATTTATGATTGACAATTTTTGATGAAACTAACACAATTTGAGAAACCTGGATCAATAGATAAATTTTTTTATTTCCCTCGAAAATCTGATCATTGAATTCCATTTCAGAAAAAAGAAAATGAACTGAACTTAATACCACAAATATAGCAATGCAAGCTAGCAGACAGGAAAAAACAGGAGAGCCACTTATTCCAAAAAAAATGGAAAAACCATAATTTAAAAAATTCAAAATGTTGCCTGGAATGATGTTCACTTTGGAGAAAACAAGTTCAGAAACATATTGGACGGCATTTTATAAAAAATCAAAAACAATTATCAAGTGAAAAAATATTGTGGTAATGAAAACCTTTGAACTATAAGTTCTGTTTTGAGAGTTTGAACGTTTTGTGCGATCCTGAGGAAAGTACACAAATTAAAGTTCTCTTGATGGATCCAAAATTGGTGGATTAGAAAGCCGATAAAACATAATTCGAAATTATTTTGACCGAAAAAATTTAAAGCGAAAAAAAAACAAGAAAAAATACGAAGTGACGGCTAGTAGAATTACAAATTACAGGAGTAAATGAAGACATAAGAGGCAACTACAATGAAAACTGCATACTGCAAAAATCTAAGATGTGGCAACTAAGCCGACAAAACTTACCCAGACAAATAACAAGCCGGCATCTTTTAGAAACGGAATATTTCCCGTTTCAAAAAAAAACAACAGGTCCTGGTCAGATTCGAAACCAGCACATTTGCCGTCCGAGGCATATTCATTGCCTTCAGATTAAGTGTGCTGTAGACTCCCAGAAATTTGAATTGATCATAAACCAATGTACCAAGTGATTCAATTGATTCAGTTAAACAGTTTTCTAACCCAAAAAAGTCTATATTACGGTTCCATAACGCTTGGAAATCGCAAGCATAAAAAATCAAAGTCAAACCACAAAAAAACTGTGCGTGAACAAGATTTGATGCAAAAAAAACGAAAACATATTATCGCGACGTATACAAGAGTCTGAACTACGTTCATCGACTCTAAATGAAACAATTTCATTTGCAAAATCATCAAAGTCACAAATGGAATTCATAATCTAGCGTAATTATTTTTAGAACTTATCAGAATATTTTTTCACAATTTAATTCTAAGTTAAATGAAAAATTCTGAGATATCCAAAAAATCCAATTTTAGCAAAACTAAGATGGGCGGTCACATCTGCATCCGATGGTAGTAACTTGGCATCACTCCGCAAAAGTGTCGACAACTTCAAATTTTGAAAAGTATATCTAAGACGTCATATCTAAAAAAAAAACTGAAAAAAATTGAGCAGTTACAATTGGAGGCAAGATTTGCAGCCCCTGAAATTAACCTGGAGGCTCCCAACTTCAGTGTTGGGAATTTCAATTTTGTGAAATTTTTTTAACCTAAGTTTTATGGAAACTTCTCATAAAAACTATAGAAAAAACGTCATATCTCTAAAGCTAAAAGGATTTGAGAAGTCACAATTTGAGGAAGATTTAGATTTACTGAGCGTACCCTGACAGCACCCAAGTACAGAGTTGAGAATTTCAAGTTTTGTCAAGTTTTTATATAACTTCTTTGAAAGCTCTAGTTTAAAAAAATTATAAAAAACGTCATTTTCCGAAACCAAAAGGATTTGAGCAGTCACAATTGGAGGCACTATCTGCAACGCCTGAAAGTACTCTGACAGCATGTCACACCATAAACTTGAGAATTTCAAGTTTGTCAAGTTTTTTTTTCTGAAAAATTTTGAAAAAATCAAAAGAGACGATAAATTTCAGTAACTAAAAAGATTTGATCAGTCATATTTTGAGGCAAGATTTGATGATACATTGCAATGCTCAAAAATTTTTCGATTTTCCAGCTTGAATTCGGTGTTTATTTTACCAGGTTTGAAATCAGCAACCCAATAGTGGGATCAGGGTGACCACTTCGGCCGAGAAAAACAATTAGCTATAGCATCCTAGTTGCCTCACAAAAAACAAATTTGTACAAATTTGAACAAATTTTATTGGATTACTCATGAATGCAACAGTAAAATGTTTAAAAAACTTAAAAATGTTTTAGAAAAAACTTTTAAAATGTTTAAAAAAAACAAAAAAGTGACTTTGAGTGACTTTCGATAAAAAAAGTGACCAAAAAGTGACAAGTCATTTAAAAAGTGACCAAGTGATCACCTTGAGTGAGATGTTGTCGGGCTCCCCCAGGATGGCAATTAAGCCTCCAAATATGGATAACCAAATCTTTTTAGTTTACGAGATACGACGATTCTTGTGTTTTTCTCAAAAACTTTCATTAAATTTAGATTTCAATAAAACCAGAAAAACTTAAAAGCTCAACCCAGTTATTGAGTGCTGTCAGCGTAATCTCGGGGGTTGCAAATCTTGCCCCAATTTATGACTGTTCAAATCCTTTTAGTTTCCTGAGATATGACAATTTAAAAAAAACACAAAAATTGTCGTATCTTCTAAATTTAAAAAAAATTGGGCATTCATATTTGGAGGCCCAATTCGCACGCAACTTCCGGGGTAACTCTGACAGAATCCCCTTCTTGGTTTGCAACTTGGTGAAACAAACACTGAGCGCAACCACTGAACTCACTTAATTAAGCATTGCATTCATGATATAACCTTAAAGTGAAACTATTTCTTTCTTTAAAAATGCTGAAATAATACGCTCAAAAATTTAAATATGGCGAGATAGTGAAGCCCGCATTTAAATATATAAAAGATACGCACACGGAACCTATTTTGAAATCAGATGTGATTCTGTGATATAACATGAAATCGCTAGGCTCCCGATTTGATAACAAGTTTCGAAATAGGGGTGAACGGAATATATATAACCGCTACTCCGAGAATTTTAATTAGGGTTATTCTCATAGCACATTAATTATCTCCTAACGCTCATTTAATTATTGAAAAGGTGATTCAAAATTTTCGTGATTTTGATTCAAACAAGAAAAAATACGAAGTGACGGCTACTAGAATTACAAATTACAGGAGTAAATGAAGACATAAGAGGCAACTACAATGAAAACTGCATACTGCAAAAATCTAAGATGTGGCAACTAAGCCGACAAAACTTACCCAGACAAATAACAAGCCGGCATCTTTTAGAAACGGAATATTTCCCGTTTCAAAAAAAAACAACAGGTCCTGGTCAGATTCGAAACCAGCACATTTGCCGTCCGAGGCATATTCATTGCCTTCAGATTAAGTGTGCTGTAGACTCCCAGAAATTTGAATTGATCATAAACCAATGTACCAAGTGATTCAATTGATTCAGTTAAACAGTTTTCTAACCCAAAAAAGTCTATATTACGGTTCCATAACGCTTGGAAATCGCAAGCATAAAAAATCAAAGTCAAACCACAAAAAAACTGTGCGTGAACAAATTTTGATGCAAAAAAAACGAAAACATATTATCGCGACGTATACAAGAGTCTGAACTACGTTCATCGACTCTAAATGAAACAATTTCATTTGCAAAATCATCAAAGTCACAAATGGAATTCATAATCTAGCGTAATTATTTTTAGAACTTATCAGAATATTTTTTCACAATTTAATTCTAAGTTAAATGAAAAATTCTGAGATATCCAAAAAATCCAATTTTAGCAAAACTAAGATGGGCGGTCACATCTGCATCCGATGGTAGTAACTTGGCATCACTCCGCAAAAGTGTCGACAACTTCAAATTTTGAAAAGTATATCTAAGACGTCATATCTAAAAAAAAAACTGAAAAAAATTGAGCAGTTACAATTGGAGGCAAGATTTGCAGCCCCTGAAATTAACCTGGAGGCTCCCAACTTCAGTGTTGGGAATTTCAATTTTGTGAAATTTTTTTAACCTAAGTTTTATGGAAACTTCTCATAAAAACTATAGAAAAAACGTCATATCTCAAAAGCTAAAAGGATTTGAGAAGTCACAATTTGAGGAAGATTTAGATTTACTGAGCGTACCCTGACAGCACCCAAGTACAGAGTTGAGAATTTCAAGTTTTGTCAAGTTTTTATATAACTTCTTTGAAAGCTCTAGTTTAAAAAAATTATAAAAAACGTCATTTTCCGGAACCAAAAGGATTTGAGCAGTCACAATTGGAGGCACTATCTGCAACGCCTGAAAGTACTCTGACAGCATGTCACACCATAAACTTGAGAATTTCAAGTATGTCAAGTTTTTTTTCTGAAAAATTTTGAAAAAATCAAAAGAGACGATAAATTTCAGTAACTAAAAAGATTTGATCAGTCATATTTTGAGGCAAGATTTGATGATACATTGCAATGCTCAAAAAGTTTTCGATTTTCCAGCTTGAATTCGGTGTTTATTTTACCAGGTTTGAAATCAGCAACCCAATAGTGGGATCAGGGTGACCACTTCGGCCGAGAAAAACAATTAGCTATAGCATCCTAGTTGCCTCACAAAAAACAAATTTGTACAAATTTGAACAAATTTTATTGGATTACTCATGAATGCAACAGTAAAATGTTTAAAAAACTTAAAAATGTTTTAGAAAAAACTTTTAAAATGTTTAAAAAAAAACAAAAAAGTGACTTTGAGTGACTTTCGATAAAAAAAGTGACCAAAAAGTGACAAGTCATTTAAAAAGTGACCAAGTGATCACCTTGAGTGAGATGTTGTCGGGCTCCCCCAGGATGGCAATTAAGCCTCCAAATATGGATAACCAAATCTTTTTAGTTTACGAGATACGACGATTCTTGTGTTTTTCTCAAAAACTTTCATTAAATTTAGATTTCAATAAAACCAGAAAAACTTAAAAGCTCAACCCAGTTATTGAGTGCTGTCAGCGTAATCTCGGGGGTTGCAAATCTTGCCCCAATTTATGACTGTTCAAATCCTTTTAGTTTCCTGAGATATGACAATTTAAAAAAAAACACAAAAATTGTCGTATCTTCTAAATTTAAAAAAAATTGGGCATTCATATTTGGAGGCCCAATTCGCACGCAACTTCCGGGGTAACTCTGACAGAATCCCCTTCTTGGTTTGCAACTTGGTGAAACAAACACTGAGCGCAACCACTGAACTCACTTAATTAAGCATTGCATTCATGATATAACCTTAAAGTGAAACTATTTCTTTCTTTAAAAATGCTGAAATAATACGCTCAAAAATTTAAATATGGCGAGATAGTGAAGCCCGCATTTAAATATATAAAAGATACGCACACGGAACCTATTTTGAAATCAGATGTGATTCTGTGATATAACATGAAATCGCTAGGCTCCCGATTTGATAACAAGTTTCGAAATAGGGGTGAACGGAATATATATAACCGCTACTCCGAGAAATTTAATTAGGGTTATTCTCATAGCACATAAATTATCTCCTAACGCTCATTTAATTATTGAAAAGGTGATTCAAAATTTTCGTGATTTTGATTCAAACAAGAAAAAATACGAAGTGACGGCTAGTAGAATTACAAATTACAGGAGTAAATGAAGACATAAGAGGCAACTACAATGAAAACTGCATACTGCAAAAATCTAAGATGTGGCAACTAAGCCGACAAAACTTACCCAGACAAATAACAAGCCGGCATCTTTTAGAAACGGAATATTTCCCGTTTCAAAAAAAAACAACAGGTCCTGGTCAGATTCGAAACCAGCACATTTGCCGTCCGAGGCATATTCATTGCCTTCAGATTAAGTGTGCTGTAGACTCCCAGAAATTTGAATTGATCATAAACCAATGTACCAAGTGATTCAATTGATTCAGTTAAACAGTTTTCTAACCCAAAAAAGTCTATATTACGGTTCCATAACGCTTGGAAATCGCAAGCATAAAAAATCAAAGTCAAACCACAAAAAAACTGTGCGTGAACAAGATTTGATGCAAAAAAAACGAAAACATATTATCGCGACGTATACAAGAGTCTGAACTACGTTCATCGACTCTAAATGAAACAATTTCATTTGCAAAATCATCAAAGTCACAAATGGAATTCATAATCTAGCGTAATTATTTTTAGAACTTATCAGAATATTTTTTCACAATTTAATTCTAAGTTAAATGAAAAATTCTGAGATATCCAAAAAATCCAATTTTAGCAAAACTAAGATGGGCGGTCACATCTGCATCCGATGGTAGTAACTTGGCATCACTCCGCAAAAGTGTCGACAACTTCAAATTTTGAAAAGTATATCTAAGACGTCATATCTAAAAAAAAAAACTGAAAAAAATTGAGCAGTTACAATTGGAGGCAAGATTTGCAGCCCCTGAAATTAACCTGGAGGCTCCCAACTTCAGTGTTGGGAATTTCAATTTTGTGAAATTTTTTTAACCTAAGTTTTATGGAAACTTCTCATAAAAACTATAGAAAAAACGTCATATCTCTAAAGCTAAAAGGATTTGAGAAGTCACAATTTGAGGAAGATTTAGATTTACTGAGCGTACCCTGACAGCACCCAAGTACAGAGTTGAGAATTTCAAGTTTTGTCAAGTTTTTATATAACTTCTTTGAAAGCTCTAGTTTAAAAAAATTATAAAAAACGTCATTTTCCGAAACCAAAAGGATTTGAGCAGTCACAATTGGAGGCACTATCTGCAACGCCTGAAAGTACTCTGACAGCATGTCACACCATAAACTTGAGAATTTCAAGTTTGTCAAGTTTTTTTTTCTGAAAAATTTTGAAAAAATCAAAAGAGACGATAAATTTCAGTAACTAAAAAGATTTGATCAGTCATATTTTGAGGCAAGATTTGATGATACATTGCAATGCTCAAAAAGTTTTCGATTTTCCAGCTTGAATTCGGTGTTTATTTTACCAGGTTTGAAATCAGCAACCCAATAGTGGGATCAGGGTGACCACTTCGGCCGAGAAAAACAATTAGCTATAGCATCCTAGTTGCCTCACAAAAAACAAATTTGTACAAATTTGAACAAATTTTATTGGATTACTCATGAATGCAACAGTAAAATGTTTAAAAAACTTAAAAATGTTTTAGAAAAAACTTTTAAAATGTTTAAAAAAAACACAAAAAAGTGACTTTGAGTGACTTTCGATAAAAAAAGTGACCAAAAAGTGACAAGTCATTTAAAAAGTGACCAAGTGATCACCTTGAGTGAGATGTTGTCGGGCTCCCCCAGGATGGCAATTAAGCCTCCAAATATGGATAACCAAATCTTTTTAGTTTACGAGATACGACGATTCTTGTGTTTTTCTCGAAAACTTTCATTAAATTTAGATTTCAATAAAACCAGAAAAACTTAAAAGCTCAACCCAGTTATTGAGTGCTGTCAGCGTAATCTCGGGGGTTGCAAATCTTGCCCCAATTTATGACTGTTCAAATCCTTTTAGTTTCCTGAGATATGACAATTTAAAAAAAACACAAAAATTGTCGTATCTTCTAAATTTAAAAAAAATTGGGCATTCATATTTGGAGGCCCAATTCGCACGCAACTTCCGGGGTAACTCTGACAGAATCCCCTTCTTGGTTTGCAACTTGGTGAAACAAACACTGAGCGCAACCACTGAACTCACTTAATTAAGCATTGCATTCATGATATAACCTTAAAGTGAAACTTTTTCTTTCTTTAAAAATGCTGAAATAATACGCTCAAAAACTTAAATATGGCGAGATAGTGAAGCCCGCATTTAAATATATAAAAGATACGCACACGGAACCTATTTTGAAATCAGATGTGATTCTGTGATATAACATGAAATCGCTAGGCTCCCGATTTGATAACAAGTTTCGAAATAGGGGTGAACGGAATATATATAACCGCTACTCCGAGAATTTTAATTAGGGTTATTCTCATAGCACATAAATTATCTCCTAACGCTCATTTAATTATTGAAAAGGTGATTCAAAATTTTCGTGATTTTGATTCAAACAAGAAAAAATACGAAGTGACGGCTAGTAGAATTACAAATTACAGGAGTAAATGAAGACATAAGAGGCAACTACAATGAAAACTGCATACTGCAAAAATCTAAGATGTGGCAACTAAGCCGACAAAACTTACCCAGACAAATAACAAGCCGGCATCTTTTAGAAACGGAATATTTCCCGTTTCAAAAAAAAACAACAGGTCCTGGTCAGATTCGAAACCAGCACATTTGCCGTCCGAGGCATATTCATTGCCTTCAGATTAAGTGTGCTGTAGACTCCCAGAAATTTGAATTGATCATAAACCAATGTACCAAGTGATTCAATTGATTCAGTTAAACAGTTTTCTAACCCAAAAAAGTCTATATTACGGTTCCATAACGCTTGGAAATCGCAAGCATAAAAAATCAAAGTCAAACCACAAAAAAACTGTGCGTGAACAAATTTTGATGCAAAAAAACGAAAACATATTATCGCGACGTATACAAGAGTCTGAACTACGTTCATCGACTCTAAATGAAACAATTTCATTTGCAAAATCATCAAAGTCACAAATGGAATTCATAATCTAGCGTAATTATTTTTAGAACTTATCAGAATATTTTTTCACAATTTAATTCTACGTTAAATGAAAAATTCTGAGATATCCAAAAAATCCAATTTTAGCAAAACTAAGATGGGCGGTCACATCTGCATCCGATGGTAGTAACTTGGCATCACTCCGCAAAAGTGTCGCAATGCTCAAAACGTTCGATTTTCCAGCTGGAGTTCGTGGTTTATTTCACCAAGTTTGAAAACAGCAACCCAATAGTGGGATATTGTCAGGTTTTCCCAGGAGTTGCCAATAGGGCCCTTAAAAATGGATATCCAAATCTTTTTAGTTTACAAGATATGATGATTCTTGTGATTTTCTCAAAAAGTAGATTTCAATAATACCAAAAAAAATTGAAATGCTCAACCCAGTAATTGAGTGCAGTCAGGGTAATCTCAGGGGTTGCATATCTTGCCCCAATATATAACTGCTCAAATCCTTTTAGCTTCTGAGAAAACACAAGAATTGTCGTATCTTGTAAACTAAAAAGATTTGGGCATTCATATTTGGAGGCCCAATTCGGACGTAACTTCTGAGGAAACTCTGACAGAATCCCCTTCTTGGGTTGCTAATTTCAAACTTGGTGAAACAAACACTGAACGCAATCACTGAACTCACTTAATGAAGCATTGCATATACGATATAGCCTTAAAGTGAAAAAATTCTTTCTTTAAACATGCTAAAATAATACGTATAAAAATTTAAACATGGCGAAATAGTGAAGCCCGCATTTGAAAATATGAAAGATACGCACACGGAACCTATTTGAAATCAGATGTGATTCTGTTATATAACATGAAATCGCTAGGCTCCCGATTTGATAACAAGTTTCGAAATAGGGGTGAACGGAGTATATATAACCGCTACTCCGAGAATTTTAATTAGGGTTATTCTCATAGCACATAAATTATCTCCTAACGCTCATTTAATTATTGAAATGGTGATTCAAAATTTTCGTGATCAAGTTGAAACGAAAAAAAAACTGACATCAGGAAACCTTGGCACCATAATTTTTATCAAACAAACACAAAACTCTATTGTACTCATAATGACCTTATCCGGAAAAACATTTTAGCTGATTTGATTTAGGTTTCCGAATCTAGAAGGCCAAAAAAATTGCTGAATTTTAGTTAAGTCATCAAATCTTTATCAGAAACCAGATATGCCGGAAAAATCATGTAGATTTAATACCTGAAAGTTTTAATACCTGAAATTTAATGCAGCTGATTCGTAAACCTCACGCTAAATATAAGCTACCATTTATTAATCTGAAGCTCGTTCAGTAGAACGAAGTGTCAGTAAATTATCAGATCAGTAAACCGAATTATGTAATAGGTACATTAATTGCGGAATCAAGGATTTTTAGGATTTCTAGAGCTACAATTGTAGAGCTAACTTCAAGTATTTCACTTAAAAATATTCGTTTTAGGACTTTGGGTAGAAAGAAGTTTTAAATAATCAGCAAAGCAACAACTGAAGCGAGTGACAATCACTCTTTTCCAGGAAGTGTAAAATATGCCCATATTTGGGTCTAATTAGGCTCAAAAGACATAATAATGAGACTGCAACTAACTAATCCCATAAAAAATTTAAGAAAAATCAAATAAGCGTGAACGAAAAACTTTGATAATTTAAATTTGATATATTTTGAAATCAAACAAACTACGAGGCCAAAAAACTTAATGCTTGAACAAAATTATCAATCGTCCAGCCATAAGCAAACCAATTACTAGCAGAACCATATTTAACACTTCCAGAAAACAACCAGATCATCTTCTAGGATTAGCTACGGTTTCAGAGGCCGAACTTCTCGAGCTGATATCGAAAACATGAGGTTGGAAAAGTGTAAAAGAAGAAGGAAACCTAGAAGTAATTGAAATTCTTCAGCTTTCACGTTGAAGCTCTAGAATTTCAAGAACTGTTTGTTCGACCCTTTTTTCTTAAAATTAATCCAGTTTAAGAAAACTGGATCAATGGGTAAAATTTTTATTCCGTAAGAAAAATGAAAATTAAAATCCTCACTGGAAACCAGAAATCTATCGCGTTTTTTGTGCCATTTCCGCTTTCGTAAATTGCGAGCTCAATTTCCCTACCTACAAGCAAAAAGAACTTGAATTGAACTCAAAACGTGAATTGAACTCGAAACTGCCTATATATCTGAGCGCATTCATAAATACATTAAAATAGTTGATAGTTATCAGTACTTTATTGAAGCAAAACTTTTTCTTCAAAAACAAAAAGCGCAGATGTTAAAATGTCTTATTAAATGATTTTAATCCCATACGCGCGTGAAAAAATGGTCACTAAAATGAAACTGAATTACTTATCAAAAAAAAAAATCTGATGGTCTGCCCGCAGAAAAAAAAATTCAGCCGGAAAATATATTCAAACTTCTAGACGGAAAAAATATCCGAGAAAGCAAAAGGTACAATAGATAAATGAGACTGGCGTGTAACGCACCTCCGGTGCTTGGAATTTTTAACAACTCATAAAAACCGCTAACAATGGAAATAAGACCTGCACCCTTTGAGTTACTCTGATAGCACCCTTTGAATTAAGAAACATGACATCTCAAAATGAATTAAGAAACATCACATCTCGGAAACTAAAAGCAAATGATCAGTCACATTAGGAAGCAAAATTTGCAACTCCTGAAAAAAGTCTTACAGTAACCAACTACAGCGTTGGGAAGTTCAAATTAGAGAAACTTCAAGCTAAAGTTTTTTTTTTAATTTGTTTCGAAAAACCATACATACGTCTTATCTGAGAAACTAGCAAGGTTTGGGCAGTCATATTTAGAGGCAAGATTCGCAATCCCTGAGATTACTCTCACAGCCTTCATCAACAGGGTTAGGTTAGGAATTTCAAATTTTGAAGAAAAAAAAGATTTTCTGGAAATTTTGAAACATCACAAAAAACTTCATTTTTGGAAAACTACAAAGATTTGAGCAGTCATACTTGCAGGCAAGATTCGCAACCCCTGAGAATACTCCGCTAGACCCCAAATTTATCACCGACAATTTCAAATAGAAAAAAAAACATTTAAATTTCTGAAAACTTTTGAAAAATCAGGAAAAAAACGTCATATCTCGAAAACTACATAATTTGAGCAGTCATAATTGGAGGCAAGACTCGCAACCCTTGAGAGTACTCTGACACCCAACTACAGGGTTAGGAACTTTAAGTTTTCAAAATTTATTTGTAATTTGAGTTTTCGAAAAGGTTTTGAAAAAATTACAAAAATTGTGGTATCTTGTACTCTGAAAGGATTTGGGCATTCATGATTGGAGGCCAGACTCGCATCCCCTGGGTAAACCCTGACAGCATCCCACTATTGGACATCCTTTTTTGAACTCGGTGAAACAAAAACTGAATTCAAATAGGAAAATCGATAAAAATTCTAAACCATTGCAATATACGATATAGTTAACGTGAAAAAATTCTTTCGTTAAACATGCAAAAATAATATGTTGAAAAGGCTAAACATTGCGGGATAGTGAATCCAGCATTTAAATATATAATAATAGATATCTGCTATATTTTTTTGCGCATCTCATCGAAACAGATACGAGACAAATTAGCATTAGACACTCGAAAATTGTTCGATCAGTGAGCCTTCAATTTTTTTAAAATCTTCCAGCCGAATAAAAAAAAATGTGACATTTTCAAATCAAAAAGCACTCAAATATGACTGAAAAATACAATGAAATAAAACAGAGAAAAATTTAACATGGAACTTTCGGAAAGCTAAAAAGAAGCCGAACTTTCAAAAAAAGTGCTGCAGTAACTAAGCCGGCAAAAATAAGCAGAGACAACAATCTAAAATAGCCCAAATTTCCATTTTGCAAAAAAAAATCCCACTGGAATCGAACACCCGGGCTTTGTCGTCAAACATGAATTTAAGAGCAACGTTGCCATGTCAAGCAGGTGTGTTTCCTCTGAGCCAGGTTGTTGGCTAAATTTATATTTTTATAATAAATGAAGTATATGAGTGAGTCTATGATCCAGCAGGTGCCTCCTGTGAACTAAGTTATTCACGGAAAAAAGTCTTGCGCCCGATTGCAATACCCTGCTTATCGCAAGGGTAATTAGCAACGTAACAACGGGAAAAAAACAAAGAAGCAGAAACAAAGCCGACAATATTTGATCAGACACCAATGGAGCCGAAAAAAACTTGATTTTATAAAAAAAAATGTTAAGTTTATTGAAAAACTTAAATTCCCCCTGAAACTAAAATGAACAACACTTGCAACTACCACGATACTTGCTTGCAGCAGAAAAAACTTCCGTAATGTGACAGAAGTGCCGACAAAACTTGAGCAGATAAAGGAAAGTCGTATGACTCAATTAAAATTTTAGAATCCCCTGAAACAACAATGAACAATACTTGCACCTACCACGATACTTGCCTACAGCAGCGCGAAATAATTCCTAGATGTGGCAGCAAAGCCGACAAAACTGGAGCAGATAAACGAAAGTCGTACGAATCATTTAAAAGTTTAGAATGCCCCTGAACTACAATGAACGATACTTGCAACTACCACGATACTTGCCTACATCACAAAAATTCCGTGATGTGTCAGCAAAGCCGACAAAAATTGAGCAGATAAACAAAAGTCGTACGAATCGCTTCGAAACCGGACCTTAGGGTGCAAATGCGACGGTGTTTCCTGTAGGTCAAGTATGTTACGTCAAGGTCAAGTGGTAAGTTAATAAGATTCAATAACAAAGCGAGTTGAAAAACTGCACACAGACAAAGTGGATCTTCGCAACACTGGCGATGCAAAAACACATTGCGCTACATGGTAGTGAATGGAAAAAAGTCAAAATGGAAACAATTTACTTCAAAAGATGTCGAAAAAACAGCTACGAAAGATTCATGACTTTATAGGATGAAGCTCATAAATACCCTTAAAAATAATTGGAAATCACTTACCGAGGGGCAACAAATTTTTGGTCGAAACCTGTTTAGCCGAAAACAAAACTGTTGTCATAAAAAATTTCATCAAATTTTAAATTTTTTAGAACCCATCCAATCTGACACACATAATCGCATGCGCTCTAAATTTGCATACAATTTCACTCAAAATTACGCAAAATTTGACTAAGCCGACATAGCATAAACCAAAACTGTTTAATTAGTTAAAAAATACAAAGAAAACCAGACTTAGTGAATCTACAAATTACTTAACTTTCCGTTATAGTGACAAACTGTTTAAATAGAAAAAAAACAAGCTTTAGTTAGTAGGCCATTTCAAACCGTACCAGTTGAAGAAGAACGTTTTAAAAAACGGAAAACTAACCGACAGAAACTAGTGAGACAACGAATGCGAAAAAAGAAGAAATTTATTTGAAAAATAATTACCAAGTGAAACGGGCTTTAACTAATTACTATTTAAATGATGGCAACTTAATTTGAATTTTTATGGAGTTAAGCATGTCAGAAGTGACATTTACCATTCCTACTAAATTGACCATTATGTGAACAAAGCTATTTACGGGGAAAAGTCTAGTACCCAATTGCAATACTCTTGCCTATCGCACGGGTAAAGAAAAGTTGTTTACGGGATTCTAGTTCCTGATTACGAAACACCTGCTTTCGAGAGCGTAATTACGGATGAAATTTTAAGCAAATATGTCTTCAAGTAAATAGATTATGTGTACCATAAAACTGAACAAGAAACGATAATCTTTGTTAAAATTATTAGCAGTTGTTGAACTAGTTTAATTTTTAAGCATATGAATGATCTCACTGGCGATCGGTGATATAATTGCATAGGGAAAATAGACCTGCTTGTTTTTTGCATATGCAAATTTAAAATTAAATACAAAAATTTATACAGTCGAAGCTGCACATTGTAAACAAGCAAAAATCAGAAAAAAAAATTAAAGCAAGCTTAAAAAAATGTCGAGACACAAAACATACCCAGTAGGAAATTCGAACTTTGCATTTAAAACCCCGAAAATTTGAGTGAATTTCCCTTACTATCAGCGCTAACTTGCTTTGTCCATCTCCATCCTGAATTAATTTGAAATAATAATAACTAATAATAACTGAAATAACTAATTACAATTTAAATGATGGCAATTTAATTTGAATTTTTATGGAGTTAAGCATGTGAGAAGTGACATTTACCATTCCTACTAAATTGACCATTATGTGAACAAAGCTATTTCGGGGAAATGTCTAGTACCCAATTGCAATACTCTTGCCTATCACACGGGTAAAGAAAAGTTGTTTACGGGATTCTAGTTCCCGATTACAAAACACCTGCTTTCGAGAGCGTAATTACGGATGAAATTTTAAGCAAATATGTTTACAAGTAAATAGGCTATGTGTAAAAAAAATTAAAACAAGCTAAAAAAAATGTCGAGACACAAAACATACCCAGTAGGAAATTCGAACTTTGCATTTAAAACCCCAAAAATTTGAGTGAATTTCCCTTACTATCAGCGCTATCTTGTTTTGTCCATCTCCATCCTGAATTAATTTGAAATAATAATGAACTTTATCCTCCAAACGACACAAAATGATTTGCCTAAGCAGACAAAACATAGACCAAAATCATGCTGACCAATAAAACTTTCAACCAAAAAAAAAGAAAAGAATAACTCAGGGCTAGTAAATTTTTAAATTACTTGAAAAAATCGACGAAACTTGCAACGACGACAATGGCAACTACTGGGAAAAACGCTTATAAAACAAGCAAAATCCGTGATGTGGCAGCTAAGCCAACAGAATACAAGCAGAAAAATAATAGACCAACAATTAAAAAATTAACAGGAAAAAATCAATTCTACAGAGGCGAAACTGCACTTCGCACCACTTGCGACACAAGACAACAGAGCCGCTAAGTCGGAAAAAATCGAAATGTCTGTAAGCAGAAAAAAATCAAGACTTAAGACTTGATAAAAGTTTAAATGCCCCTTACCCTCAAAACACACACACAGAACTTCAATAGCACGTCAATTGAAACAAAATGAGGCCATTAAACCTATATAATTTGGGCCCGAAACCTATCACGCCGACAAAACGAAAAAAAAACAAGAAAGCCGAAAAATTTTGCCATGAAAAATTTGAGCAATTAATTCTATTAAGACTTCAGCAATTTGTGCGATCCAGTGAGCATGAAAATTATTAAGCAAAAAGTTTCTAAGGAAAAAAAAAGTTAAAAAAAAGAATGTATACGATGCCAAAGTAAAAAACAATACAAACAGAAGTAAAACGCAAGACAAAAAGCAATGTAATGTAATGTTTCCCTAAGCAACAAAAAAAAACAATTCTACAATGTGGCCACTAAGTTGACAAAACATAAACAGACAAATAATAAGCCGACACATTTTATTGAAACAATTTGAACCCAGGGCAATTGCCGTTCCAGGCGTATTCGTAGCCTCCAGACCAAGAGCCATAAAATTTTAAATTCCAAATGAACTGATCCTAAATTTACCATGTTTGATTTTGACCATTCTTAGAACAAAGTTATTTACGGAAAAAAGTCGCAAGGGTAAAAAATACGAAAGAAAACAAGGTCCTACCGGGACTAGAACCCATACCTTAAACATAGCATAAACCGGGACTAGAACCCATGCCGACATAGCATAAACCAAAACTGTTTAATTAGTTTAAAAAATACAAAGAAAACCAGACTTAGTGAATCTACAAATTACTTAACTTTCCGTTATAGTGACAAACTGTTTAAATAGAAAAAAAACAAGCTTTAGTTAATAGGCCATTTCAAACCGTACCAGTTGAAGAAGAACATTTTAAAAAACGGAAAACTAACCGACAGAAACTAGTGAGACAACGAATGCGAAAAAAGAAGAAATTTATTTGAAAAATAATTACCAAGTGAAACGGGCTTTAACTAATTACTATTTAAATGATGGCAACTTAATTTGAATTTTTATGGAGTTAAGCATGTCAGAAGTGACATTTACCATTCCTACTAAATTGACCATTATGTGAACAAAGCTATTTACGGGGAAAAGTCTAGTACCCAATTGCAATACTCTTGCCTATCGCACGGGTAAAGAAAAGTTGTTTACGGGATTCTAGTTCCTGATTACGAAACACCTGCTTTCGAGAGCGTAATTACGGATGAAATTTTAAACAAATATGTCTTCAAGTAAATAGATTATGTGTACCATAAAACTGAACAAGAAACGATAATCTTTGTTAAAATTATTAGCAGTTGTTGAACTAGTTTAATTTTTAAGCATATGAATGATCTCACTGGCGATCGGTGATATAATTGCATAGGGAAAATAGACCTGCTTGTTTTTTGCATATGCAAATTTAAAATTAAATACAAAAATTTATACAGTCGAAGCTGCACATTGTAAACAAGCAAAAATCAGAAAAAAAAATTAAAACAAGCTTAAAAAAATGTCGAGACACAAAACATACCCAGTAGGAAATTCGAACTTTGCATTTAAAACCCCGAAAATTTGAGTGAATTTCCCTTACTATCAGCGCTAACTTGCTTTGTCCATCTCCATCCTGAATTAATTTGAAATAATAATAACTAATAATAACTGAAATAACTAATTACAATTTAAATGATGGCAATTTAATTTGAATTTTTATGGAGTTAAGCATGTGAGAAGTGACATTTACCATTCCTACTAAATTGACCATTATGTGAACAAAGCTATTTCGGGGAAATGTCTAGTACCCAATTGCAATACTCTTGCCTATCACACGGGTAAAGAAAAGTTGTTTACGGGATTCTAGTTCCCGATTACAAAACACCTGCTTTCGAGAGCGTAATTACGGATGAAATTTTAAGCAAATATGTTTACAAGTAAATAGGCTATGTGTAAAAAAAATTAAAACAAGCTAAAAAAAATGTCGAGACACAAAACATACCCAGTAGGAAATTCGAACTTTGCAATTAAAACCCCAAAAATTTGAGTGAATTTCCCTTACTATCAGCGCTATCTTGTTTTGTCCATCTCCATCCTGAATTAATTTGAAATAATAATGAACTTTATCCTCCAAACGACACAAAATGATTTGCCTAAGCAGACAAAACATAGACCAAAATTATGCTGACCAATAAAACTTTCAACCAAAAAAAAAGAAAAGAATAACTCAGGGCTAGTAAATTTTTAAATTACTTGAAAAAATCGACGAAACTTGCAACGACGACAATGGCAACTACTGGGAAAAACGCTTATAAAACAAGCAAAAGCCGTGATGTGGCAGCTAAGCCAACAGAATACAAGCAGAAAAATAATAGACCAACAATTAAAAAATTAACAGGAAAAAATCAATTCTACAGAGGCGAAACTGCACTTCGCACCACTTGCGACACAAGACAACAGAGCCGCTAAGTCGGAAAAAAATCGAAATGTCTGTAAGCAGAAAAAAATCAAGACTTAAGACTTGATAAAAGTTTAAATGCCCCTTACCCTCAAAACACACATACACAAAACTTCAATAGCACGTCAATTGAAACAAAATGAGGCCATTAAACCTATATAATTTGGGCCCGAAACCTATCACGCCGACAAAACGAAAAAAAAACAAGAAAGCCGAAAAATTTTGCCATGAAAAATTTGAGCAATTAATTCTATTAAGACTTCAGCAATTTGTGCGATCCAGTGAGCATGAAAATTATTAAGCAAAAAGTTTCTAAGCAAAAAAAAAGTTAAAAAAAAGAATGTATACGATGCCAAAGTAAAAAACAATACAAACAGAAGTAAAACGCAAGACAAAAAGCAACGTAATGTAATGTTTCCCTAAGCAACAAAAAAAAACAATTCTACAATGTGGCCACTTAGTTGACAAAACATAAACAGACAAATAATAAGCCGACACATTTTATTGAAACAATTTGAACCCAGGGTAATTGCCGTTCCAGGCGTATTCGTAGCCTCCAGACCAAGAGCCATAAAATTTTAAATTCCAAATGAACTGATCCTAAATTTACCATGTTTGATTTTGACCATTCTGTGAACAAAGTTATTTACGGAAAAAAGTCGCAAGGGTAAAAAATACGAAAGAAAACAAGGTCCTACCGGGACTAGAACCCATACCTTTGGGTGCAAAGGAAACCACGTTAACTTTAGACCAAGTCAAAGGAGACTGGAAAATGTTAAGAATCAAAAACAAAGCTAGTTATATTATTTTTTAACCCATTTGTAAGAAAAATTGTATAGGAAAAAGTCTAGATCCCTATTAAAAGACACTTGCTCTGAGAAGTGTAAAGGAAAAAACTGATGATCAAGTTCGCTAACTCCAGGTGTACTCCATGTGTTTTCATGTGCGCCAGTTACGCTCTATGAGTGCGCGTGACCACACTTCTCTAGCTTTTGAATGAAATTAGAAAAACATCAAACAGTGAAATATCAAATTCGAGCCTGAACAAAATTTTAAAACGTTTTTCTGAAAAAAAAAAACTGAAAAAAAGATGATAAATTACTCCGTTCCTTAACATTTATTAATTGATTGAAAAAGAAAACTTTTGTGGGACTGGGTGAAATTGAATTAAGTGAGTGAAAATATAGATTCAATTCAGAATAAGCTAATCAAATAAACAATATAACATTCAAAATAACTCACCAATCATTCTTCAAACTCAAGTGTTCACTGATTTTTATTTTAAACATAGCCAATCCAAGATTGGAAAAGAGTAATGAACGCAAGTAAACATAAAAAAGACAGACTTTCTTGCAAAAATCAATATTCGAACTTCGAAGAAAAAAATAGATGCCCTTTAAGCTCTTTGAATTTCTAGAACAATTTATGACTGGCGTTTTTTTGATAAAATGAACCCAACTTGAGAAAACTGGATCATTAGGTAAAGTTTTTATTCCGCTGGGAAATCTTAAAAATAAATTCCACTTTCGGAACTAAAAATCGTTCTCGTTTTTTCGCACTATTTGCACGTTCGTATTTAGAGAGTGCTATTTTCAGCAGATGATTTTCAATTAACTCAAAAAGTGCATTATACCTAAGTGCATCAATATTTTAAGATTTCTCCTGAAAAAAATTCAGCAAGACCTATATAAGAGTTTTCACTATGTTCATTACTCTTAAAAAAGGCCCGAAATGAAAAGAGATGAGAATCCAGCTCATTACTCAGAGAAATGGTGATTTATCTAAATCTAACCTAGAGGCGAAGAGCGCCAAATTATTTAAGGTTCTTTCAATCTGGTACATGATTATGTTGCGAGTTCTTTACTCGGTACTTTGAATAATATAAGTTGGTATTTCAGCACCAAGTTTTTCTAGTAACCAATTATTTTCAGTTGCCCAATTCAGGGTGGTCTTCATTTATGTGTACATTCAACCCATCTGCATCTGGAAACTGTATGGTGTCATCAACACACAGAGGACATTGAAACTTAGGTCGATTTTCTCTCGGCTTCTGTTTCTGAGCCTTCCCATTATTACCATCCTTTCCGTAGCCTAGCATACCATATGCAGAATCCCTCACACTATCCAACATGCCTCGTTTTTGACCTTTCACTTCTTGTGCCCTCCCCCAACCAAACGTTCCGTTTTCGGCATTATTCACGCCCACGTTATCATAGTCTGCGTCTATAGGCTCATAGTAGTTCTCTTGAACCTGATAGTTGCTCTCAGATCCTCTGTTTTCTGCGCCTCCATAAGCACCGGTACCGTAATATCCTCCATATGCACCGGAACCGTTCAAATCTCCGCCGTTCCTTCGTTGTTCGTAAGGGTCTCTTCTATTTCCGGCTCCGTTTCTATCACTCAGGGCTGGATTTTGTCGCCCAGTTGTGCCCCCAGTCGTATAGCCATTGATCTGCCTGTTTCGGGTGATTGTTCCGTTTCTTTGCAGAGCACACCTGTCTTCCTCCTCTTTTGCCTTCTCCAGTTTTTTGATGGCGGTCTTCAGCTCTTCTTCTTTCAGCAACCAGTCTTGTTTCGCCTGTTCTTGTTCGTTCTTGATGCGGTTTGCTCTTTCTCTTTCCTCTTTGAAATCTTCTATGTGGACTGACACCTGCAAAAAATATACCTTCTGGTTCTTGCACTTGTACAAACAAAACAATACATTAAAGCTGTCAAATTCGACTGTAAAAACTTTAAGCTGTAAGGAAACAAAATTTCAACGCGCCCGAGGCGCTTTATCGGATGATGTGGGTACTTGTGCGGGGGGGGGGGGGGAGGGGGGGGATGAGTATATTGCCAAACCTTCCAACATTATGTTCACAATCCTGCAAAATAGTAACCGATATGGAAAGATTTACGCAAAATAGGTCAATCAAAGGGTTTGGGATGAGTTTGAGCTCTCAAACTTCTTGAATAAATTTCTTAAGAAAAAGAGGGGATCAAATTTATTCAACCTGAGCTTTCGTCAAATCCACTTCCTCTTTCAACTCCACAATCGACTTTTGCAACTCATTCACTTCCCGGTTTTTCTGCTCCACTTGTTGTTTCAAATTGGCTGCCAAATTTTCCTTTTCAACCATTGCTTTGTACCACTTTTCTGCATGCTCTTGCGATTCTACAGCTTCGCGCGACAATTTTTCGATTTCAAATTTCAGCGCTGCATTTTCGGGATTCGGTTGGTTAAATCCAGAATTTTGTACATGTGTCTGAATGAAACCCTCGTATTGTTTGATTGTCATGTCTCTTTCTTTAATACCTTCATTTGCCCGCTTGCAAAAATTCATCAGCTGTTCGTAAGGCGGATTCTGTTGCGCTAGCATGTCCAGCTTCGGCACTGCTTCCGTCAGACTTGTCGTCAACTCCGCAATTTTCCGCTCTTTCGCTTCTGCAAGTGATTTGTACTTCTTCAACTCTCCCGCCCACTTTGACTCATAGTCCCTGGCCTCGCTCTGCTGTCTCTGCTGCATATTAGAAATAATTGATCTTAAATTCTCTTCTTTTTCCTCCAAATCCTTCGCATTCCGTTTCGTCTCTTTCATTTCTAGCTCCACTTGCTTTGCTTTTTCCTTCCAATCTACCATTTCTTTCTGCATTTGAGCCAGCTCATTACTGAGGCGCTCATTCTCTCCTTGCATTTCTTCGCTCAGTTTTCTCACGTCTTGCAACTCCTCTTCTTTCTTTGCAGCCTCCTCATAACCTGCACGAACTTGCTCTTCAGCTTTGTCAATCTTTTCCTTTAGACTGTAGTTTTCTTGCTCAGTTCTCCTATTTTGCTCAATCATTTCCTCGAGCAGCTTTTTATTTTCGCCATCAGATGCCATTATTTTATTTTCAATGTTTTGCTTCTCGGTTCTCAGAAGTCCAATTTCATTTTTAAGCTCTCCGATTAATTCTTCTTTATCAGTCAAATCGAGCTTCAATTTAGAGACAACGTTTTCATATGAATTCACCTGCTGTTCAAACGCAGCCTGCATTTCAGACTTTTCACTTTGCAATTTCAGCAGTTGTCCGTTATATGAATTGGCGTTTTTGCTCATTTCGTAGTGGATTTCCAATTGCTTGCGTAGTTGCTGAAAAACACTTTCATATTCAATTGGCGTTCCATTTTGAGTCAGAACGGGGGCTAACCAATGACTTTTCAACTGAGAATTAATCCTCCGAAATAATGAATGAATCCCTTCCGGTCAACCTCGAATTATCGAAAATATATATTTTAAATGCAAATTGGCTATCATAGAAAATTACTCGGCGAAATTCAGAAGACTCCACAAAGTCCCCTGAGTTTGAATGTGTAACACAGAGGCGAAGCGGAGCTTCGCAACTATTGCAATACAACAAAAACACCGCAAGATACTGAAGAGAAAAAAGGAAGTCGAAACTTTATTTGAAAAAAAAAATCAGTTGAAAAAAGTCAAATTGCGAAAAATCAAATCTCACGTCTAAAGGAGCCGCCGACTCTATGGGTCAAAGGCAGTCTGGTACCAAGCTACCTGGTCAAGTTTATATTGCGTGAGCGAAACCGACTGTATATTATTGAAACTTCAAATTTACTACAGCTCTAGAAATAATAAAATATACATATATTTTTTTAGTTTGTTTTTACCGTTTTGAACACAGATTCAGAATCTACGTTAAGGATGCATTCAGTAATTGTATGGGTTTTTTAGAAAGCCGGGATCCGGTAAGTTGAATTTCGTCAATTTCTCTTCATCAACTCACCGATATTTCTTTGTCTTTTTTCTGTACTTCATGCATGCTGTGCTTTATGAAAGATTCTTCCGATGTTTGTGCGCTGAAGTCAGTGGCATCGTCTTGACCACCACTTGCTTCACCACGTGGACTTGTCGCCTGCCTTCTCACGGCAGCAACTGGCACTGAAGCGCTCTGCTCCTTGAGTTGTTTCAAAACTGCATTCTGGTCATTTGCAGATTTTAAATTAGCATTCAACTGACTTCTCACTCTCTCTGCCAGTTCCGAGACGTCGCTCAAATCTTCTTGTACAGACTCTAACTCATCTCTGCTGCAGCCAATTGGTGGCGACTTACTCGAGTGGCCCGTTATCCAGCTAGCAAAGTCGTCTTGCTCCGTTGATGGACTCCCACTTCCGTCCAGTACTACAAAATCTTCAGTCTCGTCAACCGATCCAGGTGAACTATCTCGAGACGGCAACTTCATGGCTAGACCCTTCATGCCATTGTTTATTCTGCTTATTTGGTCTGATTCAGAGGGCGTCAAACCATTGGAATCAAAAGCACTTGAATCCCGTGTTTGATAGATGGGATCGCTCACGCTAGCCGCTGGATGAGAATACCGCGAACTCGAAGTGCTGCTTGGTGGCATATAAGCCATTCTTCTCAAATAATCGTCGTCAATAACATATCCAGATGCAACTCGCTGGTTATTATACATGAGATCTAGAATTTTGTTAGATCACGTTTAAGCTGCAACAAAACTATTGTTTAACTGTCGCAATTAGAAACATCAAATTGAATGAGTTATTCTGGTACATTACCGCATGATAGTAAATATTATATTCAATCGAGCACAACTGTTAGGAATGATTTCGTCGACAGAATAGCATCAATACGGCCTTATTAGATAACCTTACTTTTCTTAAAAACAAGTCATGTTGCAATTTGTACAGCACAAGATAATGCTCGTTGTTCAACAACGAGCCCTGGTCATCGACAATTAGCTTTCGGTCGATTTTATACTGATAATCATGATATTCCCCCAAAATATTTGCATTTCAACACAAAACCTATGCATACACAAGCAGAAAAACTGATCAAGTCGAGCTGTTAAATCCAAAATAAAAAACTGAACACGAATAGCCGGTTGCTGTGCAAATAGCACAGAGAGGTCCGACCACAATATTAAAACAAAACTGAAAAACGACGTTTTTTTAAATAGTGTAAATTTTGTTCGCGGTGTGATAAAAAGATCTGAGAGTAAAACAGTAATTAAATCATACCAGCGTTTAAAGCACCTTCGGTGCTTCGAAATTTTTCGACAACTCAGTAAAAACCGCATATATTGGAAACAACATCTGCAAACTTTTAGTGGACTCTGACTGCACCCAATTACAAATATTAAATTTTTTTTTAATTCCCATTTTAAAAGCGTCATATCAAAAACTTAATGGACCTCTGAAGAAATTTGGAGGCCATATTTGCAACCACTGAGAGTCCCTGAGAGCACCCTACTATAGGGTAAGGAATCCAAAATTTTGTGAACTTTTTTAAACCTAAGTTTCCCGAAAAAATTGAAAAAAAACGTCTTATCTCGGAAACTAAAAGGATTTGAGCATTCATATTAAGAGGCAAGATTCGAGACGCCTGGGTGTACGCTGACAATAAGGTTGTATCTTCATCAAGCTGGTAGTTTCAAATTTTTGAATTTCTTTGTAGATAAGTTCTTTGAGAAATTTTGAAAAAATCACAAACGTCATATCTCGAAAACTACAAAAAATTGAGCAGTCATAATTGGAGGCAAGAGTAGCAATTTTGGAGATTACTCTGACCGGACCCAACTACAGGGTTGGTTATTTCAGATTTTGCAAAAAAAATTAATGTAAGTTTTCTGAAATTTCTTTTGAAAAAATCACAAACGACATATCTCGAAAACTACAAGGCTTTAAACAGTCATATTTGGAGGCAAGATTCGCGATCCCTGATACTACTCTGACAGTACCCAACTTCAGGGTTGGGAATTTCAGATTTAAAAAATCATAATAATTTAAATTTTCTGAAATTTTTTTTAAAAAAATAACAAAAAACGTCGTATCTCGAAAACTACAAAGAATTGAGCAATCATATTTGGAGGCAAGATTCGCAATCTTTGAAATTATTCTGACAGGACCCAATAACAGGGTTGGGAACTTCAGATTTTTCGAAAAAAAAATTTATATGTGTTCTGAAAATTTTCTGAAAAAAATCACAAAAAACGTCGTATCTCGAAAACTACAAGGATTTGAACAGTCATATTTGGAGGCAAGATTTGTAACTCCTTAGAGTACTCTGACAGCGCTCAACTACAGGGTTGGGAACTTTTTTTAAATTATTTTGTTATTTGAAATTTCAGATAATTTTTGAAAAAATCTCAAAAATCGTCTAATCTCGTTAGCTAAAATGAAAATGATTCGGTCATTCAAAATTGGAGGCCAAATTCGCAACCCCTAATTCGATATTGGGCTGCTTAATTTAAACTCGGTAAAATAACCACTAAAATCAAATTGGAAAATCGAAAAAAAATTCTTAACCATTGCAATATACGATTTAGATTAAACATGCAAAAATAATACGTTGAAAAAGCATAAACATGGCAAGATTGTGAAGCCCGCATTTAAATATATAATAGATTCGATCATAAGAAATTATAGAAGAAAACAAATGTGTAAATTACGAGCAGTTTTGTACAGTCGTATGCCTCATGAGCTTTGGAATATATAAAAAAAATTTACAAAATGATTATGGTCTCAAAAATGCCCAAAACATTGTAAGCCAGTCTTAAAATCAACCAATCACGCGTTTTCACATTGAAAATTCGAGCACTATGAACGCACTATGAATGATATTACGTAATTTAAAATTCTGAAAAACTTCAATTTTTCAATTTACTATTTAATCTTTCGATTTGTCTCATATTCTGATATTGTTGTAGTAGTAGGTAGTAGTAGTGTATAGGCATTAGGAAAATTGTCCAAGGGTTTTCACCCCTCAGTTTTTGTAACATTCGCCCAGAAGTACATATCGACGGAGAATAAAGCTAGTTTCTAAAACGACTGGCCAGCGTCTAAACACAGCTCTGCATGCTTTTCACCGTCTCTGCCAAAGCCAGTTCTTTTGGTGGTTTTCCTAACATCGGGTCGACAAAACGTTACTGCTTTCCTGCTTCAACCACAACGCTCAAATTAACTTAATGTACAGACTCTAGCTCATCTCTGCTGCAGCCAATTGATGGCGACTTACTCGATTTTTCCGTTATCCAGCTAGCAAAATCGTCTTGCTCCGTTGATGGACTCCAACTTCCGTCAAGTACTACAATATCTTCAGTCTCGTCGACCGATTGTAACATTCGTCTACTGCAGTCACACATGAGGCTTAAGAAAAATAGGCCCTATAACCATTGGCTCAAGAGTCAGGGACACTATCTCTTGTGTTTTTCTACCTCAAATCAGTCGGAGCCAATTCGGTTCGTTTGTGACATGAGACTACGACCCGTTATAGCTTAAAGGCTACTACTAAAATATCCCCCCACTCTAGAATTAGGAACGTCCCTATACTTAGGTCTCTGGATACCCAAAATACATGAACGCCGTTAAAAACCGGGTCGGAACAATCCGCTTAGTTACTTTTTATTGGACAGTGGAACTTTGATCCATTTCAGATGGATCAACCTAAAACTCGCCTTATCTCAACATAACTATCATAAAATATACTCGAGAAATTTAAATTGAGAACTAACATGTCGATGCGCTTGAGTATGAGGAGTAATTAAAAGATGAGCAGCTCGAGAATCAAATGATATAACTAAATAAGTTTGATGCTAATTAGTTTTAACAACAGAAGTAAGTTCTGTCTCAAGAATCAAAGTTTCTGCATGAACCATCGGGACACTTGAGTTGTCCTTTCTTCCATTGAATGTTCACTCTGTTCCGTTCGAATAATCGTCCTTTCTCAAGTCTGTGTTCTATTCTCCTGTTTTCGGGATAAGACAGCTCTACTCTCTTATTATTTCGTCTCGAGAAATTGCGAATAGCAATTTCCTGCCTTTTTCTTGAGTAGTTTCCCGCAATTGTTAATTCGGTCGTTCTGATTTTTCCCTTTTTGTTTTCTGTTGGTTCGAGAAAACTGAGCATGACAGGCTCCATTCGAAATTTTTAAAATTAAAACTTCACTCCAAAATTACGTGTTTCTCAAGGTCAAACCTCCAGACATGACCGACTGGCACATACTCCCCGGACTCGAGATCGATGTCCTCATAGCGTGTTGTCATCTGCCAGTGAGTCCCAGAGAACCGAGTGTTGCTCAAGATACAGTGCCAGTGGTCATTTACAGAAGTTTGCATCGGACTTAAGTTTATCTACCTTCCAAAATTCACAACCATATAAAATTTTCACACTATCGCTAAACAGCAATCAAAATCTGCACACACCTGCACCCATGAGTCCCCACTTTCTAAGCTGGTAATTTTAAAATTTCTTTTGTCCTATTCAGTCAGGAAATTGTCATGCATCATTTTGATTTATATAATAGATCTATCATATTAATAACAATATCTTATTCGTCTAAAATTTCTTTTTCGTGAACCCGGATTTCATCCGAGCTCACCCTCGAGCCTCCTCCCTCTCAAGACTCAAGACTCTAGAATTTTCCCTTCGAGCCACCGGCTCACCTCGTGTCCTTCGCCCTCGAGGTAACCGACACCGGTGTTCTTGGCACTGTAATTTGTTCCAACAGTGCCTCTTCGTCATCGGAGCTGATCACAATCTCCTCCCAGGCCTTCAGCTGTTCATAGGATCGCATCCACTCCCTCTGCTCTTGCAACCTCTTCGATTGATTTGGTAAGCTCTTTACCTTCGACTCCCGGTTCAAACAGAAGGAATTGTGAAGACTCATGCTTATATTCTTCGCCAGGTCCTCCTCTAGTATCGATTCCCTCGCTCTAGAATTGTCTCTGGATACTCTGCCCACTCTTTTCCACCCCGTCGTGATCGCATTTCGATGGGTTAGCAGAGGTCTCTTAAAGGCATCTGGTCCTATCTCGGCTTGGAATTGTCGATATTCCTTTTGATGTTTCCTCATGTGGTCCTTTGTCACCAGATATAACCAGGATGTTAACGTCGCACGAAACCAAGGAAAGAATCTCAGGCGGCTCCATATATGTCTGATCTCCACTGGTATGGCGAATACCTTGCATGCGGTCTCGAACAACTCAAGTCTCATGCTGTAATCTATCGCATGAATCGACTCAGCTGTTGGCGTTCTCGATTCTCTATACTTCGCTATGTTTTCTTCCATCCATCGTAGAGCCAGCATCGTGCTCACCACCAAGATGGTCACCTTTTGTCGATGCTCCGGTAGTCCCAACGACTTAATTTCTTCTATGTCCCAGATCAGACAGAGATTGGCGCGGTCTGGGTACCACACTGTCTCAGCCAGACAGTGGCATGGACAATCCCCATGCGTGAGGTCGATGCTTCTAAGATTGCGTTCTCCCGAGGCTTCTAGGAGAGGCTCAAGTTCCATCATTTTCTCGTGTATCACGTCGACTTCTTCCGAGCTTGGAGCACCTACTGCGGGTTTCCCCACCACGTTTTGCCTTCCGTGATCACTTGTGTTTTCGCTCTCCAAGCCTAGGAGTTCTTCACCCCAGATTTCACTCAAGTCGTCTCTTTGTTCCTTCGGTACTGCTCCTCGGATCTTCCTCAACAGCTTGTGTGAATGATGCGACATCCGAGCTAGTCTCACGCACTTGGGCACTGAGAAGGCTTTGTCTATCAATACCCTCTGGCTGGACACCTCCACCATCGCCATGTGTAGTGGATAGTGGCTTCCACATAGGTTAGCCAACACTGACCCCACTAAGGATTTCGCATTTAGAGGCAATCCATAGGCTTCGCTCGTGGGAAATCCCATCTCCGCCTCGAGTCCAATCTTCCAACTCTTGATGTGCTTCTGGTTCACTTGTAACACTCCGGGCCATGATTCCACGCTCAACGCGGTCACCAGGTGGTGTTCTGACTCTAGCCTCTCCAGTGACTGGAGACTACACATTCTTGAGAAAGATCCCAAGGCTGTCGCTAGGTTCACGGTGCTACTCGCGTAACATTCAGCCACTATCTGTATCTCGCTCTTCTCCCTTTCGGTGATATCCTCAAACCAGGTGATGAGGTCCTCTTTCTGGAAAGACTGTATCCTGACGCATGATCGTCCATCACAAGTATGCTCGCCGTTGCCACATGTCGAATCAAGACAACTGCCCGGCTCCATCCTCTTCACCGACCCTGTTCCACTCGTTACCTCACTCGACTCTTTCATCTGAGGCAGGATCAGTCTATGTACTATACTCAAGGTCGCCAAATCCTCATCCTCTGTCGGTGCCAATCTCACTCGCTCAGTGACCTCCTCAATCAGGCTCGCATGGGGATGTGGACACCAGGAGGGTCTGAGTAATTTCCATACCACTCCCAGATTCGTGGTCAACACGCCATTCCCGTTACCCATTTTTAGTTCCACTCTTTTACTTGAGCGTGGCACACTTATCACTTCCGGCGTTCTCTCGAGAATCAGACCCAGGCTAGGTCTCTCTCTCTCCACAGTGTCTATCTCCATTATCTTCTCTGTCCAGAACTTCAGCAGCTCCGCCACCTCATAGTTTCTGTGGGCACCTCCGGCTTCCAAGTCCAAGAAGGGGTTGTACGCCATTCCCATCACTCCAGAAACATACTGGTACTCTCCCTTTTTGTTGAGTTTTAAGTACTCCCCTGACGAAGCCAGGTTGTGGTGAACATCGTGTTTCTCCTCGAACTTCTTGTTGTAGAACCTTCGTATCTCGTCTAACTTCCTATGGCTCTCCAGAGATTGCCTAGAACCATCCTCCTTCTCTATTCCAGTACTCTGGTACACATTCAAGATGACTGTGGAGACTCTCCTTTCCAGCGTCTTGCTTCCAACTGCTCTCTGATGACATGCTAGGATGGTACTGTCAGTCATCATCGACATCGTCCATCTCAAGAAACAGGTTGCATCTTTCCTTCTTGCCAGACTCAAGCCTGAGTTGTCCCTGGCGACGTGCTGCATCATCATTCGATACATCTCTAGATTTTTGCCTCCCAGCTTCAACTTATCGTACGAAGTCAGTGTCTCCAGCTCTATCCCCAACAGGCTCCAACAGGAACATCAGTTGTCCTGCAGTCCTGGTAAAGGGATTCGCCATCAGCGGCGGTGCCGATGAGGGTGTCCTCATAGCCTCTTCAAAATGATCCTTCAATAAGTTTTGCCAGGATCTCTTCAGCTGGTTCGCCAATTCTATCTTGTTAACCTCAGCCTTCTGCTGGGTGGCCCAACTGTGTCGTTTGCGGGCTACTCCACTGTCCAATTTCTTCAAGCAGTCTTCCATTTCCTTCAATGTCTCAAGGGCTATCCACCACGGTCTGGAGGTATTTCTGGTTTTATTCTTCACAAGCCTGTTTTATTCTTCACAAGCCAGGCTATTTCCCAATAGCCTGATTTTCACTTGAGACCCATTCTTTGCCGACGTCTACCTCCCAGGTCTGCCCGCTCGTCAAACCTCGCTTCATTTTTATTCTCTGAGGTTTGAAATCTTCCTCCGTCACTGAGCTAGTGGGGTTTTCCATTTCTTTTTCTATGTCGAGCAGTTTCCTCGGTTCATAGTTACTCTTGTAGGCTGCCGTCTTCCATCGCGCCAGAACCATGGGGGCCGTCTCTCTCAAGTCCTTTTCCGAGACCGCGTCAGCTGAAGGACTGCCCAATCCCTCCACGTCTCTCTTCCTCTTGCGAGACCTCACGTCTTTATTCGGGGGCGTCGTCGTTATCATCACTGATTAAATTTCCTTCTCTTCAGCCAACTCTTGCCTCCCCCCTGCTCGAGCCTTAAGGATATTAGTACTTTTAATCATATTACTAGTTCCTACCTTATCCCCCCTTGTATATTTAATTATTTTATTGTCAGTTTTCTGTTTCGGAGTAGAGCTGTCTTTACATTTGTCTTCTCTGGTCTTTCTTGATGTTTTCCTCAACTCGACCATCTTGCTCAGCAGCTCTCCTCTAGCTTTCTCCTCTAAACCCGTCCCCATCAGGACAGGTTCACCGAACTTCACCACCGTGTCCCACAGTTCCTCTTTAAAATTGTTCAATGTGGTGTCCTCATCCACTTCCCGATTGAAATCGCTCAAGAATTCTTGCCAAGCATCTTTGTCCAGAGTGCCCAGGAAGGCGTCTTTGTTTCCCTCGAAGGTATTCTTCTCCCTTCTCTCCGCACTCAAGAATATCATTCCCATGTTGGGATTCTCGCTCGTCAATGACAACTCTGGGTCCTTGCGGGGGGATGAGGTCAGAGGTGGCGTGGGGGTATCTGCCCAGTTTTCTTCACTCAGATCCTTCAACAGTTCCTGGGCAGTGAACTCCTCCTCCGCTGGCTTCTGCTCCGGTGTGTTTCTCACCTCCATATCCTCTCCTGCCTCACTGAGAGTTTCATCCATGCTCTCGTATCCCGACTCTGCTTCTCTTCTCTCAAGAATCCTCCTGAATCGATCTTCCACGGTGCCACTCCTTTTATCCCCAGGGGTGTCCACCGATAGGGGTGATGGTGTCGTTGGATTCGTCCCCTTGTGCTCTGTCAGTGCCACGTACAATGGACCTGCTGCATCCAGTTCCTTCCCTTCCTGTCTCTTTTTCACCTGCTCTAGTCCGTGAGGTGCCCGGTATCTCCTTGTGGCAAGCAGTATCTCGTCGTCTCTCAGCGCGATATGCCCTTCATTCACTATTATCCTACCATCGTCCCACACCGGCAACTTATTCTCCAGACCTACTCGCTCAAGTATTCTCAAGGCATCTCGCGCCTCGAATTTCGGGGGCAATGACCCTCTCATTTTCTTCGCTTGAGTGGTCCATGGACTTATCTTCGCATCGCTGGTATGAAAATAAACCGCTGCAGTGTAGCCGATGAAGAGCGGATCCCAGCCGTCGGTGAACTCCTTCTGCTGTTCTTCGGTTGCGGTTCTTGCGTAAAGGGACGGGACAACCAGGGAACTGTTCATCCCCAGGGTCATTCTCCTCACTATGGGGAACTCAGGAATGCTCGCTGGCAGGACTTCTTTCTCCAATATCGCCTCTAGCTCCTTTTTCACTAGCTCGAAGATTTTCGTCCATGCAGGAATTCTCAAGATTTCTCGCCCATTGGCTGTCAAGGGATTCAAGTTCCAGAACTTGGGGTAAGTTTCGATGGGGCCCTCGCGCTTGCCTCCCATCCGGCATTGCAGTTGTCCTCGGAAACTGTACACGACCAACTCCGGATCCTTCACCTTTCCAAAGAGCACCGTGTTGCTCATTTGTGTCCTTAGCACCTCTTGCTGACACCAGTTAAGTGTCGTTCCATCTAATACGCTTATGAGGCTCATGTGGGTCACAGAGTATCGATAAGCTGTCACCAGAGGATCTGGAAACGCGAACGTGACGGCCGGTCCATAGATACAGGTCACGACCTCCCCTAGCCCCCGGATCATCCCCATGGGGTCCGATCTCATGACCAGGCATAGGTCCGTCAATAGGGGCATGCCTCCATTCACTCTTCTCCATTCCTCTCCTGTCTTCGGGCTCTTTTCTTCACCAGTCAGGTGCCTGTTTTGCATCAGTAGGTACTGCACTAGCAGCGTCTTTAGCCCGGCCGCACACTTGTACGAGTAAGTATCCATACTCGAGTGTGTTCTCCCCATCGACAGGGGCTCCCCGTACCTCATCAATCGGTGAAATGAGGTCAGTTCACCGTGGGTCAGAAGTACTAACGTCAAGTATCCGTCTATCCTGAGGGTATCCACGCCACGACTGAACATGTATGCTGGGCCCATATTAAACAAGTACCTCGGGTAAACCAGGTACAGCGCCAGCAACAGACTGATAGGCATATTCAATACCTCCTGTATGAACGCTTTAAAGATAGTCTCCTTCGCACTGTACACTCCGGCCAGGAACTCTTTTCCCCAACAAGGACTCAAGAACTCGAGAATCTCATGATCCCTCCTCGTCCTTAGCTCACCCTTCGCGTGCTCCCTCCAGAACCCTCCAATCGTGACCTCATTGGCTGCTGTGACGAACCTGCCAACCGTCATCTCCCTCTTCTCAGCTATTCCCAGTTGCTCCTCAAGAAAATCCCAGATCTGCTTCACCAGAAGCGGCGCATCTTCTCTTGTTTTCCCCGTGGCGTTTTCCAGTCTTGGTGTTAAGAAGGGCCACTTGCCTCCCTCTTGTGCCAACCGATGCACCATCGACTCTAGTTGCTTCTCCGATGCGGCCACGTTCTTCCTTTCGTTGTTCGGCCCTCTAGATCTGCTGGTTGAGCTCGTGATGGTCAACTCCATGTCCCGAAACCACAGACTAGCCGTCAGGTGAGCCACCACTGGATGATCGTCCATTATAATCGGGCTGAGCTTGAGTTGCCTGGCGAAGTTGGATATCTCCAACAAGAGGACCTCGTCTAATACGATGAGGATGTCGGCCAACTCGTAAAAGCCTCTCAACGCATGGGAGACATCCGCCCATGCTGCCGCGAGTTCTGATCTGCGCAGTCTCAAGTTCGTCGGTTCCAATTCTCGGTTGGGAGCTGCCATCAGGACACGCCACCCATTCCCCTCTGCGATCAAGATCAAGACCGCGTACACAAATTGCAGAGCAAGCGGCATGTTCGAGTACCCGGGGGACGTTGTGAACGCCACTTTTGTCTTGGAGCCGAATCTTGAGGCGACATTCTGTTGTACTTCATTTATAGCCGCTAATAAAGTCTGGATGGCCTCCCAGATCCTCTTTGGTGTAGGCTCACCACCCTTGAGCTGCTCAAGAAATCCCGTTGCTTGCATATGATCGTTCATCCCTGCAAACAGTAGTAACTCAGGTTCGCAGGGCATTTCTGACTTCATTGCCACCACCAGGGTCAACATCTGGTTTAGCTCCGCTCCCGGCAAGGCATATATCAGAGTTTCTGGCCAAAACAACTTGGGAGACGTTCCTTCAAAATCTGATCCTGCCACGATAACCACCCTTGCTGCAGCTGGGTCTGCCCTGTCGTAAACTGCCAAGGTTTTGGCCAGCTGCGTCTGCCCGCAGGGTTTCCCGTATCGGGGGTCATTGGCTAATCTTGTGCCTTCATATGCGGCGTCTGGTAACTCCATTTCTCTCGGGTCCATCAGTTTGTCTACCACTCTCAACTGTGCTGGAGTGGCCACTCTAATTCTGGCAATGCTGTTTCGGTGTTTGGGAAGCTCCACCACCAGTCCCGGGCTCCCCAATGACTTGAGAGGTCTGTAATTAATCGGTCCCATCACCGATTTTATGGGAATTCTAGTCAGATCCGCCGTCTCCATCAACTTCGCTCTCGAGAAATGTGTTTCATGAGCCTTCAACCAGTCCACGCACTGGTGTCTCCCCAAGTCTTCGTGTGATACCTGCTCAAGACCCAAAGTTCTCGCTAGCTCCAGCCTACATTCCAGATCCTCCAGATCCAATTCCTTGACCTTCTCCTCATATTTCGACCTGCTGGTCTCCAGTGGCTTTTCTGACCTCTTCTTCTCCGCAACCACCACTGAGGATACTATCGACCCCTGAGGAGTTGCTGATGTCGCTTCATCAGCTTCCATGGGCGCGGTGCTCGGTAACTTGGTCCGGCTGTTCCTCGAACTGTCTCTAGAATCGGCTCTCTCGCCTATGCGACTGGACAAAGACCTCGAGTTGAAGAAGGGTGGGTTTGGAGGTGGTCCGAACGTGACCTGTGCCGTCTCCAGCAACTCTGCCTCCAGCGCACATATGTGTCTTTGGAAGACGTTGTTCAACCACTCCACCCCTCTGGGCCTATCAAAGTGAATGCCATCCGCAGATGCATCGTCAGGGAAAGAGGATAGCTCCATTTGCTCAGCCACGTCCAGTAGCCGAAGGGGAAGGACACTCTTTTGATGTATCTTCCTGATTGTTTCGTTCAGGCTTCGCACTTTTGTGTTCATCTCCACTGCATGTTGATCCGCTCCCATGTTGTAGGGAACGGTACATACCGTGAGAATGGCCGGATCCATTTGGATCCGTATTTCCTCGAGAATGCAGCTCATCTTGTCGTGCAGCCTTGTCACCTTCCTTGCTTCCCCCCTGGACACGTCCTTCGTCCCGACCATCAGGGTGACCGTGTATGCACTTACCATCCCTAACATCTCAAGTGTCGCTAACATCTGCGGCGTTGCGGCTCCGGTGAAGCTCAAGATTCCCGTTTGCCAATGGGACTGGATCCGGGTCAGCACCCGCAGCAAGCTGTCCCCAATGATCAAGTGAACCACGCCTTCAGGCACTCGCGGATGCGTGAAGTACTCCACCCAAGTCGCGTCGTGGAAGCAATCTCTCCTCTCCCTCTGCGCCGCGTTCCAGTCTATCCGATTGTGCTTGCGATATCTCCCTTCCGTATTCTTCTTGTAGCTCGAGATCACCACACTCCTGACAGGTTGCTTCCCCCACGTCGAGGGTAAGTCCGCTCTTGCCGGACTCTCGCGACTCCTCAGCTGTAGCCGCTCGTGCAACTCTTTCAATCGTGACGAGCTGCCACTCACCTGACTACTACCCGGGGTCGAACTCGGTGTATATCCAGGCAACGCGACGTCCATCAATGGTCGTATTACTTGAGTCTCCAAACCACGCAGGGAGGACGCTGATTCGGGCGGTATCCATACCTCCAGCGCCTCGTTCATATGTTCCTGAGCCGCACGATCGAGGTTGAATCGTCCCTTCGACCTAGGAGCTTCATCTACTTCCATGCGTGACTCTGGCCTTGAGCCAGTCACTGCCGGTTCTTTGGGCCTAGCCCCTTTCTGCATATCGAGCTCGCGTTGTTGTCGCTGGATCCTCTCAAGTTTTGCCTGATCTCTCTCGAGAGCCTGCTTCAGCTGCTCACAATTCGCGGCATTCTCCCGCACCCTTTCTGCCTGTAGCTGTTCAGCTCTCATCATGTCCAGTTCTCTCCGCGCTTGATCCCTCTCAAGCACCGCTTGATCCCGGTCGAGGTTCGCCTTGTTCCTTTCCCGCTGGGTCCTCTCGAGTTCTCTCTTCATGGCACTGACGTCCGGATAAACTTCCCCCGTCTGCTGTGCCCGTGTCATCGATAGTACTTTACTCGTACTCTGGCTCGTGGACCTGACTGATGGTCTGACCGGCAGTGGGAATTCCTCCGCGCCATACTCCGTATTGTTGTTCAGGCCAGGGTTCCTCGCCAAATCGAACCCCCTTATCGCCCCATCCACGTTCCAGGACAGCCATCTGGTTTGTTCTTGATTGGACACTCCATCAGTGGTGTAGCCTACCATCAAAACCGCTTCCGTCGTAGACTCCCGACACTCGCCCTGTTCCTCCAATTGGAGGATGGCATTCAGCATCACTGCCATTCTCTCGTCCACTTGAGTATAATCCAGGTCCCTCAGCCGCCTGTACAATCCGTCAAGTGTGGGCTTTTTCAGAGCCGATGGCATGGACTTCCAGAATCGATCTGTCATTTCTGTGATCTCAATTGAGTCCTTGAGTCAATTGAGTCCCGACTCTGCTTCTCTTCTCTCAAGAATCCTCCTGAATCGATCTTCCACGGTGCCACTCCTTTTATCCCCAGGGGTGTCCACCGATAGGGGTGATGGTGTCGTTGGATTCGTCCCCTTGTGCTCTGTCAGTGCCACGTACAATGGACCTGCTGCATCCAGCTCCTTCCCTTCCTGTCTCTTTTTCACCTGCTCTAGTCCGTGAGGTGCCCGGTATCTCCTTGTGGCAAGCAGTATCTCGTCGTCTCTCAGCGCGATATGCCCTTCATTCACTATTATCCTACCATCGTCCCACACCGGCAACTTATTCTCCAGACCTGCTCGCTCAAGTATTCTCAAGGCATCTCGCGCCTCGAATTTCGGGGGCAATGACCCTCTCATTTTCTTCGCTTGAGTGGTCCATGGACTTATCTTCGCATCGCTGGTATGAAAATAAACCGCTGCAGTGTAGCCGATGAAGAGCGGATCCCAGCCGTCGGTGAACTCCTTCTGCTGTTCTTCGGTTGCGGTTCTTGCGTAAAGGGACGGGACAACCAGGGAACTGTTCATCCCCAGGGTCATTCTCCTCACTATGGGGAACTCAGGAATGCTCGCTGGCAGGACTTCTTTCTCCAATATCGCCTCTAGCTCCTTTTTCACTAGCTCGAAGATTTTCGTCCATGCAGGAATTCTCAAGATTTCTCGCCCATTGGCTGTCAAGGGATTCAAGTTCCAGAACTTGGGGTAAGTTTCGATGGGGCCCTCGCGCTTGCCTCCCATCCGGCATTGCAGTTGTCCTCGGAAACTGTACACGACCAACTCCGGATCCTTCACCTTTCCAAAGAGCACCGTGTTGCTCATTTGTGTCCTTAGCACCTCTTGCTGACACCAGTTAAGTGTCGTTCCATCTAATACGCTTATGAGGCTCATGTGGGTCACAGAGTATCGATAAGCTGTCACCAGAGGATCTGGAAACGCGAACGTGACGGCCGGTCCATAGATACAGGTCACGACCTCCCCTAGCCCCCGGATCATCCCCATGGGGTCCGATCTCATGACCAGGCATAGGTCCGTCAATAGGGGCATGCCTCCATTCACTCTTCTCCATTCCTCTCCTGTCTTCGGGCTCTTTTCTTCACCAGTCAGGTGCCTGTTTTGCATCAGTAGGTACTGCACTAGCAGCGTCTTTAGCCCGGCCGCACACTTGTACGAGTAAGTATCCATACTCGAGTGTGTTCTCCCCATCGACAGGGGCTCCCCGTACCTCATCAATCGGTGAAATGAGGTCAGTTCACCGTGGGTCAGAAGTACTAACGTCAAGTATCCGTCTATCCTGAGGGTATCCACGCCACGACTGAACATGTATGCTGGGCCCATATTAAACAAGTACCTCGGGTAAACCAGGTACAGCGCCAGCAACAGACTGATAGGCATATTCAATACCTCCTGTATGAACGCTTTAAAGATAGTCTCCTTCGCACTGTACACTCCGGCCAGGAACTCTTTTCCCCAACAAGGACTCAAGAACTCGAGAATCTCATGATCCCTCCTCGTCCTTAGCTCACCCTTCGCGTGCTCCCTCCAGAACCCTCCAATCGTGACCTCATTGGCTGCTGTGACGAACCTGCCAACCGTCATCTCCCTCTTCTCAGCTATTCCCAGTTGCTCCTCAAGAAAATCCCAGATCTGCTTCACCAGAAGCGGCGCATCTTCTCTTGTTTTCCCCGTGGCGTTTTCCAGTCTTGGTGTTAAGAAGGGCCACTTGCCTCCCTCTTGTGCCAACCGATGCACCATCGACTCTAGTTGCTTCTCCGATGCGGCCACGTTCTTCCTTTCGTTGTTCGGCCCTCTAGATCTGCTGGTTGAGCTCGTGATGGTCAACTCCATGTCCCGAAACCACAGACTAGCCGTCAGGTGAGCCACCACTGGATGATCGTCCCTTATAATCGGGCTGAGCTTGAGTTGCCTGGCGAAGTTGGATATCTCCAACAAGAGGACCTCGTCTAATACGATGAGGATGTCGGCCAACTCGTAAAAGCCTCTCAACGCATGGGAGACATCCGCCCATGCTGCCGCGAGTTCTGATATGCGCAGTCTCAAGTTCGTCGGTTCCAATTCTCGGTTGGGAGCTGCCATCAGGACACGCCACCCATTCCCCTCTGCGATCAAGATCAAGACCGCGTACACAAATTGCAGAGCAAGCGGCATGTTCGAGTACCCGGGGGACGTTGTGAACGCCACTTTTGTCTTGGAGCCGAATCTTGAGGCGACATTCTGTTGTACTTCATTTATAGCCGCGAATAAAGTCTGGATGGCCTCCCAGATCCTCTTTGGTGTAGGCTCACCACCCTTGAGCTGCTCAAGAAATCCCGTTGCTTGCATATGATCGTTCATCCCTGCAAACAGTAGTAACTCAGGTTCGCAGGGCATTTCTGACTTCATTGCCACCACCAGGGTCAACATCTGGTTTAGCTCCGCTCCCGGCAAGGCATATATCAGAGTTTCTGGCCAAAACAACTTGGGAGACGTTCCTTCAAAATCTGATCCTGCCACGATAACCACCCTTGCTGCAGCTGGGTCTGCCCTGTCGTAAACTGCCAAGGTTTTGGCCAGCTGCGTCTGCCCGCAGGGTTTCCCGTATCGGGGGTCATTGGCTAATCTTGTGCCTTCATATGCGGCGTCTGGTAACTCCATTTCTCTCGGGTCCATCAGTTTGTCTACCACTCTCAACTGTGCTGGAGTGGCCACTCTAATTCTGGCAATGCTGTTTTGGTGTTTGGGAAGCTCCACCACCAGTCCCGGGCTCCCCAATGACTTGAGAGGTCTGTAATTAATCGGTCCCATCACCGATTTTATGGGAATTCTAGTCAGATCCGCCGTCTCCATCAACTTCGCTCTCGAGAAATGTGTTTCATGAGCCTTCAACCAGTCCACGCACTGGTGTCTCCCCAAGTCTTCGTGTGATACCTGCTCAAGACCCAAAGTTCTCGCTAGCTCCAGCCTACATTCCAGATCCTCCAGATCCAATTCCTTGACCTTCTCCTCATATTTCGACCTGCTGGTCTCCAGTGGCTTTTCTGACCTCTTCTTCTCCGCAACCACCACTGAGGATACTATCGACCCCTGAGGAGTTGCTGATGTCGCTTCATCAGCTTCCATGGGCGCGGTGCTCGGTAACTTGGTCCGGCTGTTCCTCGAACTGTCTCTAGAATCGGCTCTCTCGCCTAAGCGACTGGACAAAGACCTCGAGTTGAAGAAGGGTGGGTTTGGAGGTGGTCCGAACGTGACCTGTGCCGTCTCCAGCAACTCTGCCTCCAGCGCACATATGTGTCTTTGGAAGACGTTGTTCAACCACTCCACCCCTCTGGGCCTATCAAAGTGAATGCCATCCGCAGATGCATCGTCAGGGAAAGAGGATAGCTCCATTTGCTCAGCCACGTCCAGTAGCCGAAGGGGAAGGACACTCTTTTGATGTATCTTCCTGATTGTTTCGTTCAGGCTTCGCACTTTTGTGTTCATCTCCACTGCATGTTGATCCGCTCCCATGTTGTAGGGAACGGTACATACCGTGAGAATGGCCGGATCCATTTGGATCCGTATTTCCTCGAGAATGCAGCTCATCTTGTCGTGCAGCCTTGTCACCTTCCTTGCTTCCCCCCTGGACACGTCCTTCGTCCCGACCATCAGGGTGACCGTGTATGCACTTACCATCCCTAACATCTCAAGTGTCGCTAACATCTGCGGCGTTGCGGCTCCGGCGAAGCTCAAGATTCCCGTGTGCCAATGGGACTGGATCCGGGTCAGCACCCGCAGCAAGCTGTCCCCAATGATCAAGTGAACCACGCCTTCAGGCACTCGCGGATGCGTGAAGTACTCCACCCAAGTCGCGTCGTGGAAGCAATCTCTCCTCTCCCTCTGCGCCGCGTTCCAGTCTATCCGATTGTGCTTGCGATATCTCCCTTCCGTATTCTTCTTGTAGCTCGAGATCACCACACTCCTGACAGGTTGCTTCCCCCACGTCGAGGGTAAGTCCGCTCTTGCCGGACTCTCGCGACTCCTCAGCTGTAGCCGCTCGTGCAACTCTTTCAATCGTGACGAGCTGCCACTCACCTGACTACTACCCGGGGTCGAACTCGGTGTATATCCAGGCAACGCGACGTCCATCAATGGTCGTATTACTTGAGTCTCCAAACCACGCAGGGAGGACGCTGATTCGGGCGGTATCCATACCTCCAGCGCCTCGTTCATATGGTCCTGAGCCGCACGATCGAGGTTGAATCGTCCCTTCGACCTAGGAGCTTCATCTACTTCCATGCGTGACTCTGGCCTTGAGCCAGTCACTGCCGGTTCTTTGGGCCTAGCCCCTTTCTGCATATCGAGCTCGCGTTGTTGTCGCTGGATCCTCTCAAGTTTTGCCTGATCTCTCTCGAGAGCCTGCTTCAGCTGCTCACAATTCGCGGCATTCTCTCGCACCCTTTCTGCCTGTAGCTGTTCAGCTCTCATCATGTCCAGTTCTCTCCGCGCTTGATCCCTCTCAAGCACCGCTTGATCCCGGTCGAGGTTCGCCTTGTTCCTTTCCCGCTGGGTCCTCTCGAGTTCTCTCTTCATGGCACTGACGTCCGGATAAACTTCCCCCGTCTGCTGTGCCCGTGTCATCGATAGTACTTTACTCGTACTCTGGCTCGTGGACCTGACTGATGGTCTGACCGGCAGTGGGAATTCCCCCGCGCCATACTCCGTATTGTTGTTCAGGCCAGGGTTCCTCGCCAAATCGAACCCCCTTATCGCCCCATCCACGTTCCAGGACAGCCATCTGGTTTGTTCTTGATTGGACACTCCATCAGTGGTGTAGCCTACCATCAAAACCGCTTCCGTCGTAGACTCCCGACACTCGCCCTGTTCCTCCAATTGGAGGATGGCATTCAGCATCACTGCCATTCTCTCGTCCACTTGAGTATAATCCAGGTCCCTCAGCCGCCTGTACAATCCGTCAAGTGTGGGCTTTTTCAGAGCCGATGGCATGGACTTCCAGAATCGATCTGTCATTTCTGTGATCTCAATTGAGTCCTTGAGTCAATTGAAACCCGACTCTGCTTCTCTTCTCTCAAGAATCCTCCTGAATCGATCTTCCACGGTCCCCTTGTGCTCTGTCAGTGCCACGTACAATGGACCTGCTGCATCCAGCTCCTTCCCTTCCTGTCTCTTTTTCACCTGCTCTAGTCCGTGAGGTGCCCGGTATCTCCTTGTGGCAAGCAGTATCTCGTCGTCTCTCAGCGCGATATGCCCTTCATTCACTATTATCCTACCATCGTCCCACACCGGCAACTTATTCTCCAGACCTGCTCGCTCAAGTATTCTCAAGGCATCTCGCGCCTCGAATTTCGGGGGCAATGACCCTCTCATTTTCTTCGCTTGAGTGGTCCATGGACTTATCTTCGCATCGCTGGTATGAAAATAAACCGCTGCAGTGTAGCCGATGAAGAGCGAATCCCAGCCGTCGGTGAACTCCTTCTGCTGTTCTTCGGTTGCGGTTCTTGCGTAAAGGGACGGGACAACCAGGGAACTGTTCATCCGCAGGGTCATTCTCCTCACTATGGGGAACTCAGGAATGCTCGCTGGCAGGACTTCTTTCTCCAATATCGCCTCTAGCTCCTTTTTCACTAGCTCGAAGATTTTCGTCCATGCAGGAATTCTCAAGATTTCTCGCCCATTGGCTGTCAAGGGATAGTTCAATTGAAATAGTTCAATTGAAATTTTCTAAAAACATGCAGATACATTTTATGTTTTAGCACCATCAATCATTTAAAATAATAATTGTCATGCCAATCACCCCTAAGATCCCTTACCTGTTTTGTACCCCAGTACCTAGCTCAAGACTCCTCCCTCACACCCGACTCGACACCCCCGTGTACCCGACGCAGGCGATGCTCAAGTAGTACTTCTTATGAAGATACACCACTATCTCAGTTTCTGCAAAGACTACATGTAGGATAGCGTACAATTCCCTTGGGCTCAGTTTGCCCCTGTTTGGGTCATACACCGGCATTGAGACTTCTGTTATCCCTCTTTCAATCATGAAGTCTCGTAGTCTTGTTAGTGCTAACATTACGTGTTCGGGATCAATTGTGTTCCTGTCATTGACCCTCGTCACTAGGAAGCACAGGTATTTCCCCGGGACTTGTGCTACTGATGGTGGGAGTCCTGGTCTCTGTCTGAACAGAAACTCTACGTTCTGGTATTCTCTCTTGAAGTCAGCTTCCAGTCTTGTTTTGAAACTCATGTCTGCCGTGATGCAGATCGCGCTCGTTCTGTTTGACAGGATGAAGTCACTATCTGTTATCATGATGTTTTCCGAGTACTGATTGGGTATTTCAAATTTCGTTTTGAAATTCCGGCCTATGTTAGGCTCTGGCTCTTGTTCTTCCAGTTCCAATTCGCTTGTTTCTCTCACTTTCTTGAGCTTCTTTATCATCAAATTTTCGGTGTGGGTAAGTCCTACCCCCACTCCCCGGACAAAAATATTTATCGACGTCCCCGTCGATGTTGTCGGGTCTGAATTGTCCGGTGGAATGTCCAGCGGCCTGTCTGTCGCCGTCCAGCCGAAGAGAGGGTCTTCTGACTTCTTGTGTTTTTCCGCTGACACGTCGACTTGCTGGATACTCTGTCCTCCATGGCCTTCGTCTTTGACGTCGCGTATCCACTCTAGTATCCTCAAGTTCGTGTTCTCCCTCCTCTCTATCTCGCTCTGTTCGAGGTCCGTCTCCATTTCTGGTGTCGAGTAATCTTCCTGCGGATAGTGTCCACCATCATCAATGACCTGCCATTCCTCTTCGGCTTCCAGTTCGCCTGCACTCAGTAATTCCTCGCCCAATTTGTCTGGCTGTATCTTGTCAATCAAGAAGTCATCCCCGTATCTGTTGTATCTCATACCCGTCCGTTTACGATTGCCAGTTCTGGTTCCCAGTGATATTGGTCGATCTGGCTCCATCCACTTCGGCACCTCATCTTGCTCCGGGTCGTTCCAGTCTTCTTCTGCAAACGATCCTGCTTCAGACTCCACCTCTATCTTTTCATTGTCGTCCAAGCTCAAGTTTTCATTGCCATCATTTTTCTCTCTGGTGCCCTTTTCATTCACTTCACACGCTGGCTCTACCACCAGGTACTCGAGACCCTCCATGTCTTTCGGTAGGCACCAGTCTTCTGGGGACGGGACGTGAGGCTTCAGATTTTCGTAATGTGCTGCTCGCCCAGTACTCAAGCGGTAGAACCGTCCTTGTTGATGTACTTCCGTTATCATGAATGGTCCCCTCCACTTCTTGAGTAGTTTCTTTGTTCCCTTGGGCGGTATGACATTTTGGAAGACCCACACGTACTGGCCCACTTCATATGGTTTTGCTTGTAATATTTTTTCGTCATATTTCTTGCGTTGTCTCATTTGCGCTTGCGCCGTGTTCCTCCTGCATAGCTCGTTTAGCTCTTGTTGTCTTTTGATCGCTTCTTTCACATATGCCTGAGGCGACGTCCTCTTCCCCTCGTATTCTGGGTAGAAGAATGTTAGAGGCATCGCCCTCTCCCTGCCCGTCAACATCATGAAAGGACTGATGCCCGTCGTTGAGTGCTGTGTACTGTTGTAGGCTCCTACTACCTGTGGCAGGTATTTGTCCCAGTCCGTCATGTATCTTGAGCAGTACACCCTTAACATGTTGACCAGTGTCCTGTTCTGTCTCTCTACCAACCCATTGGTCTGTGGATGATAGGTCGTCGAGTGTGCTTGAGCAATGTGCGATCTGTTCATCAATTCTTTTGTCAAGTCCCCCACAAAAGCTTTGCCGTTGTCCGACTGGAAAGTCATTGGACAACCATACCATGATCACATGTCTCCTCGGCCGAGGCTGTTTGGCACGGGACTGCTTCCGCCAACTTTGTGAAGTGATCTATTATAACCAGTATCTGGTTATATCCCGACTCCGTCATGCAGATTTTTTGATGGTCTATCTGCACCACTTCATTGAACTCTGAGCTCTCAACGGACTTGAGGGGAAACTTCATCTTCCTTGGGTCTTTTACCTGGAGACATGCCAGGCAGGCATTCACCCATCTCTCGCAAGCTTTTCTCATTCCTGGCCAATCAAACCTGTGAAGTATCCTTTGTTGTACTTTGTCTATCCCCTGGTGGCCCATCTGGTCGTGTGATCTGAAAAGCACCTCCGTTTGGTACAATTGTGGTAGTATGATGAGGTTGTGTTTGTGTAATATCTTTTCCTCATCTCTCCTCTTGCACGCTACCACCCCATCAGCTGTGTGATAAAGTAAGTCTTTCTTTTCTTTATAGAACTGGCTCAAGATCTTGTAGCTGTCTTCCTCAAGTCCCCCCTTCTCCTTGACCCCCGACTGGATCCATTTGGAGAGGTTACTTGTCATTTTGTCATTCTTCTGGGCTCTTATTAGGTCTGACAGCCTATATCTCGCCTTGACATGCTCCTTTAGCGCCATGATCTGTCCATTCATCTCACCAGGGCTGTGGATGTCATCACGCAGTTTCACGCATATCATCCTTTTCACGATTTTCATGTCGTCTTCTGGTACCAGATTCGTTCTGACGTTTGAGTTGCACAATAGTTCCCTGAATGGTTTTCTCGAAACCGCTATTCTCTCAAGTTCTTCACCACCTCTTATCTCTTGTATGTCCAGATTGTACGTTCCTGAAGATGGGTCAGTTTGTAACTCCCTGTCGTGGTGCCTTGTCTTCTCTTCCGCTAATATCATGCACAGACTGTCTTGGCCTTCGCTGCTCTCATCCGAGTCTTCATACCATTCTTCACGCTCCCCGGACAATTTTCCTTCTACGGGTTCCTCTTCTTCTGTGAACCTGGACCACTCCCCGGACTCTTGATCTAGTCCCAGGTGTTCAGTTCCTTTGAATGTCACTTTCTTTTTCCTGACTTTTGTCTGCTCCAGAATATTTTCGGGGATTTTGTCAACTAGTGATCGCACGACATCTTTGCTATCAGTGACGCTTCCTTTTGAGGAGTCAGTATTGTTCGCTGTTTCTTTTCTCCGAAGTATAGTTAGTTCCGGTCCCTCCTGACCCTTCTCTTGGATCACGGGCTTATCATCTGATAGTTTCTCGAGCAACCTCATTAAGTCATCATCTATCTGTGCAGCTCCCGCTTCTACCTGGTTAAGATCATAGCCTTTTGCCTTAAGTGTTTCCCTCACGATCTTCGACTTGAGTATTCTTCGGGATCTATCGGGATCCTTCTGTTCTTCTTCAAGATGGTTTTTTCAAGAGGCTCTTTTGGTAATTCGGGATGATCTTCAATCGGTTTGCCTGATTTTTCCAGCCATCTTGTGAGTGGAAGACTGTCGTACGTTTCCTTGTCCATGAAGGAGAAGCCCTCTTTGATTTCAGGTCTGTCTGCCTCTCTTTGTTCTTGTCTCTCCTAGAACTCCGTCTTCTTACTCAAGCTGTCGGCGTTTTGATGTTTATCCCGTGTTCTGTGCTCAATTATCATGTTGTATCCGTCCAAGCGAACTATCCACCTCCCAATGTAACTTTGGTCCATTGAGTACGTTTTCAGCCAGCTTAGTGCTCGGTTGTCGACTCGCAGCTTGAAGGGCTCACTGCCTAGGTATGCCCTGTATTTCTCGACAAAGGTGACCACTGCGAACATCTCTGCTTTCGGTGCTCCGTACTTCATTTCTGTGTCACTTAGGACTTTGCTCCCGTACGCTATTGGTCTCAAGACTGTCTTCCCATTCCATTCTTGTTCCTGATGGAGAGTTCCTGAAATCGCAACTACCGATGCATCCGTGTCCAGCACGTACATCCCCTTCTCAGTCGGCATACCTAGTACTGGTGCCTCGCATAGCTCTTTCTTTATCCTCTTGAATGACTCTTCTGCTGCGTTGTTCCATGTGAACTTTTTGCCCTTGTGCCTCATCAATTGTTGCATCGGGTACACCTTGTCCGCGTAGCCTTTGATGAACTCTCTGTAGTAGTTAGCGAAGCCCAGGAAGCTCATCAACTGGTGTTCCGTCTTCGGTGACTTCCAGGTTAGATCTGCTTCCACGGCGTCTGGATCAGGTCTGATGCCGTGCTTGTCTACCATCCTGCCCAAGTATTTTATTGAGTCCTTGAGTATCTCGCACTTCGATGGTTTACACTTTAGCCCCGATCTTTTCATGCACGCGAACACCTCGTCAAGTCTCTCAATGTGGTCTTCTAGTGTTGGCGTTGCTATTACCACGTCATCCACGTAGCACATTACCAGATTGCCATACTTCTTTGTCACGCCTATCAGCGCGTGTGCCATCAATCGCTGAAACGTGGCTGTGGCATTGCAAAGTCCAAACGGCATCCGTTTCCACTGAAACAGACCCAACTCGCAGGCAAACCCTGTCTTGTCCCTGTCCTGCTTCCGTAGTGGTACCTGCCAAAAGGCCGAGCCTAAATCAAGAGTCGTAAAAAATTTTGCATCACCTAACTTCGAGAGGCTCTCATCAATCCTAGGTATGGGATAGGCATCCTTCACCGTGACGGAGTTCAGGTATCGAAAGTCACAACAAAACCTCAACTGGTCGCCTTTCTTTTTGGCCATCACTACTCCACACGCCCACGGTGACTTGGATGGTTCTATCATGTCATACTCTAGTAACGTTTCGATCTCTTTTCTACACGCCTCCGATTTGTGCGGGGTCATGCGCCTCGCCCCCTCCCTGTGCGGTACCGCGTTCTCCTCAAGTTCTATTTCATGCTCAACGAAATTACAACACCCGATATCCGCTTTGTGCTTCGAAAAAACTTCTTCGTTCCGCTCTAGTACGTCCTTGATGGCTTCGAGCTGTTCGTCCGTCAGTTTGCCCCTCAAGTGTTCAATCTCCGGGAGAACCGGTTTATCAATTTGCATTTCATCTATTGTGGGCCGCTCTGGAAAGTTCGAACAGCTCGACAGTCCATCGTCCGTCTCTGACTTAAGTGATTTAACAAGACCTGATGAATATTTTATTTCTTGTAATCGTCTCAAGATACAAATTTTGTCCCTATGATCGGGACAATCAACGACTTCATTCTGTTTTGAGTTTTCAGTCATCTCATATCGGGTTTTAACCGGTAAAGCATATCCCAGTTTCCTCCCTCTCTGTATCGTGATCGGTATATCAAGGGTATTCAACAAGACACTGACGCAGAGGCCGCTCTTCGTTATCGAGAAGGATCTTCCTAAAACAGCAGCACTTTGACTATTAGGATTCGGAACTATACACACTTGATTATTGTCACTTAATTCATTGTAATTTTTCATCCGCAAGCCTACGATTGCCGCTTCATTCGCCTTTAGCCTCACCCTCCTACTCAAGAACACCGGTGCTTTGCTTTCATTTGCCATTATTAAATTTACCGGTTTGATTGCGTACCTCCTATCCAGGTTCCGTATCCTGAAAATTGCGTTGTTTAGATCAATCAAAATAAATTGGTCAGACTCATATAGGTTTTCTACTACAAGAAAACTCATCCACAGGTTACGTTCCCCCAGATTGAGCGCTATTATCGGCGTTCTGCCCAACACGCGCAGGGCCCCTTTGTTCGCAGCCGATAACCGTATTCTCGAATCTATCAAGTCATCTTTGTTGAAGCCCATTCGTTCCCAAGTTTTGATTGGTATGACACTCAAGACCGCTCTCGTATCAAGTAACCCACGTAACTGAGTCTTCTTGCCACTTATGTCTAGCACGTGCCCTGTCACATCTGCCTCTGTTCCGATGTGCATCGCATCTTCTTCAAGCATGGCGCAGTGTCCAATCGATCTCACCTTTAACTCTTCCTTCCCTACGTAGATTTGCCCAATTAGGTCTTCATCACATGTTATCATTGTTTTGGTATAGATGTTGATTCCATCTATATTTAACATCACCTCATGTGGACCATAAGCTTCTGTGTATCTGTTATCAACACGTACCGACTTGCTACCCCCTCGCGTGAGTAGTGCTCTCAATGCTCTAGAAGTCGATTGTGGGCTTATTAAACTCAAGTAATCTGCGTACACATCAATGTGCATTATTGTCTGGTCGCTCGGTTCGCTCAAGTTTCTGGTCACCTCGTGGCCGCCCACTGTGATTATCGAAATTATTCTAGCCCCGATTTTTGATATGCCGAATGGTTTTCCTGTCACCATCTTTACAGTGTTACAATTTCCAGTCTTTGTCGAGCCCGATACAGCCTCTGGTGCTGGCTTCGATCCAGTTAATGCTTCGTTGAAATTCTGCTTTTCGATCTCCTGCTTTAGTCGTTGTTCTATTTCTTTCGCTGCCAGATCCTGCTTCACTTTGTTGATGGCCTCCGCTGCCGCCTTCTCATAATCTATTTCTGGGGCTTTCTTCGCCGTGGCCTCTGCTGCACTACCACATTGTGTTACAGTTTTCATTGATTTCGTTGGTAGCTCTACATTTGGTCCCTCAAGTTTCTTCGTCTCAAATCCACCTTGTCTGTTTCTCTGGTTCTGCACCGCTGCTAGCGCCAACTTGTGTTTCGGATGACTCTGATTCTTCACCGCTTCCCAAAACAACGGACAGTCCATCCTGAAGTGCCCTTCTTGGTTGAAGAAGAAGCATCTTGCTCCTATTTTGGTGATCAAGCCGCTATAGAACTCGTGTTCTTCCATCTGACTCATATCTTCCTCATCAGGTGCATATCCCAAACTCTTCATGCCCTGTTTGTATGTCGTGCAATCCGCCACATGATGATCAACTGACCCGCAGTTAGCACACGACCTGCGTTTGTCCATGTCATCTCTGGGCTTGTACCATGGCGACCTCTGTGGCTGACTCCCCCCTTGGGTGTTCCTGTTGTCTGACTACGAGTATTTCTTGGGTTTCATCAGCATGTATTCTCTTGACTTCTGCCTCATCTCTTCTGGAGTTGGCGCATTATCTTTCGACAATGTGTAATACGTTGCTAACATCGTTCTCAAGTCATCACTCTTTACCCCATCAATGAACTTTGAGGCTATGCTGAAGTTTCTTCTGTTGGTAGATTCTTCTGGGTCACTCCTTCTTCTCAAGCTCTCGAGATCATCTAGGAACCTGTCTATCGATTCGTCATCTCTCTGTCTCCTTTTTTCAAATCGCATCATCGCTTGATGACCCTTCATGCCTGAGCCGAATCTATTCAACAGTATTTCAAAGATTTTGTCCGCGGTATCGCGTTCTTCTTCTTTCTTCGCAACCACGCATTTTAATGCCGTGCCTTCTAAATTGCTGAGTATGGCTGTGCATGCTTGTCTTTCATCGTTCAAGTTGTCCTGTTCTAGGTGTAATCTCATCACTTCCACCCAAGTATCAAATCAATGCATCCATCAGAGTCATCTTTGAATTCTTTTGGCTTTTTGAATGTTTTTCTGGATTTTCCCTCTCTTCTATCATTTGAGTCAGTGTTCCTCGTGGCGAAGGCCTCTAGAGTTCTATTCATCATCTCCCAAGTGCTTGCCCATGTCATAGCATCCGGACCTGCGTTGCTGTTAGCTGTTGAGTCCCCCGGACCAGTCGTTGTACTAGACGTTCCATTCTTCATGATAGTTTTAGCAGCTGTTGGTGCTATGCTCACCGTATCCCGAGTTAAGGGCAACGGTGTCGATTGCCGTTTGTTCCTTTGTGGTTCCACAAAGTCAACTCTGGTGCCTTGCGTGCGATCCGCTGCCGGTCTTTCTTGTGAGGTAGAATTTCTCAAGATTGCATCCAATTTCGCCTGTATTGCACACGAACTTTCGGCCTGATTTTTGCTCATTGTGTCCATTCTCTTTTCCAGGCTACCTAATTGGCTGTTGACATCATCATATCGGTTTTTCAACTGTTGCATATCTTCTTTGATGTTCCTATCTCGTTCTTCATTGGTGGCTTCTACCTTATCTGTCATCTCCTTGAGTCTCTCGTCTGTTGCCTTAGCCAGGTTGAAATAACTATCCAGATACTCGTGTTTGTTGTATCTTAATTCTTTTCTTATCACTTCTCTGTCTTCTTCGCTGTGCTTCAGTTTTTTGTCGATCTGATTCAGTTTTGCCATCAAGTCACCTAGCTCAAGAGTAGCCTCTTCATGGTCAGCCGTCGGTCTGTCTTTGGCCGTAGCTTCTGCTTTAGTTTGTTCCTCTCTTGGATTGGCTTCTGTCGTCTTCGTGCTCACTGTCCCAAATGTTCGTGCTCTTTCAGCTTTTGGTTCTTCAGTCATGTTTTCTTTCGTTTTTATTCCGACCATCATCGCCAACTTTTCTGTAAAAGATGTCTTTTTTACTTGAGAGTCTTCTTTCACCGTTTCTTCGGTGTTGCCTATTGCATCTTCCACATTGTCTATTGGTGAGAACTCTATGGGTTTCGGGTTTGGTTCTTCTGCTTTGGGCATTGGAGTTGACTCCGCCGCCATTTTCCCTGTTTCATCCACACTTTGATCAGGTGTCTCTAGATCAATCTCGATGGTGGGTTCTACTCGTTCCTCTTCCGTGCCCTCTTTTGCTCTGTTCTCCGTTGTACTCATTGTGCTGACCATATTAACTGAAAAGCTCTTCTTTGTTATCTTCGGACCCATTGATGTTGTTTTGCGTAGCGACGAATTATACTTTGTCTTTGCTTCGGTAGATCTTTTTTCAGCTACCGGTACCCTGCTCCGCCTCATTATTTGCAATTGTTATTATTTACAGTATTATTATCTACAAAATTTCTACTCTAAGGTTAAAACTCTAAGTAAAAAGAAATTGACAATTCGCTAAAAACGATTTTTCTTAAACTCTTGAAAACTTTTATGTGTTAGGTTAGGATAGGGAATGTGTTGTTATAATTGGTTACTTCAACCTAACTTAGTACTTTTGTAGTACCCCCTTCCTAATACTGTTCCAAGACTTTCTCTCTACCGTCCCAAGACTATTCAGTGTTGTCCCAGTACTTCTTGTTGGTATCCTCAGACCAATGTCCCAAGACCAACGTCCCTAGACCAACGTCCCAAGACCAACGTCCCAAGACTAACGTCCCGAGACCAATGTCCCAAGACTAACGTCCCAAGACCAACGTCCCAAGACCAAAGTCCCAAGACCAATGTCCCGAGACCAATGTCCCAAGACTAACGTCCCAAGACTAGTGTCCCAAGATCAACGTCCCAAGACCAATGGCCCAAGACCAACGTCCCAAGACTAATGTCCCAAGACCAATGGCCCAAGACCATCGTCCCAAGACCAACGTCCCAAGACTGATGTCCCAAGACCAATGGCCCAAGACTAACGTCCCAAGACTAACGTCCCAAGACCAATGGCCCCAGACTAATGTCCCAAGACTAACGTCCCAAGACCAATGGCCCAAGACCAACGTCCCAAGACTAATGTCCCAAGACCAATGGCCCAAGACCAACGTCCCAAGACCAACGTCCCAAGACTAATGTCCCAAGACCAACGTCCCAAGACCAATGGCCCAAGACCAACGTCCCAAGACTAATGTCCCAAGACCAATGGCCCAAGACCAACGTCCCAAGACCAACGTCCCAAGACTAATGTCCCAAGACCAATGGCCCAAGACCAACGTCCCAAGACTAACGTCCCAAGACTGTTTCGTACCAAGACTGCTCTGGTCCAAGACTGCCAAGGCTGCACTGTCCCAAGACTTCTTCGGTACTATCCCAAGACTCGTCACTGAGTGTCTGGATATCGGATCTCTTTCTTCTTCGTTGTAGGGACTTCTTGGTTCACTGTACCTTGTACCACCACTCAAGCTCTAGTGAAAATTTTCCCAAAAACCCTCTCTTGATGGCCAAATGCTGACCCCCCTTTTTTAGTTACCTCTTTTTCAATGTTCCCAGCAATTGAAAGTCAAAACTTGTGCGCAGGTATCTTGTGATCACCTGTTTGTATAAAAACCAATCGCAAATCTTCACCAAAATGCAACAGTATATAAAAAAAAATTTTAAAACAGAAAAACAATAAAACAGAGAAATCAGCCCACCTAAAATTCAAAGGAGACAACTGTCGACCTTCTATCGAAAAAAATGTCTGGTACCTAATTGCCACGCGTTTTCCTCCCCCCACTAGCGATCTTATGGGGTATCACAAAAACTGTCTATATCCGTTCCCCCCTACCAATCCAACCAGCGTACCAATCTTAACTCGAGTTAAATTTTGGATATCCACCTATTATTACCAACGCGTGTTGATGGCTAATGTAACACAATCAACGATGTCGATTAATTAGTTACTCTTCTTTCCCCCCTTTTTACAATTTACAACCGCCAACCTCTAACCTAACCAGCCCCCCTACTAACCTCCCCCCTCTTTAGCCTCCCTTAAGCGCCGGGTGCTAAACCTCTCGAGAGAAAACCGTAGACCTGTTTCCAGGCCTGCTTGAGTAAAAACTGTCTCAAAACAATGGGACTCCGCTTATCCAATTTTACACTTATTTCCTGTAATGTAATGTGGAATCTAACGATACCCGTTGCTCGACTTGAGAACACCCCTGTGCGTCCTCTTGTAGTGGTCCTGTGCTGGTTGTCTCTGTTCTGCACTTGACAGCAGAACCACTTTCCCACTCGACTGGTCACCTCTTCCAATCAAGTCTCCTAGTGGTCCGTTTCGATCCTTGTGAACCACTTTCCCACTCGACTGGTCACCCTTTCCAGTCAAGTCTCCTTGTGGTCCAGTTCGATCCTTGTGAACCATTTTCCCACTCGACTGGTCACCCTTTCCAGTCAAGTCTCCTAGTGGTCCGGTTGGGTCGCAATCTATCTGAAAACCCTTAACAACGCCCCCCACTCGGGCACCTTGCTGAAGTCACTGGTTTAAATTGCTAGATTGATCGAAACGATCGGTCTTATAAAACAGTATGTGTATACTATTTAATTAATACAAAGGTTTGATCCAACTAATTTGGTATCAAAGTCACTGTCTTTTTTCGTTTTATGGTTTTTGTTCCTTTTTGTATTCTTTTTTGCTCGTGTTTTTGTCCCCCTAGTTGCCCCCCTTCACTCGGTTAGCTAAGCATCGTTCGGAGAGCGTACCAGGAAGTTTTCTTGAGTTTTCTTAAAAAGCTATCACGGTACAACCGGAAGGTTTACACGTTCCCGCTGAACCGTACCACCGGTAATCTAGAATGGGCATGTAGCCCGGAGCTGTGTCAATTGGGTTCGACTCCGTAGTCATGATGTCGTAAGAACACCCAGGAGCGCCATAAAAACACTATGTAACATTCGTCTACTGCAGTCACACATGAGGCTTAAGAAAAATAGGCCATATAACCATTGGCTCAAGAGTCAGGGACACTATCTCTTGTGTTTTTCTACCTCAAATCAGCGAAGCCAATTCGGCTCGTTTGTGACATGAGACTACGACCCGTTACAGCTTAAAGGCTACTACTAAAATATCCCCCCACTCTAGAATTAGGAACGTCCCTATAATAGGTCTCTGGATACCCAAAATACGTGAACGCCGTTAAAAACCGGGTCGGAACAATCCGCTTAGTTACTTTTTATTGGGCAGTGGAACTTTGATCCATTTCAGATGGATCAACCTAAAACTCGCCTTATCTCAACATAACTATCATAAAATATACTCGAGAAATTTAAATTGAGAACTAACATGTCGATGCGCTTGAGTATGAGGAGTAATTAAAAGATGAGCAGCTCGAGAATCAAATAATATAACTAAATAAGTTTGATGCTAATTAGTTTTAACAACAGAAGTAAGTTCTGTCTCAAGAATCAAAGTTTCTGCATGAACCATCGGGACACTTGAGTTGTCCTTTCTTCCATTGAATGTTCACTCTGTTCCGTTCGAATAATCGTCCTTTCTCAAGTCTGTGTTCTATTCTCCTGTTTTCGGGATAAGACAGCTCTACTCTCTTATTATTTCGTATCGAGAAATTGCGAATAGCAATTTCCTGCCTTTTTCTTGAGTAGTTTCCCGCAATTGTTAATTCGGTCGTTCTGATTTTTCACTTTTTGTTTTCAGTTGGTTCGAGAAAACTGAGCATGACAAGCTTCATTTGAAATTTTTAAAATTGAAACTTCACTCCAAAATTACGTGTTTCTCAAGGTCAAACCTCCAGACATGACCGACTGGCACATATCCAGGTGAACTATCTGGAGACGGCAACTTCATGGCTAGACCCTTCATGCCATTGTTTATTCTGCTTATTTGGTCTGATTCAGAGGGCGTCAAACCAGTGGAATCAGTAGCACTTGAATACCGTGTTTGATAGATGGGATCGCTCACGCTAGCCGCTGGATGAGAATACCGCGAAGTATAGTAGTAGTAGCAGTAGTAGTTGTATTGTATATGCTGTAACATTCGCCCGAAGTACATATCGACGGAAAATAAAGTTAGGTCATAAGACGACTGGCCAACGTCTAACCAAAGCTCTACATGCCTTTCACCGTCTCTACCAAAGCCAGTTCTTGGTGTGGTCCTTTAACATCGGTTCGACAAAATCATTACTGTTTTGGGCTATCGGTAAGAACACTCAGATTTTTTTTTTCAAATCAAATCACATATTTATAGAAGAAACTGTACAAGATCAACAACAAAACGTATTTACAGATATACAATGAAACAAACGGGTACATAAAACTAATAAAAATTATGAAGCGACATCGGCAGCTGCTGAGTTCAACAGAAAATCTTCCGCTAATGATGATTCCTGGCATACTGAACTACTGTTGAATGGAGTACGGGTACCTCGAATACAAATTATAACAGATTTTAATATACAGATTGATAGACGGGTTCTCAGATAGTTGATACAGGTTGAATAAGAGTTGCCATCTTCGCTCCGGGAAAGTTTAACAGCTACTTGTTTGAGAAAAATGCAGCATTCTTTTCCCATTCCCCCGTTAGTGCCGAAGACCAGCGGCGTGAAGGAACTGTTCTCCACCTCGACATTTCTTTCCAGATACTTTCTTTTTTTCTCGTTTTCTTGTGATTTGAAGATTTCAGTTGTAGCATCGGTGCCATGTGAGGGAGCGTTAACATGTGTGACCCGAACGTCAAAAAACGTAGTCTGTCCAGTCTCCCAAAAGTCGCTTGTTTAGATGTCTAGCCTCGCGTCATCTTCAGTTGATGTGGTATGTAATCTGAATTCTTCGTTATCAATTTTTGTCAGTTGTGGTTCGACTTCCATATTGTTGCATATCCTTGTTAGCGACCCTGCAAGAAGGTTCCCAAGTTTGTCATGCCTCCCGGATATGAAACCACCTTTTTTACAGCTCAGGGCTTGGTCAACGGAAAAAACGTTTCCGTGTGGGCAATTGCGGGGGATATTTTGCAGGGGAATATTGTATCGTAATCTCAGCGAGTCTCGAAATTCGGTTTTTGTGAGGTTCATTCCTTGGTTTTTTAGAGGTAGGGCGGTTAGCCAGGTACTAGCTCCCTTGTCTGTGAATAAATTTGTTCTCCAGAACACATTCTATTGGTTCGAGCATATCAGCTATTTCAGTTATAGTCCGAAACAAGTATGTAAACTTATTTTTAAATCCTTTGCTTAACGCAGAGAATGCTGCATGTGGTTGTGAAACGGCGAACCCACTCAACACGTTCAATTCCTTAGCCCATATTTCAACTTTATCTTTGCAGTAAGCAGTCTTGAAATCTTGAGAACCAAGTGCTGCACCCAAGTGCTTTTTGCCGTATATAGTGACATTTATTGTTCCATTAAACATCACTTTTGTCTTTTCACTCAGACTCTCCGATTTCACTACAAGCCAGCATTTCAGTTTGTTAACAAAATAACCGTCTTTCTTTCCTTCTTCAATTAGTTTCCCGTACCACTTCCATAAGTTCGCAATACTTCCGTATCCGGTGGCGTCATCTGCCAGCCATGCTTGCTTCACCTCAGTTTGTTCGGCAAGTACATTGATTAGTCGTCTGGTGTTGATAGAGAACCAGGGCATCGCGAGTGGATATCCTTGCGTGGTTCCTTCACTTGATTTTAATTCCCCACCTCCTATCACAAATAATTGCGATGGCTGCCTGTATGTGTTTATTAAATATGTGGCAATCGTTGGGCACAGTACTTGTATGTTGTTTAGAGCCACTGCTCTGTTCATGGAGTTGAAGGCATTTGAGGCGTCGATCATTATCACAGCTTCCGAGTTCTCTTCCTCGTAGAGTTCTTTCATAGCATGAATATCAGCTTCTGCACCAGCTTCGAATCCGGCACATGTTTTCAGGTCTCCTGCGGCTTCCTTGATCGGGTCTTTGAATGCGTGGACAATACATTTGCCTAGAAGTCTACGGAGAACGTCCCCGACCCCGATTACCCAACCTCAGTATCCCCAGACCATGAGGTCACTCTTAAAAACAGGGCTACTACGATTTATTATATTACGATTGTTTTTGTTCAGTAGATAAAAATCATCATCTTCATCGAAGATGGATCAACCCTTTCCCTTAACTCCTATCTTCTCATCGTCGGAAAATGAATTCAGATGTTAGATAAATTCAATTCAGGACATACCCGGGAAGCTAAAAATTTATATAAGACAGTTTCAGTTCAAGTCCCGAGACCCCTCCGGATTCCTGAATCCGGGAAAATAACACCCTTATCTCCTTTCCGGAAGGCTGTTTCTACCCTTCACCGTTGTTGTGAATGGCCTTGCAACGATTGTAGCGACACAATCGTTGCAAGTCGGAGCGGTATCTGCTAATTCTGCTATTCGTTGTAGCTTTTTGCTCGCAATTCTCGTTGTTGTCGTCGTTGCAACTATCGTTGTTGTGTTTTTATTCTGGTTTTCTTCCAAAATGGTCGTTTTTGGTGTTTCTCAGAAATATGACGTCATCATTCGAAATTTTAAAAATTTGAAATACCAGAATATTCTAGCCTTCACAGTTTGACTAATCGTTCCAAAAATACTGTTAATCCTTCAAAACTGCTAATTCGGAAGGTTTGCTGCTAAAATTTCGAACTTTCATTTTCGTCCATTCTGGTCGAATGTCACATACTCCCCGGACAGCCCGGCCAATGTCCCCGTTGAATCTCGCAATGTTCGTAAAATTGGTACAGTGTCATCGAACAGAATTTACAAAATGCACGAAATTACTCTTATCTACGTCATATCGACTCACTGCAGAATAAAAATAGTATCATACTACACTACTATAGCCTCCCAATTTCTTTCACTAATCTGCACATTCGAGGATATGACCTAAGATATTTTTCTGACTTCCAATGTCAATGTCCTGATATGAAACTTTTCTCCTAGGTTTTAAAAGGTGTTAGTTTGCAGGACAGTCCTGCCAACCAACAAGCTTAAATTATCCTACTATGCTTCTTCCCTTCGGAAATTTTACTTGTCATTGGTCCTGAATAATAAAATTAAAAAACTCTGTGGTTAGAAAGAACAATGAAACAATCTACCTCTTCGAGAAATTACCCAAGCTTTTCACGTCACCACAAAGTTATCAGTCGTCCTAGTTGGTTAAAAACAGTCGTGCAGGCTGGAATATTTAAATACACTCTTTGCTCAAGCCTTTCTAAATAAATAGTATGTGTCTCTAAAGCCACTAACCGAAATCAAAATGCAAATATATAAATACAACAAATACTTTAATGTTCAAAACTCAACTAAATGTTTTTTTATAGTTTTCAATTACAACTTGGTTGCTTGGTTTTTCACTTGAGTTTTTTTGTCACATACAAAACAATTCTGAGTTTCAACTTCTTCTCTTTCGTACTTCTTTGTTTCTTCTTTTTTTGTCGTTTAGAAGTTCTAAAACTTCTAACTTCTTCAAATTTCTTCTTTTCGCATCTTGTTTTTTGGCCATTTGTCAATGCTCCATCTCCCCCTCCTGCGACAATGACTCTGCAATTTCAGTTTCTGTGTCTTGCAACACATCGTTAGCTTTTCTGACGCTGTTGGAAGCAGTCCTCCAACTTGTCTGCTCTTCTATTCTTTGTATACAACAAGGTAGGGGATCCACGTTAGATTCTCTGTTCCTGCAGAAGCTGTTGTGGAGACACAACGTCACGTTTCTCTCCAAGTCTTCCTTCAACATCTCTCTTTTCCTTTCCACTACGTTCGTGTGTCCAGGAAATTTTCTTCACTTCGGTGGTTACTGCATTCGGATGAGTTATGAAAGCTCGCTTAAAAGCCCCTGCCCCAATGTCCAGCTGATACACACTGTACACTCTGCCGTGCTTCGACATATGCTTTTTGGCATATTCATACAACCACGCAGTCATGTTGGCTCTAAACCGTGGCATCAGTCGTCTTCTTGCCCATATCCTTTTCACTTCCCTCGGAATGTTCAGGATCTTGCACATTGTCTCAAAAAGATATAATTCTTTCAGACACTCCAATTTCAGCAATTGTTCTCTCGTTGGCGCCTCCTGTCTTTTATTCTCCTTCACATGAGCTTCCAACCATCGTATCGCCATCATAACTCCCACTATCATTATCGTTATGGGCCGTGATGAGTCTGGTAAACCCATGGAGAGCAGCTCTCCAGAGTCCCAGATCAACACCAGATTACTACGCCCGGTGTACCACCATGTTTGCAGCAAGCAATGGGAGGGAAACTCATCATGTGTTAACATGATGCTCCTCGAATTACGCTTTCCCGAAGCTTCCACCTCCGTTGCTTGGCCCTGTATTTCTATTCTGCCCAGTTCGCATTTCCGAATTTGTCATACTCACAAAGTCTCTTGACTGGCATGGTGTGTTTGTGTCTTTGCTTATCGTTCTCACCACACCAAATTTGTCCATGGTTCCAGTTTCTCTTTCGGTGTATACCTCATTCTCCTGGGTCGAACTTTTGAGATTGACTCGAGATCCAAAGTCAACTTGCTCGTGATCGTCCTCTTCTTTCTCCTGGGATTCACCTTCATCGCATGTACCCGCTTCCATGGTAAATGGAAAGATGTTTCCAAAAGTGTTCTTCACTCTTTCTGAAAACGTTGCCTGTTTCTCCGTTACGCCTGCCATCATAGTGTTTTCGGGTTTTTTTGAAGGGCAAGTTACCAGTGCAGTCACCACTGGTTCCTAGCCTGTTTCTTAATAACCTAATTCCTTTCACTTTTATCTTTTCTTCTGTTTACCTAAGTCTTTTAACAAAATATAATACCCCTCCGTGTTGACAAAAACAGTACCCCTCCGGATTGGCAAAAATAGGACCCTCCGGATTGGCAAAATTGAAACCCCTCCGGATTGGGACCCCTCCGAGTTGGCAAAAGTAAGACCCCTCCAGATTGGACCCCTCCGGTGTTGTGAAAACATGACCCCTCCGGATTGGGACCCCTCCGAATTAGAAAAAATCTGAACCCTCCGGATTGGGACCCCTCCGCTTTTGTCAAATTGGCTTCTCGGAGACTTCCTAAATTTTCAACCTATACCCCTCCGGATACGTTCTCCGATGCTATTATGCTGTTTGAACTAACTAGGAAGGGTTTATTTTCTTTCCCTAGATCCTTCCGGATTGAAGTTAAGCCTCTTAGTTGACAATTCACACTAACGGTGAAGGGTCTTGCAGCTAGCCTAGTTTCGGCTCGACAAAGGTTTTCTTGTTCCTTTAGCCTTCCCTTTTTTAGAACAGCTTAAAGCTGCCTTATTTGACCGTTACTACTTTTTGGTGGTGGTGTAAGGGCTTTCCAAAAAATATTTTTGAAAACGTGATGTGTCCACTCTCCCGAATTGGTAAATTTGAAAAAAAAACTTAACAAATTTTCACGCTTACTTTTTCGACTAATTGTTGTTTTTGTTAGTAAGCTCAGCTAATTTCTGATCTAATGGTACCAAGATCAACTGGATCTGTCCTGTAGTTCCAAAGTTATTTACCAAAACGTCTTTTTTCTGAGTTCAAAAATTTTCTGTCTTATAGGTCTTATAACTTTTTCCTCAATTCTGTTCTTTTCGACCTAAAAATTATTGATCCCAGCTCAGAAGGCCTATTCTCTTCTAGTTCAATGCAAAAAAAACCGATCTAAAATGCTTTAGTTGAAACAAGTTCCGAAAAACTATGCCATTTGGACCCCTGCGGATTGATGAATCCACTGAATCAAACAGGTTAAGTTCGATTTCTCTGTAACCCGGAAGGTTATCGTCAAACGGATTTTACAACCTGTCGATTCACTAGTGGCCGTTGTCCGAACAACTGTTTTTACTGTCCTTACTCAAAAATGTCGAAAAATTTTCTGATTTTATAGTGTTCCGCTATTCAAAAATCACAAAAATTTGGTTTTTGGTACCAAAATGGTTCCAACCACTTCTGAACTAAACTTAACCGGTTCTACTTACTATACTAGCAGAGTTACGAGGTAACTCACTAATTTAATGCTTTTTTCCGTTTCGAAAAATATCGATATCTCAAAAATTGCGATTTGTGGGGGATCGAAATATCGCCAATTTGACCCTAAAAACCGGTCCGCTTACTGTGTTTTTCACTGAAAAACGATATAGGAGTATCAATATAGGCTATATAAGTAATAATACTTGTATTACTATACCCCTCCGGGTTTGTTCAATATCCGATTTAAGGTGCTTAACTCAGAAGTTCGCAGTTCGGTGAAGGGTCACTACAGTGCAGCACTGTCGAGCCCCCCACAGATTACTATCTTATTTTTTGTACCAAAAGGGATACAAAACTTGTTAACGATACCAAAAAGTAGATTTTTGTTGTCGTTGAGCCCCTTCTTGTTGCTCCTTGTACTGCTTGCCGGATCAGTCTTCTCCCAAGACACTTCCGAATTGAGCGCAAATCAGCAGACCCTTCCAGATTGAGCGCAAATTAGCATTAACGTGCTTAAATACTCAAATAACCCTATAGTACAAGCCTCACAAACGGGCCACAAAAATTATAGTAAAGATCCTGAGTGATATAAATGCCTTTAACAACAATATATCTATCAACAATAAACGGGGGGTCAGATCATATCTTGTCTGGGGGATGATTTCTACTGATTTTTTCTTACTTTTTACTGTTTTTGGTTTTTTTTTGATTTTTTTGTTTTTTGTTTTTCTTGGGTACTATACTACTTTTGGTTTGGTTTATTATATATCTTTAAGTGTTTTTGGTCACAAACCTCTCAGGGAACGAGGGGACGGCCGATCCCCCCACCCTTCCTGGGTCGTGAATTTTCGGTCTTAACTAGGTTAAAAAGCTATTCACGGTAATCCGGAAGGCTTCCGCATTCCGAACTACCTTTCCGCCCTGGCGCTTGTGGCCTATTAAGGCGTTAATGTGAGCATTCGCTCGGCGCGGAGTGCTTTTCAACGATTCTGCCGGTCATGATGTTAAAAAGAATAAAACCCAGGAGCGCCATGTAACATTCGCCCGGAAAAACATATGGACGGAAAATTAAGTTATGTCCTAAGACGACTGGCTAACGCCTAAACAGAGTATTACATGCTTTCCACCGTCTCTACCAAAGCCAGTTCTTTTGGTGGTCTTTTCAATATCGGGTCGACAAAAACGTTACTGTTCTCCGGCTTCGACCTGAACGCTCAAATTAACTTAATTATATGCCAAAATAGTGAGCTCATCGCAGGGTCTCAGTATCCCCAGACCACGAGGTCACTCCCAAAAACAGGGCTACTACGATTTATTATATTACTATTGTTTTTGTTCAGTAGATAAAAATCATCATCTCCATCGAAGATCGACCAACCCTTTCCCTCAACTCCTAGCTTCTCATCGTCGGAAAAAGAATTCAGATATTAAATAAATTCAATTCAGGACATACCCGGGAAGCTAAAAGTTTATATAAGACAGTTTCAATTCAAGGACCGTGATCCCTCCGGATTCCTCAATCCGGGGAACTAACACCCGTATCTCCTTTCCGCAAGGCTGTTTTCTACCCTTCACCGTTGTTGTGAATGGCCTTGCAACAGTTGTAGCGTCAGAATCGTTGCGAAGCGGTCTCTGCTATTTCTGCTATTCGTTGTTGCTTTTTCCTCGCAATTCTCGTTGTTGTCGTCGTTGCAACTATCGTTGTTGTGTTTTTATTCTGGTTTTCTTCCAAAATGGTCGTTTTTGGTATTTCTCAGAAATATGACGTCGTCAATCGAAGTTTTAAAAATTTGAAATACCAGAATATTTTAGCCTTCAGTGTTTGACTAATCGTTCCAGACGAATCAGATCTGTAACATTCGTCATTGAGAACACCTTTTCTCACTTCGATCTTTTTCTTTCTTCCGAGTCATACTCCCCGCAAGTCAATCCAATCATGCACCAAGCTTAAGTGTCAGTTTAAACTACATCTTCCCGATTTGTCCAATTGTTCAAATAACGTCGCTAATTCCTTGAAACCATCAATCTTCCCGGTTAGATGTTCTTTTTCTGATCGATAAAAATTCGATTGCGAAACTGCATTTTTGTACATTCTGGTCGAACGTGACATACTCCCCGGACAGCCCGGTCAATGTCCTCATTGAGTCTTGTAATATTCTTCAAAATGGTACAGTGCCATTGAACAGAGTTTACAAAATGCACGAAACTACTCATATCTACGTCATATCGACTCACTGCAGAATATAAATGGCATCATATTACACTTTTATAGCCTCCCAAGTTCTTTAATCAATCTGCACTTTCGAGGATATGACTTCAGATAAAACAATTTTTTTTGAATTGCAACGTCAATGCCTTGATTTAAAACTTTTTCTCTAAGGTTTTAAAAGTGTTGGGAAGCAGGACAGTCCTGCCAACCAACCAGCTAAAATTGTCCTACTTTGCTTCTTCCCTTCGGAAATTTGGTTGTTATTGGTCCTGAATATTAAAAGTAAGAAACTCGCTGGTTAGAAGGAACAACGAAAGAATTCCCCTCTTCAAGAGATTACTCAAGTCTTTCATATCACCACAAAGTAATCAGTGATCTTAGTTGGTTAAAAACAGTCATGCAGGCTAGAATATTTAATATACTCTTCACTCAAGCCTTTCTAAATAAATAGTAAGTGTCTCTAAAGTCACTAACTAAAATCATAAAGCAGATTTTTAAATGCAACAAACTCTTTGTTCTTTAAAATTCAAATAAATGTTTTCTTTTCAAATTCAATTGCAAACTTAGTTGCTTTGTTGCTCATTTGAGTTTTTGTCACACACAAAACAATTCTGACTTTTAACATCTTCTCTTTCGTTGCTTCTTTGTTTCCTTTGCTCGTCGTTTAGAAGTTCCAAAACTTTTAAATCCTTCTATTTTTTTCTTTTTGCATCTTGTTCTTTTCGGCCATTCGTCAATGTTCCATCTCCTCCTCTTGCGACATTGACTCCGCACTTTCCGTCTCTGTGCCTCGCAACACGTCGGTAGCTATTCTGACGCTGTTGGAAGCAGTCCTCCAACAATTCTGCTCTTCTACTCTTTGTTTACAACAAGGTAGAGGATCAACGTAAGTTTCTCTGTTTCGGCAAAAGCTGTTGCGGAGGCACAACGTCACGTTTCTCTTCATGTCTTCCTTCAAAATCTCTTCTTTTTCCCTTCCGTCACAGTCACTTGTCCTAGAAGTTCTCTTCACTTCGGTGGTTACTGCATTCCGATGAGTTACAAAAGCTCGCTAGAAAGCTCCTGCTCCAATGTCCAGCTGATACGCACTGTACACTCTGCTGTGCTTTGATATATGTTTCTTGGCATACTCGTACAACCATGCAGTCATGTTGGCTCTGAAACATTGCATCAGTCTTCCGTTTCCGTTCTTGCTTTCATCACAATGTTCCCAAATAATATCGTCAATTGCTTAAGCCAGGGTCTTTTGCAATCCAGACCTCCACAAATGTGACCTTCCAGCCTAAAGACTTCTGCCAGACAACTACCAGGTTTGACCCAGTCCTCTGGTCCCCAGCCAGGCAATTCTAGTTTGTCTTCTCCGTTGCTCTTAGAGGCAGTCATCATCAAATTATAGATGATGTTCAGGTCACGCAAGTTACAGTCTGAATTCAGTTCCCTCTGCACATCTTGTGTCGCACGCAATATCAAATCGGCATTAGGACTCGGACACCATGATGATTTCATCAGTTCCCAAAGCACCGTCAAATTAGTTCTTGGAAATTCGTTCGAGAATCCCAATCCAAACTCCATCGGTTGTCAGATTTTGGCACTCAAGGTGCAGTCACCTTTTCCTCCGAGACTAGTCCCAGCTTGGTCTACTGATTAGCAGCGCTTCTTATTGTTGCAATTCTTGACGTCCAGAACCTCAGCAACACTGCTTGCTCCTAATCAAAGAAGCAATCGCGTATGTCTTCATTTATGAAAGGGTTGTACGCCATCCCTATGATTCCGGATACGTAACTGTATGATTTCTTCCTGATCGGTCCACAGTATTCACTGGATTTTGGCAGTGCTCTCATAGATTCTTTCGAGAATCTCATCTCCTTGTTAGAGAATCTCCTTATTTCGTCAATCTTTTTCATCGGTTCCAGCTCCAAAGGCTCCTTCATGTTTCGTCGCATCGGCTTGCTCTGGTGGATCCCAAAAAAGCTACCAAAAGCAAGGCTTTCGCTCGTTCATCGCCTTCTCTTAGCATCATGACACAAGTGTTGAATGCTGGCACTAAAAATTGTACTATCATAAGTCGAATGAAACAGAGAGCGTCTCTCCGCTTCGCGCACGCTACTGCTGCTTCTTCTTGGGTTATTGAGAACACCTTTTCTCACTTCGATCTTTTTCTTTCTTCTGAGTCATACTCCCCGCAAGTCAATTCAATCATGCACCAAGCTTAATTGTCAGTTTAAATTACCCCTCCTCGATTTGTTCAATCGTTCAAATAACGTCGCTAATTCCTTGAAACCATCAATCTTCCCGGTTAGATATTTTTTTCTGATCGATCAAAATTCGATTGCGAAACTGCAGTTTTGTACATTTTGGTCGAACGTGACATACTTCCTGGACAGCCCGGTCGATGTCCTCATTGAGTCTTGTAATATTCATCAAAACGGTAAAATGCCATCGAACAGAGTTTACAAAATGGACGAAACTACTCATATCTACGTTATATCGACCCACTGCAGAATATAAATGGCATCATATTACACTATTATAGCCTCCCAACTTCTTTCATCAATCTGCACTTTCGAGGATATGACTTAAGATAAAACATTTTTTTTCTGAATTCCAACGTCGATGCCTTGATTTAAAACGTTTTCTCTTTAGTTTTAAAAGTGTTGGGTGGCAGGACAGTCCTGCCAACCAACCAGATAAAATTGTCCTACTTTGCTTCCTCCCTTCGGAACTTCGGTTGTTATTGGTCCTGAATATTAAAAGTAAGAAACTCGGTGGTTAGAAGGAACAACGAAAGAATTCCCCTCTTCAAGAGATTACTCGGGTCTTTCATATCACCACAAAGTGATCAGTGATCATAGTTGGTTAAAAACAGTCATGCAGGCTAGAATATTGAATAAACTCTTCACTCAAGCCTTTCTAAATAAATAGTAAGTGTCTCTAAAGCCACTAACTAACGTCATAATGCAAAGTTGTAAATGCAACAAACTCTTTATTCTTTAAAACTCAAATAAATGTTTTCTTTTCAGTTTCAATTGCAAATTTAGTTGCTTTGTTTCCGTTCTTGCTTTCATCACAATGTTCCCAAACAATATCGTCAATTGCTTGTGTTGTTTCTCCATGTTCTTTACGCAATCCAGACCTCCACAGATGTGACCTTCCAGTCTAAAGACTTCTGCCAGACAACTACCAAGTTTGACCCAGTCCTCTGGTCCCCAGCCAGGCAATTCTATTTTATCTTCTCCGTTGCTCTTAGAGGCAGTCATCATCAAATTATAGATGATGTTCAGGTCACGCAAGTTACAGTCTGAATTCAGTTCCCTCTTCACATCTTGTGTCGCACGCAATATCAAATCGGCATTAGGACTCGGACACCATGATGGTTTCATCAGTTCCCGAAGCACGGTCAAATTCGTTCTTAGAATTTCGTCCGACTATCCTAATCCAAACTCCACTCGGTTGTCAGATTTTGGCACTGAAGGTGCAGTCACCTTTTCCTCCAAGACTAGTCCCAGCTTAGTCTGCTGATTAGCAGCGCTTTTTATTGTTGCAATTCTTGACGTCCAGAATCTCAGCAACACTGCTTGCTCCTAATCAAAGAGGCAATCGCGCATGTCTTCATTTATGAAAGCGGTGTACGCCATCCCTATGATTCCGGATACGTAATTGTAAGATTTCTTCCTGATCGGTCCACAGTATTCACTGGATTTCGGCAGTGCTCCCATAGATTCTTTCGAGAATCTCATCTCCTTGTTAGAGACTCTCCTTATTTCGTCAATCTTTTCCATCGTTTCCAGCTCCACAGGCTCCTTCATGTTTCGTCGCATCGGCTTGCTCTGATGGATGCCAAAAAGGCTAGCAAAAGCAAGGCCTTCGCTCGTTCATCGCCTTCTCTTAGCATCATGACACAAGTGTTGAATGCTGGCACTAAAAATTGTACTATCATAAGTCGAATGAAACAGAGAGCGTCTCTCCGCTTCGCGCACGCTACTGCTGCTTCTTCTTGGGTTATTGAGAACACCTTTTCTCATTTCGATCTTTTTCTTTCTTCCGAGTCATACTCCCCGCAAGTCAATTCAATCATGCACCAAGCTTAATTGTCAGTTTAAATTACCCCTCCTCGATTTGTTCAATCGTTCAAATAACGTCGCTAATTCCTTGAAACCATCAATCTTCCCGGTTAGATATTTTTTTCTGATCGATCAAAATTCGATTGCGAAACTGCAGTTTTGTACATTTTGGTCGAACGTGACATACTTCCTGGACAGCCCGGTCAATGTCCTCATTGAGTCTTGTAATATTCATCAAAACGGTAAAATGCCATCGAACAGAGTTTACAAAATGGACGAAACTACTCATATCTACGTTATATCGACCCACTGCAGAATATAAATGGCATCATATTACACTATTATAGCCTCCCAACTTCTTTCATCAATCTGCACTTTCGAGGATATGACTTAAGATAAAACATTTTTTTCTGAATTCCAACGTCGATGCCTTGATTTAAAACGTTTTCTCTTTAGTTTTAAAAGTGTTGGGTGGCAGGACAGTCCTGCCAACCAACCAGATAAAATTGTCCTACTTTGCTTCCTCCCTTCGGAACTTCGGTTGTTATTGGTCCTGAATATTAAAAGTAAGAAACTCGGTGGTTAGAAGGAACAACAAAAGAATTCCCCTCTTCAAGAGATTACTCGGGTCTTTCATATCACCACAAAGTGATCAGTGATCATAGTTGGTTAAAAACAGTCATGCAGGCTAGAATATTGAATAAACTCTTCACTCAAGCCTTTCTAAATAAATAGTAAGTGTCTCTAAAGCCACTAACTAACGTCATAATGCAAAGTTGTAAATGCAACAAACTCTTTATTCTTTAAAACTCAAATAAATGTTTTCTTTTCAGTTTCAATTGCAAATTTAGTTGCTTTGTTTCCGTTCTTGCTTTCATCACAATGTTCCCAAACAATATCGTCAATTGCTTGTGTTGTTTCTCCATGTTCTTTACGCAATCCAGACCTCCACAGATGTGACCTTCCAGTCTAAAGACTTCTGCCAGACAACTACCAAGTTTGACCCAGTCCTCTGGTCCCCAGCCAGGCAATTCTATTTTATCTTCTCCGTTGCTCTTAGAGGCAGTCATCATCAAATTATAGATGATGTTCAGGTCACGCAAGTTACAGTCTGAATTCAGTTCCCTCTTCACATCTTGTGTCGCACGCAATATCAAATCGGCATTAGGACTCGGACACCATGATGGTTTCATCAGTTCCCGAAGCACGGTCAAATTCGTTCTTAGAATTTCGTCCGACTATCCTAATCCAAACTCCACTCGGTTGTCAGATTTTGGCACTGAAGGTGCAGTCACCTTTTCCTCCAAGACTAGTCCCAGCTTAGTCTGCTGATTAGCAGCGCTTTTTATTGTTGCAATTCTTGACGTCCAGAATCTCAGCAACACTGCTTGCTCCTAATCAAAGAGGCAATCGCGCATGTCTTCATTTATGAAAGCGGTGTACGCCATCCCTATGATTCCGGATACGTAATTGTATGATTTCTTCCTGATCGGTCCACAGTATTCACTGGATTTCGGCAGTGCTCCCATAGATTCTTTCGAGAATCTCATCTCCTTGTTAGAGACTCTCCTTATTTCGTCAATATTTTCCATCGTTTCCAGCTCCACAGGCTCCTTCATGTTTCGTCGCATCGGCTTGCTCTGATGGATGCCAAAAAGGCTAGCAAAAGCAAGGCCTTCGCTCGTTCATCGCCTTCTCTTAGCATCATGACACAAGTGTTGAATGCTGGCACGTAAATTTGTACTATCATAAGTCGAATGAAACAGAGAGTGTCTCTCCGCTCCACGCACGCTACTGCTGCTCGTTCTTGAGTTATCAGATCTCTCACATTCGTCATTGAGAACACCTTTTCTCACTTCGATCTTTTTCTTTCTTCCGAGTCATACTCCCGCAAGTCAATCCAATCATGCACCAAGCTTAAGTGTCATTTCAAACTACCCCTGCCCGATTTGTCCAATCGTTTAAATAACGTCGCTAACTCCTTGAAACCATCAATCCTCCCGGTTAGATGTTCTTTTTCTGATCGATGAAAATTCGATTGCAAACTGCATTTTTGTACATTCTGGTCGAATGTGACATACTCCCCGGACAGCCCGGTCAATGTCCTCATTGAGTCTTGTAATATTCATCAAAATGGTACAGTGTAATCGATCAGAGTTTACAAAATGCACAAAACTAATCATATCTACGTCATATCGACTCGCTGCAGAATATAAATGGCATCATATTACACTATTATAGCCTCCTAAATTCTTTCACCAATCTGCACTTTCGAGGATATGACTTAAGATAAAACAATTTTTTCTGAATTCCAACGTCAATGCCCTGATTTAAAACTTTTTCTCTTAGGTTTTAAAAGTGTTGGGACGCAGGACAGTCCTGCCAACCAACCAGCTAAAATTATCCTACTTTGCTTCTTCCCTTCGGAAATTTGGTTGTTATTGGTCCTGAATATTAAAATTAAGAAGCTCGGTGGTTAGAAGGAACAACAAAAGAGTTTCCCTCTTCAAGAGATTACTCAAGTCTTTCATATCACCACAAAGTGATCAGTGATCTTAGTTGGTTAAAAACAGTCATGCAGGCTAGAATATTTAATATACTCTTCACTCAAGCCTTTCTAAATAAATAGTAAGTGTCTCTAAAGCCACTAACTAACGTCATAATGTAAAGTTGTAAATGCAGCATACTCTTTATTCTTTAAAACTCAAATAAATGTTTTTTTTTCAGTTTCAATTGCAAACTCAGTTGCTTTGTTGCTCATTTGAGTTTTTGTCACAAACAAAACAATTCTGATTTTTAACATCTTCTCTTTCGTAGCTTGTTTCTTTCCTTTGCTCGTCGTTTAGAAGTTCTAAAACTTTTAAATCCTTCTAATTTTCTTTCTTTTTGCATCTTGTTGCTTTCGGCCATTCGTCAATGTTCCATCTCCTCCTCTTGCGACATTGACTCCGCACTTTCCGTCTCTGTGTCTCGCAACATTGTGGCTCGTGTCTAGCTATATTGAGGCTGTTGGAAGCAGTCCTCCAACAATTCTGCTCTTCTACTCTTTGTTTACAACAAGGTAGAGGATCAACGTAAGTTTCTCTGTTTCGGCAGAAGCTGTTGCGGAGGCACAACGTCACGTTTCTCTTCATGTCTTCCTTCAAAATCTCTTCTTTTTCCTTTCCGTCACAATCACTTGTCCTAGAAGCTCTCTTCACTTCGACGGTTACTGCATTCCGATGAGTTACAAAAGCTCGCTAGAAAGCTCCTGCTCCAATGTCCAGCTGATTCGCACTGTACACTCTGCTGTGCTTCGATATATGTTTCTTGGCATACTCGTACAACCATGCAGTCATGTTGGCTCTGAAACATTGCATCAGTCGTCTTCTGGCCCATGTCCTTTTCACTTTCATTGGAATGTTCAAGATTTCGCACATTGTCTCAAAAAGATCTCTATCTTTTTCGGACAATCCAAATCCTGCAACCGTTCTTTCGTCGGCGCTTCTTGTATATTGATCTCTCTTACATGAGCTTCTAGCCACCGTATCGCCATCGTAACTTCTACTATCACTATCGTTATGCGCTGTGATGAATCTGGTATACCCATGGAGAGCAGCTCTCCACAGTCCCAGATCAACACCAGATTACTACGCCCGGGGTACAACCATGTCTGTAGCAAGCAATGGCAGGGGAACTCATCATGTGTTGACATGATGCTCCTCCAATTACGCTTTCCCGAAGCTTCCTGTAGTGGTTCCACTTCCATCATCACTCGGTGGACCTCATCATTCTCATCTACTGCATTGTAATCCATGACTGTTGATCCTTTCTGCTTTTGTCTTTGAAAGTCACTGAAGTTCCCACTGGCGTATCCCATGAACTTCTTTCGCAGTATCGATTCTAATTCCTCTTTCGTTCTCACCTCAACTGCTGAGAACATTTTGCAGAGTAACTCATCAGATTTTTTTGACATTCTCGCTAGTTTTACGCATTTCGTTACTGAGAAGGCTTGATCCACGATCGTCCTCGTACTCTTTACATCCACCGCTACAAAATGCACTGGGAATCTGCTTTTGCACATTGGAGCTAATGTCGATCCCACCAAATATCGAGCTCCCGATGGTCTGCGATAATTCTCGCTAAACCGGATGTTCATTTCCGCCTCGATCGCTTCTCCCTACTTTGCTATATATATTTGGTCAGTTTGCAGAACCCCCGGAAACCCTTCTACACTGATGATAGTGACTATCTCATGCTTTCGTTCTAGATTCAATTGTGACTCTAAAGAACTAAACATGCCGTAGAATCCTAGTGCAGTCAATAGATTCACGTCGTTTCCTCAATGGCAATCTGCAATCAATTCAGTTTCCGTTCTTGCTTTCATCACAACGTTCCCAAACAATATCGTCAATTGCTTAAGCCAGGGTCTTTACGCAATCCAGACCTCCACAAATGTGACTTTCCAGTCTAACGACTTCTGCCAGACAACTACCAGGTTTGACCCAGTCCTCTGGTACCCAGCCAGGCAATTCTAGTTTGTCTTCTCCGTTGCTCTTAGAGGCTGTCATCATCAAATTATAGATGATGTTCAGGTCACGCAAGTTACAGTCTGAGTTCAATTTCCTCTGCACATCTTGAGTCGCAGGCAATATCGAATCGGCATCAGGACTCGGCACCATGATGGTTTCATCAGTTCCCAAAGCACCGTTAAATTCGTTCTTAGAAATCCCAATCCAAACTCCACTCGGTTGTCAGATTTTGGAACTGAAGGTGCAGTACCTTTTCCTCCAAGACTAGTCCCAGCTTAGTGTGCTGATTAGCAGCGCTTCTTATTGTTGCAATTCTTGACGTCCAGAATCTCAGCAACACTGCTTGCTCCTAATCAAAGAGGCAATCGCGCATGTCTTCATTTATGAAAGCGGTGTACGCCATCCCAATGATTCCGGATACGTAACTGTATGATTTCTTCCTGATCGGTCCACAGTATTCACTGGATTTCGGCAGTGCTCCCATAGATTCTTTCGAGAATCTCATCTCCTTGTTAGAGACTCTCCTTTTTTCGTCAATCTTTTCCATCGTTTCCAGGTCCACAGGCTCCTTCATGTTTCGTCGCATCGGCTTGCTCTGATGGATGCCAAAAAGGCTAGCAAAAGCAAGGCCTTCGCTCGTTCATCGCCTTCTCTTAGCATCATGATACAAGTGTTGAATGCTGGCACTTAAATTTGTACTATCATAAGTCGAATGAAACAGAGAGTGTCTCTCCGCTCCACGCACGCTACTGCTGCTCATTCTTGAGTTATCAGATCTCTCACATTCGTCATTGAGAACACCTTTTCTCACTTCGATCTTTTTCTTTCTTCCGAGTCATATTCCCGCAAGTCAATCCAATCATGCACCAAGCTTAAGTGTCATTTTAAACTACCCCTGCCCGATTTGTCCAATCGTTCAAATAACGTCGCTAACTCCTTGAAACCATCAATCCTCCCGGTTAGATGTTCTTTTTCTGATCGATGAAAATTCGATTGCAAACTGCATTTTTGTACATTCTGGTCGAATGTGACATACTCCCCGGACAGCCCGGTCAATGTCCTCATTGAGTCTTGTAATATTCATCAAAATGGTACAGTGTAATCGAACAGAGTTTACAAAATGCACAAAACTAATCATATCTACGTCATATCGACTCGCTGCAGAATATAAATGGCATCATATTACACTATTATAGCCTCCTAAATTCTTTCACCAATCTGCACTTTCGAGGATATGACTTAAGATAAAACAATTTTTTCTGAATTCCAACGTCAATGCCCTGATTTAAAACTTTTTCTCTTAGGTTTTAAAAGTGTTGGGACGCAGGACAGTCCTGCCAACCAACCAGCTAAAATTATCCTACTTTGCTTCTTCCCTTCGGAAATTTGGTTGTTATTGGTCCTGAATATTAAAATTAAGAAGCTCGGTGGTTAGAAGGAACAACAAAAGAGTTTCCCTCTTCAAGAGATTACTCAAGTCTTTCATATCACCACAAAGTGATCAGTGATCTTAGTTGGTTAAAAACAGTCATGCAGGCTAGAATATTTAATATACTCTTCACTCAAGCCTTTCTAAATAAATAGTAAGTGTCTCTAAAGCCACTAACTAACGTCATAATGCAAAGTTGTAAATGCAGCATACTCTTTATTCTTTAAAACTCAAATAAATGTTTTTTTTCAGTTTCAATTGCAAACTCAGTTGCTTTGTTGCTCATTTGAGTTTTTGTCACAAACAAAACAATTCTGATTTTTAACATCTTCTCTTTCGTAGCTTGTTTCTTTCCTTTGCTCGTCGTTTAGAAGTTCTAAAACTTTTAAATCCTTCTAATTTTCTTTCTTTTTGCATCTTGTTGCTTTCGGCCATTCGTCAATGTTCCATCTCCTCCTCTTGCGACATTGACTCCGCACTTTCCGTCTCTGTGTCTCGCAACATTGTGGCTCGTGTCTAGCTATATTGAGGCTGTTGGAAGCAGTCCTCCAACAATTCTGCTCTTCTACTCTTTGTTTACAACAAGGTAGAGGATCAACGTAAGTTTCTCTGTTTCGGCAGAAGCTGTTGCGGAGGCACAACGTCACGTTTCTCTTCATGTCTTCCTTCAAAATCTCTTCTTTTTCCTTTCCGTCACAATCACTTGTCCTAGAAGCTCTCTTCACTTCGACGGTTACTGCATTCCGATGAGTTACAAAAGCTCGCTAGAAAGCTCCTGCTCCAATGTCCAGCTGATTCGCACTGTACACTCTGCTGTGCTTCGATATATGTTTCTTGGCATACTCGTACAACCATGCAGTCATGTTGGCTCTGAAACATTGCATCAGTCGTCTTCTGGCCCATGTCCTTTTCACTTTCATTGGAATGTTCAAGATTTCGCACATTGTCTCAAAAAGATCTCTATCTTTTTCGGACAATCCAAATCCTGCAACCGTTCTTTCGTCGGCGCTTCTTGTATATTGATCTCTCTTACATGAGCTTCTAGCCACCGTATCGCCATCGTAACTTCTACTATCACTATCGTTATGCGCTGTGATGAATCTGGTATACCCATGGAGAGCAGCTCTCCACAGTCCCAGATCAACATCAGATTACTACGCCCGGGGTACAACCATGTCTGTAGCAAGCAATGGCAGGGGAGCTCATCATGTGTTGACATGATGCTCCTCCAATTACGCTTTCCCGAAGCTTCCTGTAGTGGTTCCACTTCCATCATCACTCGGTGGACCTCATCATTCTCATCTACTGCATTGTAATCCGTGACTGTTGATCCTTTCTGCTTTTGTCTTTGAAAGTCACTGAAGTTCCCACTGGCGTATCCCATGAACTTCTTTCGCAGTATCGATTCTAATTCCTCTTTCGTTCTCACCTCAACTGCTGAGAACATTTTGCAGAGTAACTCATCAGATTTTTTTGACATTCTCGCTAGTTTTACGCATTTTGTTACTGAGAAGGCTTGATCCACGATCGTCCTCGTACTCTTTACATCCACCGCTACAAAATGCACTGGGAATCTGCTTTTGCACATTGGAGCTAATGTCGATCCCACCAAATATCGAGCTCCCGATGTTCTGCGATAGTTCTCACTAAACCGGATGTTCATTTCCGCCTCGATCGCTTCTCCCTACTTTGCTATATATATTTGTTCAGTTTGCAGAACCCCCGGAAACCCTTCTACACTGATGATAGTGACTATCTCATGCTTTCGTTCTAGATTCAATTGTGACTCTAAAGAACTAAACATGCCGTAGAATCCTAGTGCAGTCAATAGATTCACCTCGTTTCCTCAATGGCAATCTGCAATCAATTCAGTTTCCGTTCTTGCTTTCATCACAACGTTCCCAAACAATATCGTCAATTGCTTAAGCCAGGGTCTTTACGCAATCCAGACCTCCACAAATGTGACTTTCCAGTCTAACGACTTCTGCCAGACAACTACCAGGTTTGACCCAGTCCTCTGGTCCCCAGCCAGGCAATTCTAGTTTGTCTTCTCCGTTGCTCTTAGAGGCTGTCATCATCAAATTATAGATGATGTTCAGGTCACGCAAGTTACAGTCTGAGTTCAGTTCCCTCTGCACATCTTGTGTCGCACGCAATATCGAATCGGCATTAGGACTCAGACACCATGATGGTTTCATCAGTTCCCAAAGCACCGTCAAATTCGTTCTTAGAAATTCGTTCGAGAATCCCAATCCAAACTCCATCGGTTGTCAGATTTTGGCACTGAAGGTGCAGTCACCTTTTCCTCCGAGACTAGTCCCAGCTTGGCCTGCTGATTAGCAGCGCTTCTTATTGTTGCAATTCTTGACGTCCAGAATCTCAGCAACACTGCTTGCTCCTAATCAAAGAAGCAATCGCGTATGTCTTCATTTATGAAAGGGTTGTACGCCATCCCTATGATTCCGGATACGTAACTGTATGATTTCTTCTTGATCGGTCCACAGTATTCACTGGATTTCGGCAGTGCTCTCATAGATTCTTTCGAGAATCTCATCTCCTTGTTAGAGAATCTCCTTATTTCGTCAATCTTTTTCATCGGTTCCAGCTCCACAGGCTCCTTCATGTTTCGTCGCATCAGCTTGCTCTGGTGGATCCCAAAAAGGCTAGCAAAAGCAAGGCTTTCGCTCGTTTATCGCCTTCTCTTAGCATCATGACACAAGTGTTGAATGCTGGCTTTAAGATTTGTACTATCATAAGTCGAATGAAACAGAGAGCGTCTCTCCGCTTCGCGCACGACTGCTGCTCCTTCTTGGGTTATCAGATCTCTCATATTCGTCATTGAGAACACCTTTTCTCACTTCGATCTTTTTCTTACTTCCGAGTCATACTCCCCGCGTGTCAATCCAATCATGCACCAAGCGAACCTGAGTTGTAACTCTGTTCTCACATAGGGTATTGCTATAAGAACGTGCATCTTCGGTTGTGTTCTCATCGTAATACTAATTTTCTCCATGGGAGGCTCACCAACTGCTCTAACGTCTCCGCGTGCATTTCAGACGATACCAGAGTTCCGTATGCCTTCTGTTTCAGGGTGGTGCCTTGCATCATCGTCTCCCGATAACCTTCCATAGCACTTTTGTCTTCCAGTGCAATTAAGTGTCCTCTGGTCGAGTTTCTGTATTCTAACATCTCCATGTATCCACCGACGAGTTCAGCAATTGATACAGTTTCCGATACTGCCAGTCGAGTATCTTCCACTGGGACTGGTTGTCCTACGACGCTTCCCTTTCCGTGATTCGTGGGAGACGGTTTGAAATCTTTAGGTTACTCTCTCCGCATTGGCTAAGTATCTCCATTTCTAACGTCGCTCCAGTCATTGTGCGGTAACGCCTCTTGGTTTTGTAACTGGCTGATTTTAATCCTGCCATGAGAATGGGTGGCACCATCGCTACATCAGTCAACATCCTGTCTGTGCCAGGCAATCGATCATCACCCTGTCCCAAGTCCATGGCTCCTTCGACACGTTTTCTTTTGGCTGAGTTGACAGCGTTCGTCGAGATTTCGGAATCCACCTTTGTTTTTCCAGATTTCCTCAATGGCATTTTGCTGCCCAGTTTCATTTTCATTTCGTTGATCCTGTCAATCACCACTTTTGATCGCATCGTTCCCTTTCCGGTTCTTGACAGATATACCACTTCACCCTTGTCTTCTTGCGGCGTCATGTTTATAGGAGAATTTGCCTCACTTTCGTCAGTGGCCGAGAGGATCAGCAGCTCGCTCAATCGTCCTTCACACTCGTCGAGTTTCTCAAGAACTTCCCGCATTAGTGGTCGGTTGAGACCTATTTTTAAAATTGACTGGGTTCCGTAGCTCTGAACTAGTATCCAGACCTCTGTCCATCCTGCATCCCATCCTGTTCTCCTGGTCTCTATGATGCACTTTGCACTCTTCTTTGGGCAACGCTCCCAAGAAAAGTACTCTGGCAGTGCCTACTATTCTTCTTCTCCATGGTGATTCCATCAAGAGTTTATGTTCTGTGTTTTTAGAAGTGCTCGGAGAGCTGCTCTCCCGCAAGTTCCGGTTCGTTCCCATGAAGGCCGACGGGTGTTTCAACGTGGAAGTTCCCTCCTCTGCTGGCTCAGTCGTAGCTTCCAACATGTCCGGGCCGTTTTCAAAGTCGCTGAGGAAATTGAAGTCCAGGCTCGACATCCCTCCTGTTGAAGCCTGATTGTGCTCTTTCTCGGCTTGATCGGGATTCTGTTATGGGTTTTTACGATCGACGGCTTCCTCCCTGCCCATCGTCTCGTCTTGGATTCTTTCCTGAACTTGAAGGCCCTTGCTCTTCATCCCTTGCCTCATCAGGAACTTTCAGTACCACAAGTCTGCCAGCTGACTGATTTTGTTCCTCTCCGTGAACTACCTTGGTTCTTCATAGCCGAAGAGTGGTAGCATGGATCTAGTCTGTAGGGTTCCTCCCACCGTTAACCCTGATTTTACACTCGTTAAGATTAGGAAGGGTTCTGGTAAGTCAGCCTTGCCTCTCATGATCATAGGCACCAGATCCGGTTTCATCCATTCCCCGTCAAATCTTCCAGGCTTGGGAGTCGCTGTATTGTTTATTCGTCTCCTCATTGCTTCATCCGTGTAAGCAAAGTGCGTATACTGCAGCACTGCGACGTTTTTACCAATGAAATACGGATCCATCATTTCAGAGAATTTCGCCATTCTCCTTTCGTTAGTCTCAACGGCTCCCATCCTAGGGGTTTGTACTGCGGAGTTTGTCTGCTCCGAGCAACATCCTCCTAATCAAAGGGAATTCCGGGATCTCTTCTGGCAGTTTCTTGTATTCACCCAATCCTTCGTTTCTTCTCTCAACTTGTGGTACGCTGCGGTCAGTCGAGGAATTCTTGTGACTTCGCCGTTTGTTCTGTTTTGGGGTCTCAGATTCCAGAGCTTCGGGAGCATCTCAAAGTGCCCTCTGTCCAATTCTCCCATCCTGTAACGGAAGTGATCATCGACGTTTATGACTGTCATCTCCGGTTCTGATATCTTCGCGAATAACAAGTCCTCACTCATCAATTCTCGTAGTGCGTGTTGTTCACACCAGTTAAATGTACTTCCGTTCACTGCTGATATGAGGTTCAGGTGCAACACTGAGCTCCTGTAAGCCTCCACCTTGACATCAGGGAACGCACCGTCACTGTCACGTACTCCGTGGCTCCTCTGATCAATGCTAAGGGATCGGTCCTCATAGCTAAGCTGAGGTCAGTTAGCAGGGGCATGCCCCCAGCATGACGTTGCACGTCTTCCTCCCTCTGAATCGTTTCATCCTCTCCAGTTCCAAAGCGATTCTGCTGCAGGATGCACTGGATAAGAGTATGTCTCAGATCTCTTATCTTATTCTACGAATCCGTGGCTTTGTTCACACGTCGGATTTCCTCACATTCTCTCTCATCTGCTCTGCGTAACGTGTCAGGTTCATAAGTCCTCCCAAGTTTCCATGGGTTATCGCAATCAATGTTAGAAGTCCATGTAACCGCAAGTTCTGAAATCCTTCGGTGAGCAGTATCGCTGGTCCTCTCACGATGTTCTCCGCTCCAAAATGTCACGAACAGGGCTAGTAATTCAACGATCGATACTTCTATGACTGATTGGAGGAATTCTTTTATCAGATATCGAGAAAAAGATGGGCAAAATATCGCCAAGAAGGACGCGGTTCGTCTGGCTCCTTACCCTTCCAGCATGCTGGCCGTCATGCTTGGCACACTCTTTTCACGAAATCGGCTGACTTCTCTTCAGCATTTTTCGCCAGGTTTACCTCTTTCACTAGGTAGGCATGGATTTTCCTGGGTCTCACTCGGAAGCATACGCTGGGCCTCACTCGGAAGCATCCGCGCCCAATGCGGCTATTCGAGGGTTCAAGTGCAGTTCTTCTTTCTCTCTCTTTCCTCCTTTACTTCCATTCCTCGGAACCATAACTCGTTTGACTTCGCTACGATCACTCGATGGTCATTGTCAATTCCTGGTTTCAGTTTGAGTTGTCGGCCGAAGTTGGACAGTTCCAATCCCAGTACCTCGTCTAACACTAACATGCGTAGTGAATGGTCCTTAAAACCTCGCATCGCATTCAAGATGTCAGACCACATTGCAGTTAATTCAGCCCTAATTGTTCTTAGGTTCTCCATCTCTATTCTGCGACTCGGGGCAGATATGATCACATCATATTTCCCTTCCAAGAGCAAAGCCACCATCGCATATACAAACTTCAGTCCATCCGGGAGATGTGCATATCCCGGAAACAGTGCAAACATGGCTCTCGGTGTTATCCTGGTGAAGGCACCTTATTTCAGTGTGTCCACAACCTCACTCATTGATTCGAGGATATCCTTTATAGCTGACCATACAGCGCCTTTGGCTGTCGTAGGCTCTCTGGGTCTCCCCAGGAAACACCTACTATGTAGATGGTCATTCATGCCAGCAAATACGATTGTGATTGGGTTCATCTCCGTCGTTGTGACCCGATTATCCTTGACACCGACAGCATTAGGTCCAGGTCGACCGCTGCCAACATTATAACATCAGGCCAAAACAGAGACTTGGAGGTATATACGAAGTCTGAGTTCGCGACTCTCATAATCTTTGCCTTCCTCATTTCGGCTTTGCCATACTCCGCAAAGATGGTCCCGTCTTTCTTAAACGGCTTCAATTCACCGTAACTCTGAACATCACCTTCTTGAGCCACTTGTTTCGGGTACGCTCTTTCTTCACGTGACCTGGGGGTGCTCTTATCTGCCTGAACCTTTTCACGTGTTGTCCTATTAGTGCCCTCGTTGTAAAGTATCTTCCGGACCTTTCTTCTCGATTTCCTTCATCGTGATTCAGTTTCACATCCTGCAAAGGTCATGCATTCACTGGACCCATTGTATTGTTTGAGGGCAGTACCTCTAAGCCGGCAAATCTCAAGGCTGTCGTGGAGCTGAAGTTTATGCCAGCGGCTATCAATCAGTCCACGCATGTTATTGAATACAGTCCGTTGACGGACAATCTCGGTCTATTGAACATCCTCTTGACATCTGCTGCAAATCTCACCGTCTGAAGGTTCAATTTCATCAGATCCTCTTTGTATATACGCCAGGGAGAAGGTATGGGCGTCGACCACATCAAAGAGCTCCTGTCTGGACGTCACTCTTCTCGTCTGGTACTCGTCGTATCTGATCTTGTCTCTGACATCGAGGTGCTGGTCGTCTCTGCGGTCGGATTGACAGGTCCTAATCTTCGTCTTGGATGGATGGTTCTTCTTATTGGCGCTTCCCCCAACCGATCTTGTACATCTGTCCTTTGTCCTGGCTCGCGAGAGCTTTGCGGCCTGTAAGTCACGGCTGGGACCGCTCCCAGACGTGTCTCTAGGTTAGGGGGCAGAAAGGTTGAAATTGCCAGCTCGTGTGTGGTTTCCTCCTTCTTTAGTACTCCCGTGTCAAAGAGCTCGACTTCCATTTCATCCAGTCGCTCCTGGAATACTCGGTTCAACTAAGCTTGTCTTTCAATGCTATCAAAATGGATCCCATCGGTGGTTAGTCTGGCCTAATCCATAGCTCTCAGCTCGTGTTCAATGTCCATAATGAACATCCGTCCAGCATTCCGACTGGTCAGATTTCTCAGTATTTTGTTCCACCTGATGACTCCTTCATTATGTCTTCTTCCTGCCGATGTCAACGTTTTCGTGCTCATTGGTATGGGGCAGACGGTCAGTACCACGCACTCGAATTTCTGCCAGAGAGTAGTGAATAGACACACCATCATCGACTCCCGTTGTGCCTCTTCCTCATCTGAGCCTCTAGACACATTGCTCGTCCCTATTAGGATCATTATGTTAGGGATCCTCCCTGGGTTCATCAGCTCCACCATTCAAAATAGCTGGGCTATCGGTGCACCTCTAAAGGCCATCACTGTAGTGATCCAGGAGGTCCTCAGGTTCTGGAGTATTCTCACCAAGCTGTCACCCAGTATCAGATGTGATGTCTCAAGTGGCGGTTGCTGCATGTTACTGCTGGGCTCCAAGTCTATCGATTGAATCAGCCTCGCGGATCCGTGTCCGGAACTCCTGTGAAGTTATTCTTTACCTGGTTGTTCTTCTGCACGTCAATCACTCGGGACACTTTCTTCATCGGCATTTCTCGTATCTTCCTGTCTGGGACCTTAGAGCTCCTTGTTGATAACGTTGTATCACTAACTCCCATTCTCGTCATCGTCTCGTTGGGGAGTCGTACTCTGCCCGTATCATCTATTGTTCCATAGGGTGTGGTCACCCCGGAACCTGGCACCAATCGTCCGGCTGTTTCTCTCAATTTCTTCACTGTTTGCTCCACGACTGGGTCACCTAGGTGTCACTGTAGTCCGCGATTGTCACCGAACCAGTTATAACTGGGAGTAGCGTCTCCGTCGTTTGAATCAACTCGCGAGGCGTCAAAAGTTCCATTGGGAACTGCCCACGACGAATATTCCTTGTAGGTATCACTTTTTCTACGGCTGTCGTCAACGCCAGCCGCTCCGATCGCTCTTTCTACTCTCGCCTCAAGCGCTCTCTTTCTTCACCCTGTTTCTTGTTGCAATCTTCAAGCAGTCCCTTCCTCATGTATCTGTATTCTTCCATACTGAGCATGGTTTTGGTCGTTTTGTCCAGCTCCTTTCTGGTCTTCTCCAGTTCTTCTATCGTTTCGTTAAGATCTTGCATAGTTTCGTTCGTCCGAACCTCTTCTTCAACTCACGCCCTCTTTGGTGACACAGCTGCTCTCAGTTGTGAACTAGACGAGGCAGCCTCGCTGTTCATCTCCTGATGCATCCGTCTCAGACCAGGCCTAGGCTTGGTTGGCAGAGACATCTCACCTGGCTGGTAGGTCCTGGAACTTCCCAATCCAGGCTTCTTCGCCAAGTCACTTCCTGAGAGAGCCCGTTTCTCCACCTCATCACCCTCATGTTCGGACGGTATAGTACTCCTCTCTCTACATATGCTGCCATCAATAAGACTTCCGTGGGTGGTCCCCGCGGTTATCATGCCACAGGATGTTTATTAAGGCGAAGTTGTCCATCTTCTTCTTGATTCGATTCTTATTATCAGTTTGATCAATTGAAGTCAGGTGAATAATTAAACGATCAATCAGGATCTAGAAAAGAGGTCACGAATATCACATTTGTCAGCTTTACTCTAAGTTTATACTAAACTTTATTTAAAACAGTCAGATAAAAAGATTTTGATCCTAAAAATTATTAAAAACAGTTTGTTGCTAAAATTTTGGAATTCGACCTAAGAATGGACAGTCCAAACTTTGGATTTGTTCCTAAGATTGTGATTCGGTTATTCATGATCACTAATCCATTCTTAGGTCTTAAAAACATAACACATAACACATAAAATAACACACACAACACACTTAGTATGACACCTTCCTGCATGCAACCTAAACTCAGCCTATACTTAAACAATTTTTTTAAAGTAAAAATACTTGTATGTTAGTACCAGAAAAGATTACGTGTATCAGTGCATAAAGCTCCCGTGCATGCAGTCGTTCTCCGTTTGGATTGTACACTGGAAGCGAGAGTTCCTTCATTTCCCTATCTACAAGGAAGTCTCTCAATATCGTCAAGGACAGGACTAGGTTAACCGGGTCCACATGCTGCCTCTCCGTCGCCCTCGGAATTCTATGTTTTTATATTCTCTCTTAAAATCCGCTGCTTACGCTGTCTTAAATTGCTATCGCACATGTCTTATTTGTAAGAATAAAACCACTATCTGTCAAAGTTATGCTTGAGTACTCATTTGGCAAGTTAAAATATGACTCAACTACTCTCCCTATGTCCACTTTCTTAGGGTCCTCGCCTATTTCTGCTTCTAGATCACCTGTCTCTCTTGCTATTCTTAATTTTTTTAGTAATATTTTTTCAGTGTGGCTAAGTCCTACCCCAACCCCGGACGAAAATATCCATCGACATCCTCGTCGATCGCATACCAGATATTAAATCGAGGTTGGATGAGGAATGAGTAGTGTCCCTTCCTGGGCAGCCCAGGAAAGATCATTCCTTTGGGTTTTCATGTATTTCATGCTCTCATGGTCTACATCTTGTCTTGAATCGTGACACTGGTCTCCTTTGGGTCCTACGTTTCGATATCGAACGTTTCGATACCGCTATTATTTCCAAATCATTTGCTGGATTGTCAAAGACTCTTTCACCTGGTTTGATGTAGCGATCACTGTCAGGGTCTTGATATACCTCCCTGTCAAGATCCCTTGCTTGAGTCTCCACTAGTAGTATGGATCGCTAGCTCTGACAGTTCCGATTCTGAGCTCGTGTTCCTGTCTGCGTAGGGGTCGATTCCTAAATTCCGGGAGTTGTCATCAACTGAAGAGTCTGCGATGGAGCACGTTCCCCATTCCCGGATCAGTTCTGTGCGTTCTGCTCATAAATCTGAACTCCCCGGACAAAATTTTATCCTCCAGGTCCTGTTCCTCATCAGGAACTTTTTCTTCTACATCAGACTCCCCGGACAAACTTTCTTGTCCCGGTTTTTGATCCTGAACTCACCTGATCTCCTCACCGTTCATCTCCCCGGACAAATAACTTTGCTCCAGGTTTCGTTCAACCTCCTCACTTTCCTTATCCTGGTCTTCAAAGGTAAATGTTTTCTTTTGTGTATCGTTCGCTTGTTCTTTCCGTTTGTATGAAGTTTTTCTTAAAACGACTTGGGGTATTGAGGACACTAATTGCTGAACTATAGTCCTGCAATCCCTCTCATTCTCTTGGTGTTGTCGTCTTGACGGTTTGATCTTCACCCTCTCACTGAGTGTCAGTGATGCCGTGGCTGCTGCCCACTCGGGGTCATCTCTGGTCACTTCTCTCTCCAACAATCCACCCAGGATCCGCATTACTTGCGGTGTGACCTGCACCGTTTTATCCAATAATGAGAGGCTGTTTATATTCATGCGGGAGAGTTCCTGCTGGACCAGTTTTGAGCGCAGCAACAGTTCCAAGGGCACCGGGTCCTTCTTGGATAGATTCTTTATCTCGGCTGCTATCATTACAGGTAAAACATAATGTCCTGGACTTGGATGTCCAGATTTGTCTAACCATCTCGTCAAGGGAAGCGCTTCATAAGTTTCTTTGTCCAGAAACGAGAACCCTTCCTTGATTTCTGGCTGATTGGCTTGCTGTTGTCCCAATATTTCATAGAATTCGGTCTTCTTGCTGAAGCTGTCATCATTTTTGTGTTTATCACGCATCCTGTGCTCGATTATCGTGTGGTAGCAATCTAATCTTACTATCCATCCACCAATATAACTCTGATCCATCGAGTATGTCTTCAACCAGGATAACGCTGTGTTGTCCACGCGTAAAGTAAAGGAAGCACTCCCCAAGTTTGCGCGGTACTTTTCCACGAATGTGGACCATATTTCATCTCAGTGTCACTTAACACCTTGCTGCCATATGCAATGGGACGGAGAATTGTTCTCCATTCCATTCTTGCTCCTGATGCAGTATCCCTGAGATGGCTACTACTGATGCGTCTGTGTCAAGAACATACATTCCCTTCTCTGTAGGCATGTCTAGCACTGGCGCTTCGCATAGTTCCCGCTTTATGTTCTCGAAGGCAGCTTGAGCTTCTTCGTTCTATTCGAAATTCTTTTTTTTTGTTGCGCATCAGCTTCTGCATGGGATACACCTTGTCAGCATATCCTTTAATGAACTCACGGTAATAAATGGCAAACTCTAGGAAGCTCATGAGTTGTGTGTCAGTTCTGGGAGCCTTCCATGTCAACACAGCCTCTACTGCTTCCGTGTCCGGCCTCACGCCATGCCTGTCCACTATTCTTCCTAGATACTTGATTGAATCACTGAGGTTTTCACATTTCGATGGTTTGCATTTCAAGCCTGCTCTTTTCATGCAGCCAAAGTCCTCATCAAGCCATTCAATTCCCCCCTTCTTTTTTGCCATGGCCACCCCGCAAGCGCAGGGCATTTTTGAGGGTATTCGAGCAACATTTCTACTTCCGTTCGGCACGCTTCCGATTTATGTGGCGTCATTCGTCTTGCGCTTTTCCTATGGGGAACGGCGCCTTCCTCTAGTTCAATTTCGTGTTCGACGAAGTTACAACAACCGATATCCGCCTTATGTTTTGAAAATACATCCGCGTTCCAATTTAAAACCAACCGCAATGATTCAAAATCTCCCTCGCCTATTTTCCTCATTAACCTTTCTATCTTCAGCAAAACTGGTTTGTCAGATTCTATTCATATGACGAAGGGAGTTCCGGAAAATTCGAGCAGCTCGACAAGCCGTCGTCCGTTTGAAAACAGTTTATTAATAGATTTAAAATAATTAATTCTTTTAAAAATTATATCTTTGTTGGCATGATAAGGGCAGTCCTTTACGTCATATCTTTTCAAGTTTTGTGTCTCTTCATAGTCAGTCCTCATCGGCAAAGCGTAACCAAGTTTTTTTCCTTGCTGGATTGAAACCGTGGTGTTTATGTTCATGCGAGAGAGTTCCTGCTGGACCAGTTTTGAGCGCAGCAACAATTCCAAGGGCACCGGGTCCTTCTTGGATAGAATCTTTATCTCGGCTGCTTTCTTTACAGGTAAAACATAATGTCCTGGAATTGGATGTCCAGATTTGTCTAACCATCTCGTCAAGGGAAGCGCTTCATAAGTTTATTTGTCCAGAAACGAGAACCCTTAATTGATTTCTGGCTCATTGGCTTGCTAATGTTCAAATCTTTCATAGAATTCGGTCTTCTTGCTGAGGTTGTCAGGATTCTGGTGTTTATCACGCATCCTGTGCTCGATTATCATGTGGTAGCAATCTAATCTTACTATCCATCCACCAATATATCTCTGATCCATCGAGTATGTCTTCAACCAGAATAACGCTCTGTTGTCCACGCGTAAAGTACAGAAAGCGCTCACCAAGTTTGCGCGGTACTTTTCCACGAATGTGACTACTGCAAACATTTCTGCTTTTGGTGCACCATATTTCATCTCAGTATCACTTAACACCTTGCTGCCATATGCAATGGGACGGAGAATTGTTCTCCATTCCATTCCTGCTCCTGATACAGTATTCCTGAGATGGCTACTACTGATGCGTCTGTGTCAAGAACATACATTATCTTTTGTGTAGGCATGTCTAGCACTGGCGCTTCGCACAGTTCCCGCTTTATGTTCTCGAAGGCAGCTTGAGCTTCTTCGTTCTATTCGAATTTTTTTTTGTTGCGCATCAGCTTCTGCATGGGATACACCTTGTCAGCATATCCTTTAATGAACTCACGGTAATAATTGGCAAACTCTAGGAAGCTCATGAGTTGTGTGTCAGTTCTGGGAGCCTTCCATGTCAACACAGCCTCTACTGCTTCCGTGTCCGTCCTCACGCCATGCCTGTCCACTATTCTTCCTAGATACTTGATTGAATCACTGAGGTTTTCACATTTCGATGGTTTGCATTTCGAGCCTGCTCTTTTCATACAGACAAAGTCCTCATCAAGCCATTCAATTCCCCCTTCTTTTTTGCCATGACTACCCCGCAAGCCCAGGGCGATTTCGAGGGTATTCGAGCAACATTTCTACTTCCGCTCGGCACGCTTCCGATTTATGTGGCGTCATTCGTCTTGCGCCTTTCCTATGGGGAACGGAGCCTTCCTCTAGTTCGATTTCGTGTTCGACGAAGTTACAACAACCGATATCCGCCTTATGTTTTGAAAATACATCCGCGTTCCAATTTAAAACCACTCGCATTGATTCAAAATCTCCCTCGCCTATTTTCCTCATTAAATTTTCTATCTTCAGCAAAACTGGTTTGTCAGATTCTATTCATATGACGAAGGGAGTTCCGGAAAATTCGAGCAGCTCGACATGCCGTCGTGCGTTTGAAAACAGTTTATTAATAGATATAAAATAATTAATTCTTTTAAAAATTATATCTTTGTTGGCATGATAAGGGCAGTCCTTTACGTCATATCTTTTCAAGTTTTGTGTCTCTTCATAGTCAGTCCTCATCGGCAAAGCGTAACCAAGTTTTTTTCCTTGCTGGATTGAAACCGTGGTGTTTATGTTCATGCGAGAGAGTTCCTGCTGGACCAGTTTTGAGCGCAGCAACAATTCCAAGGGCACCGGGTCCTTCTTGGATAGAATCTTTATCTCGGCTGCTTTCTTTACAGGTAAAACATAATGTCCTGGAATTGGATGTCCAGATTTGTCTAACCATCTCGTCAAGGGAAGCGCTTCATAAGTTTATTTGTCCAGAAACGAGAACCCTTAATTGATTTCTGGCTCATTGGCTTGCTAATGTTCAAATCTTTCATAGAATTCGGTCTTCTTGCTGAGGTTGTCAGGATTCTGGTGTTTATCACGCATCCTGTGCTCGATTATCATGTGGTAGCAATCTAATCTTACTATCCATCCATCAATATATCTCTGATCCATCGAGTATGTCTTCAACCAGAATAACGCTCTGTTGTCCACGCGTAAAGTACAGAAAGCGCTCACCAAGTTTGCGCGGTACTTTTCCACGAATGTGACTACTGCAAACATTTCTGCTTTTGGTGCACCATATTTCATCTCAGTATCACTTAACACCTTGCTGCCATATGCAATGGGACGGAGAATTGTTCTCCATTCCATTCCTGCTCCTGATACAGTATTCCTGAGATGGCTACTACTGATGCGTCTGTGTCAAGAACATACATTATCTTTTGTGTAGGCATGTCTAGCACTGGCGCTTCGCACAGTTCCCGCTTTATGTTCTCGAAGGCAGCTTGAGCTTCTTCGTTCTATTCGAATTTTTTTTTGTTGCGCATCAGCTTCTGCATGGGATACACCTTGTCAGCATATCCTTTAATGAACTCACGGTAATAATTGGCAAACTCTAGGAAGCTCATGAGTTGTGTGTCAGTTCTGGGAGCCTTCCATGTCAACACAGCCTCTACTGCTTCCGTGTCCGTCCTCACGCCATGCCTGTCCACTATTCTTCCTAGATACTTGATTGAATCACTGAGGTTTTCACATTTCGATGGTTTGCATTTCGAGCCTGCTCTTTTCATACAGACAAAGTCCTCATCAAGCCATTCAATTCCCCCTTCTTTTTTGCCATGACTACCCCGCAAGCCCAGGGCGATTTCGAGGGTATTCGAGCAACATTTCTACTTCCGCTCGGCACGCTTCCGATTTATGTGGCGTCATTCGTCTTGCGCCTTTCCTATGGGGAACGGAGCCTTCCTCTAGTTCGATTTCGTGTTCGACGAAGTTACAACAACCGATATCCGCCTTATGTTTTGAAAATACATCCGCGTTCCAATTTAAAACCACTCGCATTGATTCAAAATCTCCCTCGCCTATTTTCCTCATTAAATTTTCTATCTTCAGCAAAACTGGTTTGTCAGATTCTATTCATATGACGAAGGGAGTTCCGGAAAATTCGAGCAGCTCGACATGCCGTCGTGCGTTTGAAAACAGTTTATTAATAGATATAAAATAATTAATTCTTTAAAAATTATATATTTGTTGGCATGATAAGGGCAGCCCTTTACGTCATATCTCTTCAAGTTTTGTGTCTTTTCATAGTCAGTCCTCATCGGCAAAGCGTAACTAAGTTTCTTTCCACGCTGGATTGAAACCGTGGTGTCCAGTGTGTTCAATAACACACTGACACACAGTCTGTTTCAAGTTACCGAGAATCTCCGGCCCAAAATCACTGAACTTTGACTATTTGGTTTCAGTACTAGACAAACCTGTTTGTTATCACTTAACGAGTTCGAATTTCTCATACTAAAAATAGCTACCACAGCTTGGCCCAGCTGTAGTTTAACTTTTCTATTTGGAAAAATTGGTACCTTATTTTCATCCGCTATTATCCTATCAGTTGGTCGCTTAAGATACTTTCGGTCCGGATTTCTGATCCATATTAAGATGAACTGGTTGGAGTCGTCCAAATTCTCTACCACAAGGAAGCTCATCCAAAGATATCTTCCTCCCATTTGGTTTTTGGTGTTCTTCCAGCTACGTAAATTGCTCCTCGATTGGCTGCCAATAGTCGGAGATTCGTCGGAATTAGGTCTTCCCTCGTGAAGCCCATTCTTTCCCAAGTTTTTATCGGCATCACGCTTACTACCGCTCCTGTGTCCAGAAGCCTAGTGACTCCGATTTTCTTCTCGTTGGTGTCGAGCAGATGTGCAGTCAAATCTGCTTCGTATCCAATGTAAACCGGGTCTTGCTCCATCATGGCGTCATGGCCTATCCTACGGACTTTAAGTTCTTATTCACCCAAATAGATTTGACCTATTCGGTCACTGACTGTTGTGACGTAGGTCTTAGTATATGATCCATCGACTTCCACGTAGCGCCCGTGAAGTTTTTTTTCGAGTGCCAACCGTTGCTAACAACGCTCGCACAGCCCTCAATTCAGTGAGTGGCTCAACCTGTCTCAGATAATCCGCATATGTGGCCAAATGCCTCAAAGTGAACTCTGAACGTTAACTTAGGTTCCTGATCACCTGATGTCCAGCAAACGAAATTATTGACTGTATTCTGCTTCCTTGTGGCACCATTCCGACCGTCTGCCCAGAGATAACGTTAAATTTCAAGCTCAAACTGCTTGGTATTTTCGTTTCTTTGACTTCTGATGCCTCGAAGGCGTTCAGCTTTTCCTGTATTTTCTCATTCTCTAGTTCGAGCTTCATCTTTTGTTCGATCTCCTTCGTTACCAACTCCTGCTGGACTCTGTTTAGAGCATCCCTCGCGGCTGCCCTATAGTCGATCTTGAAATCATCCGCCGCAGTCACGGGTTCCGGTTCACGCATCTCTTCCGTTACCGCCTGCATCTTCTTCGTTGCCAGCTCTTGCGATTTTTCTTTTCTGCGTGCCTCCGCTTCACTCAACAGGCGAGCCTTACTGGCTTTCACATCCGATAAAGCTTCCTCGTGCCTTGGGTGATTGATGTCTGTCACATCATCCCAGAATTGTGGACAATCCGATTTAAAATGACCTTCCAGGTTACAGAAGAAACACCTTGGGCCGAATTTTCCAATTACTCCTTTCATGAAGTCTTCATGATCGACCTCTGACGCATCTTCATCCTCGATGCTAAAGCCTATTGCTTTCATGTCCCGTTTGTAGGTTTTGCATGCTGAAACATGATGGTCCGTCGAACTGCAAGTTGCAGAAGAGCGTCTCTTGTCCATATCGTCCCCTGGTTTGTACCAGTTGTTTCCCTGGTTTGCTGGTTCGTTGTTAAAGTTTTCTTAATTGTTCTTGTAATATCCAAATCTCGATGGAGGTTTCAGCAAAAGATATTCTTTTGACTTGAGTCTCAACTCCTCTGGTGTTGGCGCATTGGTTGAGAGTGGTGTATAGTGTGTCGCTAACATTGTTCGAAGCTCATCATTTTTCACACCATCGATGAATTTTGAAGCTACTGCCAGGTTCATCCCTCTTTTCGACTCATCTGGTTGGCAACGCCTTCTCAGCATCTCCAAATTGTCTAGAAACTTGTCTATCGTATCATTTTTACGTTGCATCCGTTTCTCGAAGCGCATCATTGCTTGTTGTCCTTGCACCCCTAAGCCAGAACGATTTAACAAGATTTCAAAGATTTCCTAAGCAGTATCCCGCTGGTATTGCTTTTTGGCCATCACACAGTTTAGGGCTGTCCCTTCCAGGTTGCTGGTAAGAGCACTGCATTCTTGTCTTTCTGACAAGTCCTCTTCTTCAAATTGCAGTTTCATCACCTCTATCCAGGTATCAATACAGCCATCAGATTCGTCTTTATAGCATCTTGGTTTCTTAAAAACCCTTCTGGACTTTTCACTACGGTCATTGGTCCTAGATAACCTCGTTAGGAATGTTTACAAGGACCTGTTCAGAGGTTCAATTCTCAACTTCTCCATGTCGTCTCTCAATCGTAACTGTCTCTGCTCAGCTTCCCTAGTCAATCGCGACAAATTCTCAGCCAAGAGTTCATCCGTTCTCTCCTTCAATCGTTTTTCGCTTCTACTAACTTCTTGTCTGTTGCGGTTGACCTCTTCCCGCAGACTTTCTCTCTCAACCTGGTCTGCCATTTCCAATTCACTCATTCTTAAGGACATCTGTTCATTCTGTTCTCCTCTGCTGCTCACTTTGTTGGTCAATGCTTCTTCAATCGATGCTCCGTTATCCACTAATGGCTTCACAAGTGGCTGTGCCAACCTGTCGGTCCCAGGTAGCTTGGTGCTGGCCGAGACTCGGGTCTTGATCGCATTTCTATTCTTCCCAGTTTGCATTTCCAATTTCGCCATGTTTACAAAGTCCATCGACTGGCCTGATCCGTTTGTGGTCTTGCTTATTGTCCTCACTACACCAAATTTGTCCATGGTGCTGTTCTCTCTATCGGTGTATGCGTTATTCTCCTGAGTTGAACTATTGAGGCTGACTTGAGATCCAAGTCATCTTGCTCGTCATCATCCTCTTCTTCTTCCTGGAATTCTGCGTCATCGCCTGTACCCGTTCCTATGGTAAATGGAAAGAAGTTTCCGAAAGTGTTCTTCACTCTTTCCGAAAACGATGCGGACGTTGCCTGTAAGTGTTGTCTGTAGGAGATCTTCTATTCGCCAAATTTTCAGTAGAGACATCTTTTCTCTGTCCAGGGTCTCGATCGAAGTGGCAAAATCCTGGCCTTGTTCTACCGGAGTAGATTCACTCGCCAGTCTTCTGTTTCCTCTCCCTGCCGGTTCATGTCCCTCCCGGTTCTCATCAATGGCAGGGTCCGGATGGACCTCTACTTCTTACCTTGCCTTTTGTCCTTCTGAGGACTCTTGAATCCTGGTTTCAACCATTCTGCCTTAAACTTTCTTCCCTTCGTCTGTCCGGGTTCGTGTGATCCTTTCCATAAAAGGGTCATTCATTGCTTTTCTCTGTTTCTCTGGTATGAATTTCCTGGAGCTATCACGTAGTTTAGGTATCCTTGACTTGTCTAGACTCATTTTCATTTTATCACTTCTTACTGCCTATACACTCGCATTGATTGCAAGTGTCCTTGTAGTCTGACTACTGATAATAATAACACAACACAAAAAAATTCCGAAAGTTTCACTTAAGTAGTGACCACGAATTAATGTATTTTATCACAGTACAGCGTGTGTACAAATTATTCACAATTATCGATTATTATTTGTAAGATATGAAGCTAGCACAGTCTTGTGATATCAATTTGTTTAAAAGATAGTGTTCTCACTACCCAATCAAGGACAGATATTTCTGATTTAAAACCAAAAATGAAGAAAAATAAGAATATTTTCAATGAAAAACGTTTGTGTTTTGTACTTAAGTCAGTCGCTATGTAAGAGTCGAACTTGTTTCTAAAAAAAAGAGCTTTACCTGTTCGATGCTGCACCAAATAGACAAAATTTGAAGGCAGTAACTTTCTCAAGTGGGCGTCTATTGCACCAACCGAGTCCTGTGTTTTTGTTTGACAACTGATAACAATAAAACAACACAATAAAGTCTAAAAGTTTCACTTAAATAGTGACCATGAATTCTTATAGGTTATCACAGTAAAGCGTGTATACAATTTATGCAAAGCTATTGATTATTGGTTATTGGACGTGAAGCTAACACAGAATGATGATATCAAAATATCTAGAAAAATAGTGTACTCACTACCCAATCAAGAACGTTTATTGAGGATTTAAAACCAAAAACGGATAGAGGTAAACAAATATAAATATAATTCCAAAAAATATAGGTGTTTTGCACTTGGTCTGTCGCAATCCAATAGTCGAACTTTTTTTTAAAGAAAGAGCTTTCCCTGTTTAGTGCCGCGCTAAACAGACAAAACTTGAAGGCAGTAACTTTCTCAAGTGGGCGTCTATTGCACCAACCGAGTCCTGTGTTACCTATCTGCCTACGGACTGCCCGAACTAGACCAACTAAAATTTTTAAGGCAATTCAATCCACACAAATCAGTGGCAAATTTTTGTTCAACTTTGACTCAGTGTCGCGAATATCCGGGTATAGGCCTGTTTTATTTTTTTCGTCTTCTACAAAAGGCAAGTTACCAGTGCAGTTACTGGTTCCTAGCCTGAATCTTATTAACCTAATACCTTTCACTATTTACTTTTTTTGATTTTTTTAAGTCTTGACAAAATAGTACCCCTCCGGATTGGCAAAAATAGGACCCCTCCGGATTGGCGAATTTGGGACCCTTCTGTATTGGCAAAAAAAGACCCTTCCGGATCGGCAAAATTGGTACTCTTCCGGGTTTGTAAAAAAAGCTTTTCAGAGACTTTTAAAATTTTCCCCCGATAATTTTCCGGATACGTTCTCCGATACTATTATGCTAAAAGAACTGACTAGGAAGGGTGTATTTCCCGTCCCTAGACCCTTCCGGATCGATGCTAAGCCTCTTACTAGACAATTCACCTTAACTGTGAAGGGTGATATGACTACCGTAGATTCGACTTGACTATGGTTTATCTGGTTTCCTTAGCCTTCCCTTTTCATCTTAAACAATGTAAAATTGACTTATTTAACCATCACTATCCTTTGGTAGGGGTATAAGGGCTTTTCAAAAAAATTTCACAGAATGTGAAGGGTCTACGTTCACGAATTAGAAAAATAGCTAAAAACAATCTTTGAAAAACTTTCACGCTTACTCTTGTGAATAATTGAAGATTATATGTGTAAGCTCACTTAATTTCTGATCTAATGATACCAAGATCAACTGGATCTGTCTAGTTGTTTCAAAGTTAATAACCAAAACGTTGTTTCAAAGTTCTAAAGCCAAAAAGTGTTCTCTTTTATAGGTTCCGCTTAATTTTTTTCGCAATTCTGTTCTTTCCGACCTAAAAGTTATTGATCCGAACTTAAAAGGCCTATTTTCTTCTATCTCAATGCATATAAACCCAGTCTAAAACGTTCCAGCTGAAAAAATTCGCCAAAAACAATGCTATTTGAACCCTTCTGGATTGATGAATCCACTAAATCAAACACGTTAAGTTCGGTTTCACTTTAACCAGGAAGTTTTCGTCAAAGATGTTTTAAAATCTGTCGATTCACTAGTGAAAATTGTCCGAACAATAAGTTTTACTGTCCTAACTGAAAAAGTTTTGTAGCGTTTCGTTTTTTCAAAAATCAAGAAAATTTGGTTTTTTGGTACCCAATTAGTCCAACCACTTCTGAACAAAACTTCACCGGTTTTACCTAATATACTAGTTTAGTTACGATGTAACTCACTAATTTAGCGCTTTTTTCCGTTTCAAAGTATATAGATATCTCAATGATCGCGATTTGTGGGTGGGTCAAAATATCGCTATTCTGACCCTAAAAACTGGTCTGCTTGCTATGTTTTTCACTGAAAAACGGTATAGGAATATTAGTATAGGCTGTATAAATAGTAATACTAGTAACTTTATACCCCTCCAGGTTTGTTCAACCACCGAATCAAGATGCTTAACTCGGAAATTCGCATTTCGATGAAGGGTCACCACAGGTTATTATCCTACTTTTTGTACCAAAAGGGATACAGAACTTGTTAACGATACCCAAGAGTCGATTGCTGTTGTCCTTCAGTCCCTTCTCGTCTCTCCCTGCACTGCTTAATGGATCAGTCTGTCTTCTTCTCTAACCCCGAGACCCTTCCGGATTGAGCGCAAACTAGCATTAACGTGCTTAAATAATCAAATAACCCTAAAATACATGCACCATCAACGGGCCACAAGTTTGATCGTAAAGATACTGAATGATATAAATGCTTGTAACAACAAAATATCTAACAACAACAAATGGGAGGGTCGGATCACATCTCGTCTGGGGTCATAATTTCTACTGATTTTATACTTTTTTTTACTGTTTTTGGTTGTTTCGGTTATTTATTTGTTTTTCGTTTTTTCTTATGTTCTATACTACTTTTTGTTTGGTTTTCTGTTTATCTTTAAGTGTTTTTGTTCACAAATCTCTCAGGGAACGACGGGACGGCCAATCCCCCCACCCTTCCTGAAGCTTGAATTTTTGGTCTTAGCTAGATTAAAAAAATATTCACGGGAATCCAGAGGGCTTCCGCGTTCCGAACTACCCTTCTGTCCCGGTGGTTGGGGCTTTGTTATGAGCTTCCGCTCGGCGCGGAGTGCTCGTAAAAGGTTCTGCCGGTTATGATATTAAAACGAATAACACCCAGAAGTGCCACAAAAACATCTATGTAACATTCGCCCGGAAAAACATATCGACGGAAAAAAAGCTAGATTCCAAAACGACTGGCCAGCATCTAAACACAGCTCTACATGCTTTTCACCGTCTCTGCCAAAGCCGGTTCTTTCTGTGGTTTTCCTAACATCGGGCCGACAACATGTTACTGCTTTCCGGCTTCGACCAGAACGGTCAATTTAACTTAATTATATGCCAAAATAGTGAGCTCATCGCAGGGTCTCAGTATCCCCAGACCACGAGGTCACTCCTAAAAACAAGGCTACTACTATATATTATATTACTTTTGTTTTTGTTCAATAGATAAAAATCATCATCTCTATCGAAGATGGATCAACCCTTTCCCTCACTCCTAACTTCTCATTCTCTAGAAATGATCCGGTAAGTTGAAAACTGTCAATTTCTCTTCATCAACTCACCGATATTTCTTTCTCTTTTTTCTGTACTTCATGCATGCTCTGCTTTTTGAAAGATTCTTCCGATGTTTGTGCGCTGAAGTCAGTGGCATCGTCGTGACCACCACTTGCTTCACCACGTGGACTTGTCGCCTGCCTTCTCACGGCAGCAACTGACACAATTCTCTGCTCCTTGAGTTGTTTCAAAACTGCACTCTGGTCATTTGCAGGTTCTATATTAGCATTCAGCTGACTTTTCACTCTCTTTGCCAGTTCCGAGACGTCGCTCAAATCTTCCTGTGCAGACCTCATCTCTGCTGCAGCGAATTGATGGCGAGTTACTCGATTTGCCCGTTATCCAGCTAGCAAAGTCGTCTTGCTCCGTTGACGGACTCCCACTTCCGTCCAGTACTACAAAATCTTCAGTCTCGTCAACCGATCCAGGTGAACTATCTCGAGACGGCAACTTAATGGCTAGACCCTTCATGACATTGTTTTTTCTGCTTATTTGGTCTGATTCAAAGGGCGTCAAACCAGTGGAATCAAAAGCACTTGAAACACGTGATTGATAGATGGGATCGCTCACGCTAGCCGCTGGATGAGAATACCGCGAAGTATAGTAGTAGTAGTAGTAGTAGTAGTAGTAGTAGTAGTAGTAGTAGTAGTAGTAGTAGTAGTAGTAGTAGTAGTAGTAGTAGTAGTAGTAGTAGTATTAGTAGTAGTAGTAGTAGTTGTAGTATATAGGCATTAGGAAATTTGCCCAAGGGTTTTCACCCCTCAGTTTTTGTAACATTCGCCCGGAAGTACATATCGACGGAAAATAAAGCTAGGTTCTAAAACGACTGGTCAGCGTCTAAACACAGCTCTACATGCTTTTCACCGTCTCTGCCAAAGCCAGTTCTATTGGTGGTTTTCTCCACATCGGGTCCACAAAATTTTACTGCTTTCCGGCTTCGACCAGGACGGTCAATTTAACTTAATTATATGCAAAAATAGAGAGCTCATGGCTGGGTCTCAGTATCCCCAGACCACGAGGTCACTCCTAAAAACAAGGCTACTACTATTTATTATATTACTTTTGTTTTTGTTCAATAGATAAAAATCATCATCCCTATCGAAGATGGATCAACCCTTTCCCTCACTCCTAACTTCTCATTCTCTAGAAATGATCCGGTAAGTTGAAAACTGTCAATTTCTCTTCATCAACTCACCGATATTTCTTTCTCTTTTTTCTGTACTTCATGCATGCTGTGCTTTATGAAAGATTCTTCCGATGTTTGTGCGCTGAAGTCAGTGGCATCGCCATGACCACCACTTGCTTCACCACGTGGACTTGTCGCCTGCCTTCTCACGGCAGCAACTGACACAATGCTCTGCTCCTTGAGTTGTTTCAAAACTGCACTCTGTTTATTTGCAGGTTCTATATTAGCATTCAGCTGACTTTTCACTCTCTTTGCCAGTTCCGAGAGGTCGCTCAAATCTTCCTGTGCAGACTGTAACTCATCTCTGCTGCAGCCAATTGATGGCGACTTACTCGATTTGCCCGCTATCCAGCTAGCAAAGTCGTCTTGCTCCGTTGATGGACTACCACTTCCGTCCATTACTACAAAATCTTCAGTCTCGTCAACCGATCCAGGTGAACTATCTCGAGATGGCAACTTCATGGCTAGACCCTTCATGCCATTGTTTATTCTGCTTATTTGGTCTGATTCAAAGGGCGTCAAACCAGTGGAATCAAAAGCACTTGAAACACGTGATTGATAGATGGGATCGCTCACGCTAGCCGCTGGATGAGAATACCGCGAAGTATAGTAGTAGTAGTAGTAGTAGTAGTAGTAGTAGTAGTAGTAGTAGTAGTAGTAGTTGTAGTATATCGGCATTAGGAAATTTGCCCAAGGGTTTTCACCCCTCAGTTTTTGTAACATTCGCCCAGAAGTACATATCGACGGAGAAACAAGCTAGTTTCTAAAACGACTGGCCAGCGTCTAAACACAGCTCTGCATGCTTTTCACCGTCTCTGCCAAAGCCAGTTCTTTTGGTGGTTTTCCTAACATCGGGTTGACAAAACGTTACTGCTTTCCTGCTTCAACCACAACGCTCAAATTAACTTAATGTACAGACTCTAGCTCATCTCTGCTGCAGCCAGTTGATGGCGACTTACACGATTTGCCCGTTATCCAGCTACCAAAGTCGTCTTGCTCCGTTGATGGACTCCCACTTCCGTCCAGTACTACAAAATCTTCAGTCTCGTCAACCTATCCAGGTGAACTATCTCGAGACGGCAACTTCATGGCTAGACCCTTCATGCCATTGTTTATTCTGCTTATTTGGTCTGATTCAACGGGCGTCAAACCAGTGGAATCAAAAGCACTTGAAACACGTGATTGATAGATGGGACCGCTCACGCTAGCCGCTGGATGAGAATACCGCGAAGTATAGTAGTAGTAGTAGTAGTAGTAGTAGTAGTAGTAGTAGTAGTAGTAGTAGTAGTAGTAGTAGTAGTAGTTGTAGTAGTAGTAGTTGCAGTATATAGGCATTAGGAAATTTGCCCAAGGGTTTTCACCCCTCAGTTTTTGTAACATTCGCCCGGAAGCACATATCGACGGAAAATAAAGCTAGGTTCTAAAACGACTGGTCAGCGTCTAAACACAGCTCTACATGCTTTTCACCGTCTCTGCCAAAGCCAGTTCTATTGGTGGTTTTCTCAACATCGGGTCCACAAATCTTTACTGCTTTCCGGCTTCGACCAGAACGGTCAATTTAACTTAATTATATGCAAAAATAGTGAGCTCATGGCTGAGTCTCAGTATCCCCAGACCACGAGGTCTTTCCTAAAAACAAGGCTACTACGATTTATTTTTTTAGCATTGTTTTTGTTCAGCAGATAAAAATCATCATCTCCATCGAAGATGGACCAACCCTTTCTCTCACTCCTAGCTTTTCATTTTCTGGAAATTAATCTGGATGTTAATTAAATTCAAGTCAGGGCATGACCAGGAAGCTAAAAATTTAGGTGTTACAGTTTGAGTTCTCTGCCCGAGACCCCTCCGGATTCTGGAATCCTGGGAAATAGCACTCTTGTTTCTTTCCGGAAGGCTGGACACGCCGTCCCGACACCCTTACTTTTTCCCGGGTTCTACCTTGTAACGATTGTAGCAGCACAATCGTTACAACTCGGAGTGGTTCCTGACAATCTCCAAGTACAATTTCAATCTGTTGTCGTTTTTTCGTCGTTTTTTCCACTCTGACTATGGTTGTTGTGTTTTCGCCGTTTCAGTGTGAGCGAAACATAAAAAGGTTACGTGTCGTTCTCGTCCAAATCAAAATTTTAAAAATAAGCATGTCAGTTAAAACTACCCCTTCCCGATTTGTCCAATCGTTAAAATAACGTCGCTAATTCACTAAAACCGTCAATCTTCCCGGTTAGACGTTCTTTGTCTGATCGATAAAATTTCGATTGCGAAATTGTTTTTTCGTACATTCTGGTCGAATGTCACATTTCATCTGGCAGAAAAAAACTTTTTTCAGGGTGTTGTAGATTCCACAAGTGAACAGTACTCGCCTTTGAAATTTTGTCGGATGAACGTTTTTTATAGCTTTTTGATGGTAATTTTGTCAATCACCCTATCTGTTTTTAAACTCCTCTGTACTCTGTTCAGTATTTTGCGCGCTCGGATTCAAACGTTTTCGTCGCGTTTTCTTGAGCCGTGTCGGGACACGTAGAACTCGGTTTGTTGTCGTGTTGAACCTCCACGACTGGATATTGCAAGTCTTTTGTCAGATACGTAGTTTCCTTGTAGCAGAGAAAAATAATACACGACATCAAGCGGTTAAATGTACATGGATAGCGGCAGGAACTCCGTACGGAGCAGTCTCACTTTATAGTCCAAGAAGTCGCTTTTTTCTGAACATTTTCTTTCTTTGTAAAATCAGTTTTGAGGGGTAGCATATCTGTGAGACATATCCTATGTAAGAATTAAGTTTTGTTTCCATGGTTGCTTTTTTGGATGGGTTTCTTATCAAGAAGTACAGGCAACTCGATCCGTTGAGAGCTTGCCTGCTGCAGTTTTCGCTCCCTGATAGGTTGCAGGACATCGAGACCCCTAAGTCCTTTTGAACACTTACACTTTTATCTGACAATTGTTATCGGCTGCCACCGCCGTTTGCTTTATGCAAAGGACATTTGTTTTGCTCAAATTTGATTGCATTTTATTTTCGCTGCTCCATGCATGATAATGTGAGTTTGCCATAGTTAGCTTATTATTGGAATGAAAGCAAGTTCTAATGGTTAGCACGTGGAGAAATAAGGATTCGTTAAAATTGGTCGACTTAAAGTTTCAGCCAGACGTCGGTCTTTTGCTTATTGTGTTGTCTTCAGGGAGAACATGTTTTTGCTTTTTCTCACATAATCTTTCACGACAAGGCATGAATAAAAAATGAAACTTTGAAAGCACGAATGGAAAAAGAAGTCATTGGCATAGTTTCGCGCACCTTTCTCAATTTACCGGGCTCTTTTTCTAAAAGAAGCCCGATTATAACGACCAGCGCCCCGGTGCAGCACTTGCTGCTTTCACAAAATTTAAGTGAAGGTTCAATTCATATAGATATGCAGAGAGAATCAAAAATAGTTTATTTTGATGTCGAGGACCGCATCGGATCCGCGACACTATCGTCAATCATCAGAGAAATCTCTTGCCTCTCCTCTCCAGGAGCTACGGAGAAGTAATACAGGTCTCCAAGAGTACCGGTAGCCTCGGTTGACACAAACATCAGCTCCAGAGACTGTTCAAACTGAAAAAAAATGACGAACATAAATTTTACTGTTAAAACTGGAGATAAAACAAACCGTACCCAGCTGTCAATTATAACACATGTGTGAGGGGTGCAACTCATAAATTATACTTAGAGAGAGAATATTGAAATCAGCAGATTTTTAAAAATGATACCGATTGGATTTTTAAAAACAAAACACACAAAATTTACGAAAAAAAATTAAGTAGAATTTCATATGCCAGTCGGTCATATTTGGAAATTGCACATCACCCCAAGGAGCGCCATAAAAACACTATGTAACAGTCGCCTACTTAATTCACATATGAGGTTAGAGAAATATAGGCCCTATTACCATTGGCTCAAGAGTCAGGGACAGTATCTCTTATGTTTTTCTACCTCAAGCTGTCGGAGCCAGTTCGGTTCACTTGCGACATGAGGTTAAAACCCGCGTTACAGCTTAAAGGCCACAACCAAATACCCCCACCCCCACTTTAGAAACTAAGAACGCCTCAAAATACCTAAAATACACGAATGCTGTTAAAAACAGGGTCGGAACCTTATGTATAGTTACTTTTTATTAGACAGTGGATCATTGATCCATTTCAGATGGATCAATCTAAAAACTCTCCCTAACTCATCATAACAATATAAAACTTGTTACTCACATACCAAAACGACCTCTAGAATCGAATAAAAATTATAAAGCAACTCTAGAATTGATGGGTAATTAAGTTTAAATCGAGAAGTTTGAAATGAAAAAGTTTTAGCTCAAGAAATAAGTTTTGGGTTGGACCATTGGGAGACTTCGGTTGTCCACCTTTCCACCGAAGGTTCACTCTGGTCCACTCATATTTACTCTCCCTTTACTCGTGATTACTCTCTGTCTCCTGACAAGAATAAGACAGCTCTACTCTTGTTCGAATTATGTATTGGAAATAGCGAATAGCAATTTCCGCTGCTATTTTTGACTACTTTCCCGCAATTGTCATTCGAACCTTGTGATCTTTTTTTTCTGAGATTTTCAATTTTCGCGAGAAACTTGAGCATCACATGCTCATTTCGAAATTTTGAAAAATTGCATTTAACCCCAAAATTAAGTCTAAACGTTTTCTCAAGGTCAAACTTCCGAATATGACCGGCTGGCACATCAATTTGAAAACAATGATCAGATTATAACCTGATCATTAGATAGTGTATTTGATGCCATGTGATTATTTTATATGTCTTTCCTATCTAGGTTTTTTCTTTTAAGCTATCTTTTAAACTATCTAGCCTAATGGTTGTTATGAACTTCCTAAAAAGTTTCATATCTCGCAATGTCAAAACGAAATCGAGGAGATGCTCACTCTGTCTCGGATGTTCTTGGTGATTTGTGCGGGAAGTGCAACAAGAGTGGCGGTAGTCAATGGAATCAGTGTGACCTATGCGACCTGTGGTATCACTACAACTGCTCAGGAATCTCAATCGATCTTCTACCACAACTAGTAAATTTTAAGTTGCTTCTGTTCAATTGCAATATTCGTTTACAAAAGAAGTGAATTGTTCTTTCATCGTCTACCATTCAAAAAGTGATAAAAGATGCTCTCTTTGAGCTTTCTGCGACCATTGTAAAAGTGTCAAAGAACGTATTGCCGATTCTGTACCTGTTTCTGGTCGGAAATAAGCAGCTCTTACTACCACGCCGCCTGTTGTACCTGTTCAGTAGTTTGGGCGCTCGGATTCACAATTTTTCGTCGCATTTTCTTTAGCGGGGTCTTGACACGTAGAACTCGGCTTGTTGTCGTGTTGAACTTCCACGACTGGATATTGCAAGTATATTATCAGATACGTAGTTTCCTTGTAGCAGAGAAATGCAATACACTTGCTTTTTTGGGTGTATCTCATCAAGAAGTACAGATATCTCGATCCCTTGAGAGCTCTTCTGCTGCAGTTTTTGCTCCCTGATAGGTTGCAGGACATCAAGACCCCCAGGTACTTTTGAACACTTACACATTTTATCTGACAATTGTTATTGTCGGCCACCGTCGTTTGCTTTATGCAAAGGACATTTGTTTTGCTCAAATTTAATTGCATTTTTTTTCGCTGCTCCAAGTTTCGATGTTTGAGAATATTTGCTGTGCGTTATAGAGTGAATTTGTAACAAATTTTAAAACCGTCCATAAATCATTAAGCTTTTCTTTTTTTGGAATCTGGCAGATCGTTCACGTACACGAAAAAAAGAAGATATATTGCAACACGTCATGTTTTTGAACTTTATTTTTTGTTCTCATTCAAAGTTTCGATTTCGGGACTATAACTGTTTTGTTAAATAACTGCCGCGGTATTTAATGTGCTTCGTTATTCCCAGTCTCTCTGCGTCTCAGCAGCTTGATATTCGTGTTAGCTGGTTATATAACCGCCAACTACATTCCTGCCCTCGTACTATCATTTCCACATTGCCTTGGATAATGCCCTACGGTTGAGTCCTCTTTTATGTGCTCATCTAATCTAGATGGCAAGAAATGGAAGCATTTAACACAGAAATGGAGTAACATATACTTCATGCTTGAAGTGTATTTGACATTTTTTGTCGAAAAAGACAAAGAAAAATCAAAAAAAAATTTTCCCAAGAAGACTTCCAAAAACATTTTCAAATTCTGATTTTATTGCAGAAAAAAAGAGTTGGTGGTAAGTTATATTCTGGAAATTCAAAAAAAAACTGAAAACCGGTTTGGCTTGGGACTGAGAAAAATTAAAACGTGGCAATCACGATATAGAAGAATTTTTATCTTAATTCTGGTTATGCAGAATACTTCCGGGAGCGGTAGTTTGACGCATCTTTTCGTCCATGTATACCACACTTGGGCCTCTTTTCTGGTCTTTTTTGTCCAAACAGAGATAAGGGTCAGTGTATTAGGGTTTTAGAGGCGTTTAATGAAGTGATTGACCTGATGTGGTATGTTGACGCTCTTCGGGCATTCGTTGGATATATCTGGGTCAAGTCTGCTAAGGCGGGAATTGAGAACTTTTGAATAGCAGGAGGGTAATAGAATGAAGCTAGACCGTGCTTTTCGTTGAAAGAAAATTTATTTGTGGAGATTACGTAAGGGTATTCAGCGAGTATTTTAGTTTGGCGACAGTTTCCATGTATTGGATTTAAGTTTTATTACTTCTCGTTGGCATCGACATGTCAATTAAACGTTCCAAACTGTGACTTTCAAAAAGGGTTTCATGTTTCTGAGATTTCCGTGATTCCAGTTTTTTTTTCATCTGGATTGTATGATAAGGTACGTTTGCCATAGTTAGCTTAGTATTGAGATGAAAGCAAGTTCATATGGTTTGCTCGTGGAGAAATAAGGATTGGTTAAAATTGGTCGACTTAAATTATCAGCCAGAAGTCGGCCTTTTGCTTAGTTTGTTGTCTTTAGGAAGAATATGTTTTTGCTTTTTCTCACATAATGTTTCACGACAAGGCATGAATAAAAAATGAAAAATTAGAAAGCACGAATGAAAAAAAAAATCCTTTGCATAGTTTCGCGCTCTTTTCACAATTTACCGGGCTCTTTTTTAAAAAAAAGCCCCATTGTAACTACTAGCGCCCCGGTGAAGCACTTGCTGCATTAAAAAATTTTAATTTAAACTTAAATTCATATAGATATGCAAAGAGAAACATAAATAGTTTATTTTGGTATCAGAGAAATCTCTGGCTTCTTCTCTCCAGGACCTACGAAGAGACTGTTCAAACAGAAAAAAAATAACGAACACAAATTTTACTGTTAGAACTGCAGATGAAACAAACCGTACACAGCTGTCAATTATAACACATGTATGCCAGGTTACAACTCATAAATTATACTTTACGTCCCTAAGAATTCTTTTTAAGAGAGAATAAGGAAAACAGCAGATTTTTAAAAATGATATCCGACTTGAATTTTGAAAACAAAACACCCATAATTTACGAAAAAAATGATTAGGTAGAATTTCAATTCGAATAACAGTGCTCAGATTAAAACCTGCAACGTATTTGATGCCATGTGATGCCAAGATTTTAAGCTATCTTTTAAACTATCTAGCCTAATGGTTGTTATGAACTTCCTAAAAAGTTTCATATCTCGCAATGTCAAAACGAAATCGAGGAGATGCTCACTCTGTCTCGGATGTTCTTGGTGATTTGTGCGGGAAGTGCAACAAGAGTGGCGGTAGTCAATGGAATCAGTGTGACCTATGCGACCTGTGGTATCACTACAACTGCTCAGGAATCTCAATCGATCTTCTACCACAACTAGTAAATTTTAAGTTGCTTCTGTTCAATTGCAATATTCGTTTACAAAAGAAGTGAATTGTTCTTTCATCGTCTACCATTCAAAAAGTGATAAAAGATGCTCTCTTTGAGCTTCCTGCAACTATTGTAAAGTTGTCAAAAAATATTGCCGATTCTGTACCTCTTTCTGATCCGAGTAGTGCAGCTGTCACTGCCACGCCTGTTGTACCTGTTATACATGTATCTGCTCAAGTTGATAGTCATTGTACTCAAGAGTTGAAGTTTGATGGTATCACTGAAAGCAAAGGCGATTTCAACGCACAAACAGAGTCTGATTTTTTCGATTTGAAGTCTATTTTGTCACATCTTGGCAAAGAAAACCACGTACGAGTGAAGTCATTCAGACGTCTTGGTAAGAAAAACCCTGATGCGTCCCGACCCAGAACTTTTCTTATTGAGTTCTACTCGCAGTTCGATTGCAAAAAATTTCGATACAAGGGTTACACGCTGAAAATTTATTGTTCTCCTCCTTATATTTCGAAATCGCTGTTTCCCGCAGTGCAGATCACAATGCGTAAACTCCTCAAACTGAGATCTGATGTATCAACAAGAGAAAACATTGCGAAAAAAGAATTGAAAATAAGTAATCTCAAGTTACTTCATAATGGTGTGGAATTTATTGCTCCTGAATGACTGTCAGAGTTAAAGTTGTGCCTTTTTAGAATCAAGCCTTCTAATTTTCTTTCTTCCAACTCTGTCGACATACACTTTATTACTTATTACTGAGACATGGCTCTCGAATATTATTACTTGCCACGAAGTTTTCCCCTTTAATGATTTCATTGTAGTTTCTCGCTGTAACAGGTGAAACGGTGTCCACGGCGGTGTTCTTATTGCATGCCGTAAAGGTTTTTCTTTCACTTTTTACATTTTTTGTGACTTCAGTTGTTTAATTGTCATCAAAGTCAGTTACAGGTTTTTTTGGTTTTATGGTTGTTTATAAACTCCATCTCAGTTTTTACTATCGCGTTGAGTTATCTACACTTATAAACGCTGTTCAAAACCATCGTGAGGAGATGATCAAACACATCGGACGCTGCCCGTCTGACCAAACTGTGTTTGCTAATCTAGGAGACTTCAATTTAGCTGACTCATGTTGGAGCTCATACACGCAACTTCTGAATATTTGATGAACCTTTTGAGCGCGTTTGATGATCTCAATCTGTTTCAATTAGTGAATTTTCTGATCTTTTTTCTGATAGTACTGTAGATCTTTTCTGATTGAATGGACCACAGAGATTTGTTGTCTATCGTTCAGAGAAACCTACTCAGATCATGATCCAATTTTTGCTCATTTGCATCTCTCTCGTGATGATTGTTTTACACCTGAGACTCAATGTATTCAAAGAAGCGTTTCAACACTGAACGTTTTTGTCGTTTGTTAGAGCCTCTTTACATCATGTTGTATTCAAACTCTCAAAGTGATTTCCTCTCCACTTTTGATGTTTCCATTCAGGCCGCACTTGATGATTCATGGCCTAAAATAGTAAAAGAAGACTTGATTTTCCTTATTTTTACTCTTTCCATTCTATTCCTTTAGCCAACAAACTCAGAACTGTGACGGAAATATGTTTTCGGATGAAAAAATGCTTTTTCAGAATTTTTCTCCGTCCACTGCTTCTAGTGTTTCAAATCCTTGAAACAGTTTAAGAAGTCCTCAATCTTTTCCAACAACTTTCATTGGGGGCAGAAAGCAAGCTATCTGTGACGATTCTATCAGTGAAATTTTCAACGAAGGTATTGCATCTTTTTTCCGAAAGCCTGTGTCTGAAAATACTGTACCGACTGTTTCTCCTGTTTCTTATAAACAACTATCGGAAGTCGATGTGTCTCCATCGGTTGTCAGTGCATGTTTACAGTATGGTAAAAACACCTGTTCTGTTTAGTTTAATCCTCTTTTTGTTTATAAATGTTGTGAGTCCCCTCTTGTTAGTTTTCTTTTTTCACAATATTTTCAACGATTGAGTCTGGCCTGTTGTGAGACTTTCCCTTCTTGTTAGTTTTCTTTTTTCACATTATTTTCAACACTTGCGTCTGGCCTGCTGCCTGGAATTGTGCTTTTGTTACTCCAATTCTGAAGTCTGGGTCTCATAATGATATTAAGAACTACAGACCTGTCAGTATCTTACACCCCCTTGGTTTATGTTTGGAGAAAGTTCTATTCAATCATATAAATCCAAAGATTCGAAAACATTTGTCAAGCTCTCAGCATTGTTTCAAAATAGAACGATCAACTGTTTTACAGTTTTTATCAATTCTTGATAAAATGTAACACACTAGTGATTTCAAGGTTCCTTCTGCTGCTGTTTATTTTGATTTTAATCATGCTTTCCATTATGCTCGTCATGATGTCAATCTAAACAAGCTATCAATGTATGGTTTCGATCATGTTTTCTTGTTACTTTTTTTGTCGTATCTCTATAACCAATCAGAGTGTGTTCGTATAAACGCGCATGTTTCGAATCCACGTCCTGTTACTAGTGGCGTTCCTCGAGGCAACATCTTCGGGTCGCTTCTTTTTCTTCTTTTCATCAATGATCCGCCAGAGTGTATAGAATTTTCCAGTTGTTATTTGTTCGCTGACGATCCAAAGTTGTTTTTTGCTGATTTTACTTCTCTACAGCATGATATTGATTCTTTTACAAACTGGTGTACTGCAAATGATTTATCGGTCAATCACGATAAGTGCAGTCTCATTGTTTTCAAAGAAAAGTTTCCTCGTCATGTGATGGTAAACAACCAGGACATAACTGCCTCAAATGTAGTAAAAAATCTGGGTTTTTCTTGTCTCTGACGACTTGAACTGGATGACACAAATCAATAAAAAACTGTTATCATGTAACAAGTCACTTCGTTTTATCAAACGCAGTTTTCCTTTCAGTGCCTCTCAACCCACCAAGCTAATGTTTGCTAACATGTATATGAAGAATGTCATTCTTTATGCAGCCCATGTTTGGTTTCGTTCATTATGTTTTATCCGAAAACTTGTAAAACAACAATCAAAAGTGTCTGCAACGGGTTATTGGTTCAAAGCCCTACAAAGACCAGATATTTCTCTCAAAAACTTTGCCTATCTGTTACCATCTAATTTTCAACGATATTTTACTGTTCTACTAAATGTAACATAGTCTCACATAGAGGTCCCGTTTTCTGCGTATTTCCTTTATAAAGTGACCACCAGCCGGAACTCCACCACCCACAATTCAAACAGCAAAGAAGTGGCAGACCCAGAAGTTCTCTTTTTCGTCGCGTTGAGAAATCCGTCAACGAGTTGATCCGTCTTGGTGTAGACATCTTCGTACCCCTCGAGTCTTTTAATGTTTATTTTTGCCTTATTCTATTTAAGGGAATTATTTCGTTCATTATTCATAATATTATTGAAATTTTTTCTTTCTTTTTTTTCTAGGTTTTATTTTTATTATTTTTCTTTCTTTGTATCTCTCTTTTTTCTTTGTTTTTATCTGTTTTTTTCTTTCTGTTTTATCTATCTTTTCCATCTATCTTTTTTAAATATTTTTCTTCCATCAGTTTTTTCCAGCTGTTTATCTAGGTTTTTATTCGTTCTTTTTTTCTTTTCTATCTTCTTTTTTTCTTTTCTATTTTCATTTTTTTTTCATCATTTTGAATCAATAATTCTTTCAACCTTATCAACATCTTATCTTTACATTACCTTTTTATCTATTTTTTCTTGCTTTTTATCTATCTTTTTTAGTTTTCTCTTCAACTATATTTTATCTATCTTTCTCTCTATTTTCTTATTTTCTTTAAATTTTTATCTTTTTCTTTATCTATCTTTTTCATATATTTTTAATTATCTTATCTTTTTCTTCCATCTTTTTTTAAATTTTTTTTAAAACTTTTTTTAATCTTTTTTTTTCAAATCCTTTTCTTCCATCAGTTTTATCCAGCTGTTTATTTGTCTTTTTATTAGTTCTTTTTTCTTTTCTATCTTGCTTTATTTCTTTATATTTTCAATTTTTTCTTCATTTTGAATCAACATTTTTTTCAACCTTGTCAACATCTTATCTTCACTTTTCCTTTTTATCTATTTTTTTCTTGCTTTTAGTCTATCTCTTTTAGCTATCTCGTTATCCACATTTTATCTATCTTTCTCTCTATTTTGTTTAAATTTCTATCTTTTTTCTTTATCTATCTTTTTCATCTAATCTATCTTTTTATCTATACTTTATCTTTCTTTTTTTTTTCTTTTTTTTCTGTTTAACTATCTTTCTATTTTTTTCTTTATCTTTTTCATCTATTGCTTAGATATCCTACTTATATATCGTTTTTATCTTATTTTTACCATCTAATCAATCTACCTATCTATCGTTCTATCTATTTTCTTTATCTCTTTTGTTGAATCTTTTTTCTCTCTGTTTAACTTCCTCTTTCTTCCAATCTATCATTTGAATTATTTTTTATTATCTATCTTTTTATCTTTTTTTCTTTCTTCTTAATCTAAATTTTTTACCTCAGGTTCATCTATATTTTTTAAGGCAAAACACACTTTTTCTTTTTTTTTGTTTAGTTTTCTTTTCTTTCTATCTACAGGGTGTTTCAAATAAACTGTAATGTTATAAAAGCTTCTCATTTCATAACTGTTGATCAGTTCGACTTCAAATTCGGTGATATTATGTAGAACAGGCGGAGATTTGATAAAACTCAAAAAATGCGTTGATGAATTGAACTCGATAGTGAATACCCGCGATTTTCCAACTATTTCACGCTTCCACGCAATGAAAAATTTTTTAAACTATTTGTTCATACGTAAATGAAAACAACGAAATGGTTTTCACAGTAAACGAAGAAAAACGGATCATTTGTTTGTTTGCAATTTATGAATCCCCAACTGAAGTTCGGAGAAGATATATCAATGAATATTACATTGCCCCACGCGTTGCATCAACACTTCAACTTACGCAGTTTATCAGAGTGTGGAAACGGTTCCAAGAAAGAGGCGGGTTATCGAAATTTCAAGGGCAGCATCGAAAAAGAACGAGGTTACCAGGAACCGATGAAGCGAATGCCAGTATTATAAGACACTTTGATTTTCATCCTAAAGATTCAATAACTAAATCAGCAGCTGATTTGGGGTTGAGCCGCACCACAACTTAGAGAGTCGCGAGAGCTGCCAAAATGAAGCCCTACAAAGTGCTCAAAACACACCAAATTAAAGAGACGAACTTCGGCTTGAGACTTACTTTTGGTGTCTGGTGCTTGAGCAAGATTGAAACAGCGGCAGATTTCACATCACGGGTGATTATCTCAGACGAAAAGTGGTGGGTGCTCGACAGCTCTCCAAATTCTCAAAACGATAGGAGATGGAGTTTAGTTAACCCCAGAGAATACGCGGAGTGCAAGTACCAGGGCAAAAAGAAAGTGATGCGCTGGATGGGTTTCCTTCAAGGAGCTGTTCTTGGCCTGTTTTGGTTCGTAGACGAACAGCAACGACCAATAACACTGAACCAGTTTTCGTATCTGAACATGCTGGAACACGACCTCTGGCCAGTCCTTCGAGAACGACGAAACTTGAGGCGCATATGGTTTATGCAAGACGGAGCCACATGTCACTGCACGGGAAGCGTACTCAGTTGGCTTGGGACAAAGTTCAACGCCAGAATTATAAGTAGACGAACCCCTATACCCTGGCCACCTCAGAGTCCGGACCTGAATCCCGTGGATTTTTGGCTGTGGGGTAATCTGGGGAAAATTGTTCATGGTGCGAATCCACGAAGTATTGACGAACTCATGCAAACTGTAGAAGATGCCCGAAATACAATAACGCCCGATAATATCGAAGAGTCATTGAGAAATTTGACGAAAAGATTACAAAGCTGTGTTGCTCAAAACGGCGGACACTTTCAGCATCTTTTATAAAACAATTTTATCAGATATTCAAATCTCCGCCACTTATCTATCTTGTGCAGAAAAAATTGTGTATTTATCTTTTCTCAAAAAAAAGTTATAGCGTTTTATAAAATTACAGTTTATTTGAAACACCCTGTATCTTTTCATCTTACTTATCTTTTTTCTTTCTTTTTATCTTTGTTTTCTATAGTTTTTTCTTATCTAACTTTTATCTATCTTTTTCAGCTTTCTTTTATCTAACTTCTTCGCTAACTTTTTATCTATTTCATTTATTTATTCTATTAATCTATCTTTTTGTTCATCATAAATGCGAAAACTATTAATTATTCTAAAAACTTTTTAATATATAGGTTAAAAAGTGATAAAAAAAAGATAAACGAAAGACAAAAAAGGAAAAAAAGATAGATGAAGAAAAAAGATAAAAACGAAAGATAAAACGGAAGAAGGAAAAGAGAAATTTAAGGAAAGAAAAAAGTTAGATCAGAAAAATTACATGAAATGATAGATACAAATGCAAGAAAAACAATACAAAACAAGAAAGAAAAAAGATAGATAAAAAAGAGTACAAAAAGATAGAAAAAAAATCGATAAAAATGAGATAAAAAGATAGACAAAAAAGATAATAAAAAAGAAGAAAATATTTCGCTTTTCATATAAAATACATTTTCATCTCAAAACTCGTTTGTTTTTCACACAAGCAAAAAATAATAATTATTAAGGAAGTTTTATTAATAATTACATTTAACTGTGACAGAACGGGGATATGCAGAGGGCTTGAGAGCCCACTAAATGGTAAACGCTAAAGTATGAACATTCCAATCTGCTCTATTTAAATAAAGTTAAAATATCAATTGAAATTAAATATATATGTAGGTCTTACAATTCAATAAAAAATATCCTTTCCCAATCAAAAACTCGACCATAATTGCCGCTACGAGACTGTGCATAGTAAAGCCCCCTTTTTGGACAAGTTTGGCATTTATAGGAAACATGAGTATGTCCTTTTGATGCAAAAATGAGCACACAGATCTGCAATCCCATCCATGAGCAGATCCAAACCACTCTTAGAGCATCAGAACGCAGTCATTTTTATATTAATTGTCCCAACCCATCTCGCATGACAAGGAAAAGGCCCCTTGCATCCCCTTGCTTAGGCTCAATGATCGTGTTTTCCGCAACAGGACAAAGAGGCTTTAAAATCAAGCCAAGAATATGCACCGCACGAGCTTTTGTTTCTTTATTACATATATACCGTTATATACCTTTATTACATATATATATATATATATATATATATATATATATATATATATGTAATAAAGAAACAAAAGCTCTTGCGGTGCATATTCTTGACTTGTCGGTGCAGGATGAATACATTTTTCCAAAAGAACATATAAATCGTTTTTGGTTCCACTATTCAAAATTGAATGGCTTGTTGTTTTAGTTTTTCTAAGTGGAAGCTCAATGCAAGTTATTTTTGGTTTTGCATCTTGGACCTTGAATGTTTCAGCTATAAAAACTAAAAAAGATAGATAAAAAGATAGAAAAACAGGTAGACAAAAAAATTAGATTAAAAGAAAAAGAGAGAAATAAAACGAGAAAAAAAAAGAGATAGAAAAACATAGATAAAAATTTTAGAAAAAATAGATTGATACAAAAAACATAAAAAAGACAAAAAATTTAACTAAAAATAAAAGATAAACAGATTGATAAAAAGATGGATAAAAAGATAGATAAACAGATAAATAAAAAAGAAATAAAAGACAAAAAAAGTTAGACTAACTAAAGATAACTAAACGGAAAGATAGAAAGGTAGATATAAGAAAGAAAGAAAAGAAATGCAACGAAAAAAATAAACTTGATAAAAAACTTTATGAAAAAGATGGAAGAAAAAAAAAGAAAAAAACAGACAAAAAACGGTAGATAAACAGATATATTTTTTAAAAAAAGATAGATTAAAAAGATAGCCTAACTAAAAGATAATAAAGGTAGTTAATAAAATAGATTAACATCGATAAAAAAGTTTGATAAAAACGATGGATAATGAGACTGATAAACAGATAGATAAAAAGATAAACAAAAAGTAAGATAAAAAAGACAGAAAAAACGACAAAAAAGAGAAAAAACATAAATCAAAAATAGATAAAAAAGATAGATAAAAACTTCGACAAACAGATAGATTAAAAAATGGATAAAAAAGACAAATAAACAAAATGATAAAAAAGAGAAAAAAACATTGATAAAAAACATTTATAAAAAAATAGACAAGAAGGTAGATATAAATGAAGAAAGAAAAGAGAGATAAAACGAAAGAAACAGCTTTGATAAAAAAAAATAAAAAAAACAAAGAAAAAAATGATCGAAAAAAAAGATAGATAAACAGATAGAGAAAAAATTAGCTTAAAAGAAAAAGAGAGAAATGAAACGAAAAAAAAAAACAGCTTGAAAAACATCGATAAAAAAATAAGAAATATAGATTGATACAAAAAACAAAAAAAGACAAAACTTTAGCTAAAAAAGAAAGATAAACAGATTGATATAACGATGGATAAAAAAATAGATAAACAGATAAATAAAAAAAAAGATAAAAGACAAAAGAAGTTGGTAACTGAACGGAAATATAAAAAACTAGATATAAGAAAAAAAGAAAAGAAATGAAACGAAAGAAATAAACTTGATAAACAGATAAATGAAATGATAAACAAATTAAGATAAAAAAAGATAGAAAAAAAGGACAAAAAAAGAGGAAAAACATAGATAAAAAGTAGATAAAAAAATTCGATAAACAGATAGAAAAAAATGGATAAAAAAACAATTGAACAAAAAGACAAAAAAGAAAAAAAAGATTTATAAAAAGATAGACAAGAATGTAGATATAAAGGAAGAAAGAAAAGAGAGATAAAACGAAAGAAACAGGTTTGATAAAACAAAATTCAAAAAAAAAGAAAGAAAAAAATGATAGATACAAAAGATAGATAAACAGATGGACAAAAAAGATAGATAAAAAAGAGGGATAAACAGATAGAAATATAAAATAGTGAAAAAGATAGATAAACAGATAGCCAAAAACGTTTGATAAAAGAAATAGATATTGTGACTGATAAACAGATAGATGCAAAAGACAAAAAAGAAGAAAGATAGATAAATAAGATAGATTAAAAAGTTAGACAAAAGGATAGATGAAAAGATAGTTAAAAACAGATGGATAAAAAGTTTAAAAACATCTTAGATAAAAAGATAGATACAAATGATAGACAATAGAATAGAACAAAACAGTTATATCAAAAAAAGGACTTAAAAAGTTTACAAATAAGATAGATAAACGGATGGATAAAAAGGATAGGCAAAAATAATAGATGAAAAGATAGATAAAAAAGATGGAGAAAAAGAAAGATAAAACAGTTAGATAAAAAAGATAGATACAAATTACTGACAGATAGATTAAAAAAGATAGAAAAATTAGATAGATAAACTGATAGATATAAAAAGATGGATGAAAAAAAGATAAGTAAAACAGATAGATAAAGAGATAGAGAAAAGTTAGATTAAAAGAAAAAATAAGATAAAAAACAGATTGATACAAATAATATAAAAAAGACAAAAAATTAAGCAAAAAAATAAACAGATTGATAAAAAGATGGATAAAAAGATAGATAAACAGATAGAAAAAAAAGAGATAAAAGACAAAACAGATAAATAAAAGGAAAGATAAAAAGGTAGATATAAGAAAGAAAGAAAAGAGATGAGACGAAAGAAATAAGCTTGATAAAAAATAGATGTAAAAGATAGAAGAAAAAGATAAAAAAAGAAAAAAAGAGATAAAAAACGGCAGATAAACAAATGGAATAAAAAAGATAGATAAAAAAGTTAGCCAAACTAAAAGATAATAAATGTAGTTGATCCACCTCTTCAAGTTGCTCGTCATACGGTCTTTCATTGCGTTTCAATACCGCTATCGTTTCCAGGTCATCCGCTGCGTTGTGAATTACTCTTCCACTGGGTACCGGATGGCAATCACTGTCAAGGTCTTGGTATAGTTCCCTGACCAATTCTCTTGCTCGAGTCTTCACTAGTAACGTGTGGATCGCTAACTCGGATCGCGCGTTCTGCTCATCTATCTAAACTCCAAGGACAAAATTTTATCCTCCAGGTCTTGTTCCTCTACACGACCATTTCCTTCAACATCAGACTCCCCAGACAAACTATCTTGGGTGTTGTTCATTAACTCGACAACCTTTTTTTAACGTCTTTCTCCCCGGACAAGCTTTCCCCGTTTTGTTCAACTTCTCCCCGTTTCTGATCGGGGTCCTCAAAGGTGACAGTCTTCCTTTGTGTTCTGATCTCCTGTTCCTTTTGTCTGTATGACGTCCTCATCAAAACGCTTTCAAGAACCGAGGATAATAGTTGCTGAAGCACCGTCCTACAATCCTTTTCGTTTTCCTTATGTTGGCGTCTTGATGGCTCTATTCGTACTTTCTCACTGACTGCCAGCGATGCCATGGCTGCTTTCAGTTCGGTGTCATCTCTTGTCACTTCTCTCTCCAACAATCAAACCAGCATCCACGTCACTTGTGGTGTGACCTGCACCGTTTTATCCAGCAATTTTGACGATGTTTATGTTCATACGAGAGAGTTCCTGTTGGACCAGGTTCGAGCGTAGCAACAGATCCAAAGACAACGGGTCCTTCTTTGATAAGGTGCTTATTTCTGCTCCCTCCTCCACCAATAACTCAGTGGAGGAGACTTGTCCAACCATCTCGTCAAGGGAAGCGCTTCATAAGTTTCTTTGTCCAGAAACGAGAGCCCTTCCTTAACTGATTGGCTTGCTTCCGCTCTAGTCTTTCAAAAAACTCAGTCTTCTTGCTGAGGCTATCAGCATTTTGGTGTTTCTCACGCATCCTGCGCTCGAATATTATGTGGTAGCCATCCGATCTGACTATCCATTGACCAATATAGCTCTGGTCCATGGAGTACGTCTTCAACCAGGTTAACGCTCTGTTGTCCACGCGTAAATTAAAGGGAGCACTCCCCAAGTATGCGCGGTACTTTTCCACAAACGTGACTACTGCAAACATTTCTGCCTTTGGTGCACCATATTTCATTTCAGTGTCGCTCAACACTTAACTGCCATATGCAATGGGACGGAGAACTGTTCTCCCATTTCATTCTTGCTCCTGATGCAGTATTCCTGAGATGCCTACTACTGAAGCATCAGTGTCGAGAACGTACATGCCCCTCTCAGTGGGCATGCCTATTATTGGCGTCTCGCCTAGTTCCCTCTTTATATTCTCGCAGGCTGCCTGAGCTTTTTCGTTCCACACGAAATTTTTTCCTTTGTTGCACATCAGTTGCTGCATGGGGTACACCTTGTCTATATATCATTTTATGAGCTCACAGTAGTAATTGGCAAATCCCAGGAAGCTCATGATCTGTGTTTCCGTTCTGGGAGCCTTTAATGTCAACACGGCCTCCACTCCTTCCGGATCCGGCCTTACGCCATGCCAGTCTACCATTCTCCCCAGGTACTTGATTGAATCCCAAAGGATTTCACACTTCGATTGTTTGCATTTCAAGCCCGCTCTTTTCATGCAATCGAAGACCTCATCGAGTCTGTCGATGTGGTCTGCCATGGTGGGTGTGGCTATGACCACGTCATCCACGTAGCACATCACAATATTCCCGTACTTCTTCGCTACTCTGGTCAAAGCCTGAGCCTTCAGTCTTTGTAAGATCACTGTGGCGTTGCACAAGCCGAGGGGCATCCTCCTCCACTGGTATAACCCCAATTCACATCGAACCCAGTCTTTTCTCTGTCCTTTTTTCGAAGAGGAACCTGCCAGAAGGCAGAATCCAGATGCAGTGTAGTGAAGAACTTGGCGTCGCCAAATTTCGAGAGGCTCTCGTCTATCCGCGGTATCGTGTAGGCATCTTTTTTTGTTTCTGCGTTCAGGTAGGGAAAGTCGCAACAGAACCTAAGCTGCCCCATTGTTTTCGGCCATGAGAACCCCACAAGCCCAAGGTGACTTCGAGGGTTCTATCATGTCATATTCGAGCAACATTTCTATTTCCGCTCTTCACGGTTTCGATTTTTGAGGTGTCATTCGCCATGCACCTTTCCTATGGAGAATGGCAGCTCCTTCTAACTCGTATTCGTGCTCAACAAAACTACAACAACCGATACCCGCCTTATGTTTTGAAAAAAAAATCCGCGTTCCAACTTGAAACTGCCCTTAGTGACTCAAACTCTTCTCGTCTATCTTACCTCTCAAGTGGTCTATCTCCGGCAAAACCTTTAATTCATATGACAAGGGGAGTTCCGAAAAAGCCGTCATTTATTTCAGATCTCCTTGAAAACAGTTTATTAAAAGATTTTCATTCATTGTTTTTCTTTAAAATCATATCTTTATTGGCATGACTTGGACCGTTTGTCACATGATGTCTCTTCAAGTTTTGTGTTTCTTCATAATTCGCCCTCGTTGGCAATTCGTAGCCAAGTTTCTTCCCACGCTGGTGTTCATTAAAACCTTGGTGGTCGGTGTATTCAACAATACACTCACACACAGCCCTATTTGTTTGACTGAAAAACTCCGGCCTAAAATCACTGAGCTTTGACTGTGTGGGTTGCGTACCAAGCAAACCTGTTTACTATTACTTAATGAGTTCAAATTTCTCATCCTAAAAGTCGCTACTACTGCCTGTACAGGCTGTAGTTTTACTTTTCTGTCTGAAAAAAAGGCACCTTATTCTCATCAGTTATTATTCGGTTTACCGGTCGCTTAACATACTTCCTGTCCGGGTTCCTAATCCTTAAGAGTCTAATAGTCCATTATTCAGGTCGATCATCACATCCTGACAAAGTCGCTGTTCAAAATGAATTGATCTGAATTGTCCAGGTTCTCTACTACCAGGAAATTCATCCAAAGGTCCCATCCTCCTTTGTGAAGGGATTTTATTGGTGTTCATCCAGCTACGTAGATTGCTCCGCGGTTGGCTGCTGCCAATCGTCGGATTTAAATCTTCCCTGGTGAAGCCCATTCTTTCCCAAGTCTTTACTGGCATTACACTAACCACTGCTCCTGTATCTAGGAGTGCTGTTACTCCGATTTTCTTTCCATTGGTGTCTAGCAGATGTGCAGTTACATCTGCCTCGTTTCCAATGTGCGCCGCATCTTGCTTCATCATGGTGTCATGATCAATTCTACGGATTTTAAGTTCTTCCTGACCCAAACAGATCTCTCCTATTTGGTCGGCGTCTGTTGTGACGTAGGTCTTAGTATATATACTGATCCCTTCCACGTTCAACATCACTTAGTATGGTCCATAGACTTCCACATAGCGCCCGTGAAGTTTTTTTATTCGAGTGCCACCCGATGCTAACAACGCTCGCACAGCCCTCAATCCAGTGCGTGGCTCTACCTGTTTCAGATAATCCGCATATGTGTCCAAATGCCTCAAAGTGATCTCTGAACATTAACTTAGGTTCCTGATCACCTGATGTCTTGCCACTGAGATTATTGATTGTATTTTGGTTCATTGTGGCACCAGCCTGAATGTTTACCTAGAGATTACATTCAATTTCATGCTCAAAGTGATCGGTGCTTTTGTTTCTTCCACCTCCGATGCTTCAAAGGCGTTTGACTTTTCTTGAATTTTCTCATACTCTAATTTGAGCTTGATTTTCTGTTCTAACTACCTTGTCGCCAATTCTTGTTGGCTTGGTTAGCAAGTCCTTTTTTAAAATTGCCGTAACTGTTTTTGTAGTAACCAGATCTCATATGAGGCTTTAGTAGCATATAGTCCCTGGATTTGAGTCTCAAATACTTCGGTGTAGGCACATTGTTTGAATGTGGTGTGTAATGCGTTGCCAACATTGTCCGGAGCTCATCGTTCTTCACACCATCTACGAAATTTGAGGCTATTGATAGGTTGATCCTGTTGTTTGACTCATCTGGTTGATTAAGCCTTCTCAGCATTTCTAAGTCAGATAAGAACTTGTCTTCCGTTTCGACTTCACATTGCCTCCGTTTCCCGAAGCGCATTATTACTTGGTGTCCTTGTACCCCTGAGCCAAAACCATTTAACAAGTTTTCAAAGATCTTCTCAGCTGTGTCACGCTGGTATTATTTTTTGGCCATCACGCAATTTAGGGCTGTCCTTTCCAGGTTGCTGGTGAGCGCACTGCATTCTTGTCTTTCTGTGAAGTCTTCTTCCTCAAAATGCAGCTTCATGACCTCTATCCAGGTATCTATACAGCCGTCAGATTCGTCTTTATAGCAGCTTGGTTTCTTGAATACACCTCGGGACTTCTCGCTGTGTTCACTGGTCCTGGAAAAACTCATCGGGAAAGTCTCCGAGGGCCTGTTCAGAGGTTGAAACGCTGTAGCCATTGCCGTTGCATCACGTGAATACCCCGCTTGATCGTTGTTGCCCTCTGATGGAGGCACCGGAATTTCCCTCCTGTTCGAGTCGCTGTGTTGACTTCTTGCTTGATTGGCATGACTACAGCTTGTCGAATCACATCTCCCAGTCGCATTTGCGTCTCGCGTCAGTCGTTCGTCTGAGGTCGGTCTGTTGCCAGTTGAACCTTCTCCGTTATTCGCTGGGCCCCTGGCCTATTATCGCAGGTGGCGTAGCTGGATGAACTGCCCCGTCCTCTCGTGGTTTCCTATGACCTTCCTCTATTAGAATGTTCATTAAAGTTCACTATTCGGTACTCCTGAGTTTGCTCGTCTGTTCCTCGATCCACTCCTGTCTCCTAGGAGCCCATCCAACCTGTCCTTAATAGCCTGAGTGCGCCTCTTCATTAACGCATCTATTCTCGTGTCATATGTCCCAAGAGTCTGCTCTTGCTGACTTCGTTGTTTCTCCATATCATCTCCCAGTCGTGTCTCTCTTTGCTCAGCTTTCCTCATCTTTCGCGACAAGTTTTTGACCAAGTAATCATCCGTTCTTTCCTTCAAGCGTTTTTGGCTTCTGCTGACTTCTTGTCTATTGCGGTTGATCTCCTCCCGCAGGCTTTCTCTCTCGACGTGAAGTGCTCTCTCTAGTTCACTCATTCTTAAGGACATCTATTCATTCTGCTCACCTATGCTGTCCACTATACTTGTCAAGGCCTCTTCGATTGATGCCTCGTTGTCTACTAATGGCGTCAGTAGTGGTGGCGTTACCCTATAAGTTCCAGACAGTTTAGTGCTGGTCGAGACTCGAATTTTTCCTCTCTGTCTCGATGTTTCTCCATAATCCGCCTACGGTTCCGCTGGTGGGTTACTTGACCCTATGTTCCTATTTATTCCGGGTTGAAGATCGGAATTTGTCATGGTCATAAACTCTCTCGCCTGCTCTCCCATCTATAGTCTTGTTTTTTACCCTGACCACACCAAACTGATCCGAAGACCCGGTCTCCCTGTTGGTGTATGCTCCATTCTCATGGGTCGAAGTGTTGAGGCTTACTTGAGATTCAAAGTCATCTATATCGCCATCGCCCTCCTCCATTTCCTCTTCATCTGTAAGCCTCCTCGTCTTCCTCTTCATCTCCTCCTCTTTCTGCTTCATCACCCGTACCCGTTCCCATAGTAAATGGGAAGAAGTTTCCCAAAGTGTTTTTCACTCGAGGAGAAGATTGCCGTTTTCTCTGTCACTTCATGCATCATGGTATTATCAGTGGGTGATCTTGTTGTTGCTACTATTTCAATCGAGACGTCGGACAGTTCCGACATCTCTTCTCGTTCTAGAAATCCGGTGGAGGTGGCAAAAGTGTGGCTTCGTTGTACTGGAGTGGTTAACTTGCCAAACTTCTGTTCCCTTTCCCTTTCGTTCCACGTCCCGCTCGATTCTCATCCAGGGCGGGGTTCGGATGGATCTCTACTTCTAACATTGCCTTTTGGTCTTCCGAGGACTTTTGACTCCTTGTTTCAACCATTCCGCCTGAAACATTCTTCCCTTCGTTGGTCCGAGTCCATGCAATCCTTTCCACAAAAGGGGCGTTCATCGATTTTCTTTGTTTCTTTGGTATAAATTTCCTAGAGCTATCACTTAGTTTAGGTATCCCCGACTTGTCTAGACTCATTTTCTATTTATCACTTTTTACTACCTACACACTCAATTCGTTTATTACGGTTTTTTCGTTTGACAACTGATAACAATAAAACAACACAATAAAGTCTAAAAGTTTTACTTAAATAGTGACCATGAGTTCTTATAGGTTATCACAGTAAAGCGTGTATACAATTTATGCACAGCTATTGATTATTGGTTATTGGACGTGAAGCTAACACAGAATGATGATATCAAAATATCTAGATAAATAGTGTACTCACTACCCAATCAAGAACGTTTATTGAGGATTTAAAACCAAAAACGGATAGAGGTAAACAAATATAAATTGTCTGTCGCAATCCAATAGTCGAACTTTTTTCTAAAGAAAGAGCTTTCCCTGTTTAGTGCCGCGCTAAACAGACAAAACTTGAAGGCAGTATTTATCTCAAATGGGCGACTATTGCACCCACCGAGTCTTGTGTTACTTATCTGCCTTCTGATTGCCCGAGCTAGACCTACTAAAGTCCTCAAGGCAACCATTTTCCAAAAAGTAGTTTGGATTTTATTCCCCATAAATGAATGTCGAACTCTGTTTTCAGTTAAACCAAGAGTCGCGAATCTCCGAGTTTAGACCTGTTTTGCTTTACTATGGCCTTTCAAATTTCTTTCTATTTAAAGCAAGTTACCAGTGCAGTCACTGGTTTCTAGCCTGATTCCTATTATCCTATTACTCTTCAGTATGTATGTCTCTTTCGTCTACGTACGTTTTAGGATCCCTCTTAACACGTTCGTTATATATAAGAAAAAATGATATTTCTAGGATCCTTCCGGAATGACAAAAATAGTACCCCTCCGGATTGACGAAAATAGGACCACTCCGGATTGCAAAATGGGACCCTTCTGGCTTGGCAAAAACAGGACCCCTCCGATTTGGGACCCCTCCGGATTCGCAAAATAGGACCCTTCCGGATTGGCAAAAATAGGACTTTTCCAAATTGGCAAAATTGGGACCTTCCGGAGTGCCACATGAAGGACCCTTCCGGATTGTCAAACATAAGACCCTTCCGCTTTGGCAAAAAAGGACCCCTCCGAATTAGGACCCTCCGGTTTGGTAAAATAGGACCGTTCCGGATTGGCAAAAAAAAAGGATCCTTACGGATTGGCAAAATTTGGCCCTTCCTGATTGGCAAAATAGGACCCTTCCGGCTTGGCAAAAATAGGCCCCCTCCGAATTGGGACTCCCAAGGGCTGGTAAAAAAGCTTTTCCATGTCGTTCAAAAATCACACCCAAGACGCTTCGTGATACGGTATCCGAGTCTATTATGCTTTATAAACTCACTAGGAAGAGTATCTTCTGGCCCTATACCCTTCCGGATTGAAGATAAGCTGCTTATTTGACAATTCTCCTTAACTGTGAGGGGTCTGATAATTAGCCTAGTTTTGACTCGACTATCTTTCTCTGCGGTCCTGAGCCCTACGTCTTTTTCTAGAATAGCGCAAAATTGCCTTATTTAACTGTTACTACCTTTTGGTAGTGGTATAAGGGCTTTCCAAAAAACCATTTCCAATACCTGAAGGGTTTACCTTCACAAATTGGTAATTTTACTAACAACAACCTTAGAATAATTCTATGTTTTTTTTTCGATGAACAAAAAAAATTTATGAGTAAGCTCACTTAATTTATGTTCTAACGGTACCAAGATCAACTGAATCTGTCAAGTAGTTCCAAAGTTATTAACCAAAACGTCTTTTCTTCGAAGTCAAAAACTTTTAAACTTATAGGTTCCGCCTAACTATTTTTGCAATTCTTGTCCTTTTGACCTTAAAACTATTGAACCGAGCTCACAAGGCCTATAGTTTTTTAGTTCAATGAAAAAAAAACGGTCTAAAACATTCCAGTTGAAAAAATTTGTAAAAAAAACAATGCTATTTGGACCCCTCCGGATTGCTGAATGCTCTAAATGAAACAAGTTAAAGTCGATTTCACTGGGGCCCAGAAAATTATTGGCAAACTGGTTTCAAAACCTGTCAATTCACTAGTGAATGTTGTCCGAACAACAATTTTTATTGCCCTAATGTTTTTTTATTTTGTGGCGTTCCTTTTTATCAAAAATTACGAAAAACTGGATTTTGGAGCGCCCTAGCTAAAATTAACCGGTTTCACTGATTATAAGAGTGCTGTTACAATAAACTCACTAATTTAGCATTTTTTCCGTCTCAAAAAATATCGATATCTCAAAAATCGCGATTTGTGGGGGATCAATATATCACTATTTTGACCCTAAACACCGAGCTGTTTGAAATGTTTTTCACTGAAAAAAGACTTGGAGTTTCAATACAAGCAGTATAAATAGTAATAGTAAAAATGTTATAACCCTCGCTACAGAGCTCCCCACAGTTTGATAACTTAATTTCTATACCAAAAGAGATACAAAACTTGTTAACAATAACCAACAGTCGATTGTTGTTGTCCTTGAGACCCTTCCTTCTGCTCCCTGAACTGCTTGCCGGATCAGTCTTCCGCTCTAATACCGAGACTCTTCCTTATTGAATGCAAATTACAAGCCTAATTATTCAAACAACCCTACAAAACAAGCACTAGAAACGGGCCACAATTTTGATCGTAACGATCTTGTTTGATATAAATGCCTGTAACAACAATATATCTAACAACAACAAGCGGGAGGGTCGGATCACATCTCGTCTGGGTGGATAATTTCTACTGATTTCATAATTTTTTCTGTTTTCGTTTTTTTCTTGGATACAATACTCAGGGAGTTCAGTTCCGGTTCCAATTCCGGGGGTCAATTCCAATTCCTTGTAATTCAATTCCAATTCCAATTCCTGGAGAGACCAAAATTCAATTCCAATTCCAATTCCTGGCTATTTTCTGTTGCCTCAAAATCGTTTATCTCCGGCGAACCACAATCGAAATGTATTCCTAAGTAATAACCGGTTTTTTTTCGATCTGGAGGTTTAATTTGACGTTTCTGCTGTGTATTGATTGTATCGATTATTATATTGTATTAGTACGATTGATCATGTTATTTAAGTTTGTATTCAAGCATTTTTACGTTTATTAAGATTTAGACCGAGTCATTTCTCAAGATATCAGTTTTATTTGCCAATTTTTGATGTCAATTCCATGTCAATTCCAGCCAAAAATTCGGTTCCAATTCCCATTCCCAAAACTGGAATTGACCCCAATTCCAATTCCCAATTCCTGTGACCCTGTCAATTCTCAATTCCAACAAAATTCAAGTACTTGAATTCCCTGACTATACTACTGTTGTATGTTTCATGTTTATCTCTAAGTGTTTTCGGTCATATACCGCTCCGGGGAACGACGGGACGGTCGATCCCCCGACCCTTCACAGTACGTTAATTTTCGGTCTTAACTGGCTTCAGCGGTCGGAACTACCCTCCCGTCCTGTGCTAAAGGCCTTATTTAGAGCGTGGTAAAAACGGCAGATCAATGTAAAATAAATTCCAGAAAAGTTTTCGACATAAAAGTTATCATCAGCCATTTTAACAATAAAGCACCTGTAAAACCGGAATGGAAATGGATGTGTAGAAATTACAAAAAATGTATAAAAACAAACATTAAAAAGAATATAAAAATAGCATCAGTTAAGACCCGAGTTAGTCATGTGACTAAAACAAACGGACTTTAAAAACCTCACAACTTGACTGTGAGGTACCCCTGCCGGTATTCCTCTCGCGTGTTGAGGGCAGGTCTTCTCCTCGAAATACAAAGCGCTTCTAAGGTCAAAAGTTTATTTGTGTTTAAGCATCTGTCTAAAATTCTCGCCTCAACTACAGCCTTGTCTGCTTGGCATTCCTTAATGACTACCCACCGGCGCAGAGTCCCTAAGCTGTTCAATTTTTCGGGTGATCAGGTGTCGGACGGGCTGTCCAACATAGCAGGAATTGCATCCTGGACAACATATCTCATAAACCACCCTACTCGTCAAATACCTAGGGAAATCTGTTTTCAAAGTGGGAAGACAGGTTCTGAGTTTGCAGGTCGTGAATACTGTAGAAATACCAAAGTTTTGCGGCCTTTTCGCGAAAATATCAGACACTTTTCCTCGATACTGGAGCCGGATAACTGGTTTCTCGATACTTTCAGGCCTTATTGAATTGGTTGTTACTTGTGTGGTCGTGTCCTGGTTTTCCTTGATTTTAAGAAGGGAATCTGTCACTATGCTTTCATAAAAAGCCGGAGAAAACTGATTTGCTTCCCAATCATTTTTTGCTTTCCTCAAACCTTTATCAAAGGCCTCCCAAGTGGAAGTGGAGTGATCAATTCTGTGCAAGGTGCCCTGAACAATGTTTCTCTTGTATTTTGTTGGCGCACAGGCGTGAAACCCAAGGTTGATCCCAGTGTCTGTATGTTTGCTGTACCATTCTGTGCTGATAGTACGGCCGGACTGTCTAATAAGCATATCGAGAAAAGGAAGCGTCCCATTGAGCTGTAATTCTATTGTGAACTCCAGGTTTGGATGTAGCGTATTCACATATGATAACAGGCGATCAATCTCAGCCACCTTGACCGAGCGCAGGATGTCATCTACGTACCTACCAATACTTTTTGCTTTAGGTCTAGACGATACTGCACCGCAACCACAATTCCAATAATTATCATCCATACCTTTGAGCTGGCGGATGGCTAAATTGGTGCATTTAAGATGAAACCATCGGTCACAGTCATCACAGCAAATAGAAAAACCTTCACCCAGGACCTCAACCATGCACGTGCCACAGGGATAGCTGTCTTGTGAACCATTGCTGTTGAAGTTATCAGGTGGTTGTCTGCTGATTCTCTCTTCGAAACTTTTCATCCAGATATTGGCAAGAATGACAGCTAAAGAAGAACCCATCGCCACCCCATCAGTTTGGATAAACCATCTGCCATCACACATAAAATAAACGTCTGTAACCGCCATTCTCATGAGATCTTTTAAAGTTTCTTTATCAACAGGAGGAAGTTCCTCCGAATTATAGAGAATATCTGCTGCTAACTCGATCGACTCTAGGACAAGGACGTTGGTATATAGGCTCTTGACGTCGAGAGAAACAATAACTTCGTCTTCCTCTAAACTCACCTCCATCAAGTCCTGTTTGATATTGATAGTAGACGTCTCTATTTTGGCTTCTTCAATTTTATCAAACCATTTACTCAACTGGTTGGTATGATTCTCATAACAGCTACCCGGGAGAGACAGAACTGGACGGAGAGGTGTTTTCTGTTTATGTACTTTCGCCAGGCCATGTGCCATTCTGCCAGACTGGCACAGTGCAACCTTCCGACGAAGCACGAATCACAGAGAAAAGGCCTTAACAGCAAAAAAGTGCTTGAAAGGAGGGTCACAATATTCTGGAATATTTATTTTTAAAATTTCGATTTTCAAGTTGATATTTCTGAGAAATACGAAAAACGGCCATTTTGAGCCAAAAAGTGACGAAAATCAGAACAACGACAGAAATAGTGAAAAACAGTCGTACCAGAGACGGAAAACACGAAGCCTCTTATCGTGGCAACAACGCACGATAAGACACTTGTTAACAGATATTGGTGGAGAAGGAGGCTTGAGTGGGGGAAGAAATATACCACGGAACCCTCCCGGGACACAAATTAGAGGAGATAAGAGCGTTATCTCAGGAATATTACGGGAGCGGAGGCTTGGTCCCTCAGAGAATGTTTTATGTGAAGGGACTGTATAAACTAACTTTATAGCTGCTGGAATGTCATAGATCTCTTAATTAACACCGTTATTGTTTGATATTTCAGAATATGAGTAGCTAGGAAGAGGAAAGGGTCAATCCATCTCCAATGGATTTAATATAAAACTGTCACACAAAAATATGTTAAAATAGGTTGTTCGAGCCGTGTTTTTAATGACAATCACGTAGTCTGAGGATCCGAGACTCAGCTATGTGGTTGTGTTCGCATGTAAACGAAAGCTGATCAAAAGTCGTTTGACTGATGGCCTAAAAATAGTAACTTTTTACTTTGCCCTAAACAGACCAGAAAATCAACTGGCAAGGTCGAGACGGTGAAAAACGAGTAGGATTAAGGTAAGTGACGCCTGCCAGTCGTTAATAGGTACTTTTCCTACGCTCCGTCGCTGTGTAGTATTTGGGCGAATGTTACATAGACGTTTTTATGGCGCTCCTGGGTGGGCCTGCCAAAGGCATAAGACCATCATGATCAGCAAGCGTTTCAGCGGCGAACCCTCCGCTCCGGGCGTATGCCCGAGTTAGAGGCCTTAATGACCGTTATTGTACTAGGGGGAAGGTGCGTACCCTCCGTCCAGTACAGTTTAGCTTTTTAACTCAGTTAACACCGAAAATTCCGGGGGCCGGAGGGTTAGGTGGGAAATCTAGAGCCCACTTGTCCTGAGGCCCCAGGACCAAAAACAATTAAAGAGAAAGCGTAAAATCAAACAAAAATAGTGTATAACCAAGAAAAAGCCAAAAATAAATTTATTTGAAAACAAAAAAGTACAAAAAACTGTAAAAAATCCAAAAAAGACCAAAAACAGTAAAAAAACATAAAGTGACAGTTTATATGTTATTTCCGGACGAGATGTGATCTGACCTTCCTATTTGTTGTTGTTTCAGATTGATTTATATCGTTTCTGATAGAAAGATTGTATGTTTTGGTGAAGGGTTGGATACCCTCCCTCGAGTGTAATTTGAGTGTTTAAGCACGTTAATGGTGATTTTGCCGGTGGCCGGAGGGTAGAGTGGCAAGCTGATCAACGTGTTCCACACTCAACAGGGACATCAAGGACAACATCCGCAACGACTGTTGGGTATCGTTGAAGCAATTTTAGTATCGTTCGGGTACTATTTCGTTAAAACTTAAGTGGTGGGGGGCACGATTGGCGCGGTCCGATTGTACCCTCCATCGATTACAAATTTCCGAGTTAAGGGTCTTAATTCGGGTATTTTGGTGCAAAGGAGGGTATAGTACTATTCATTAACGACTACTAATAGATTATTATCCTAATTACATATTACTTATCTCCTAAATTAGACCCAAAAAACACCCAATTCTGTCGAAAATCATCGATTTTCGATCAAACTGTAGACCCCCAAATTTTCGGATATCCGAGCTTTTCCGATAGGCAAAAAGCTTTTATAGCTCCCCTTCACTAAAGAAACCGCGTGAGCAAAGACTCAGTAGAAGTTAGAAAAACGGAAATTTTTCGATCAAAATTTTGATAATTTTCTGTATTTTGTCAATCTGTTTTGGGGATCGAGTTTTTGAGTTTTTAGAGTTAGAGCAATAAAATTTTTTGCGTTAGGAGCGTGCTAGCATAACGTGCTCGGTTACTAGAGAAATTTTTGGGTAACCCTCCGAGTAGCTCCGTGGATAGAGCTAACGACTTAAGGTTTGGAAAAGGAAGGAATCGGAGGGTCCAAATTTGATAGTTTTTGGCCAAATTTTTGTTTCTAAACCAATTTTGGTCCGGTTTTTTGCATTATTCCAGTGCCGTACAGGGCTACTACGCTCATTTCAAGTATTTTTAGGCACTTTCGACCGGAATTGCGGAAAAAGTCTTTCAGAACCTATACAGGTGGTGAAAAAAGGCCATTTTGACGAACGCGTTTTTGGTGATTTCTCAAAGACTAGTTATCCAATCGGGATAATTTTGGTACCATAAGTCCAATTTTTTGACCACTTTTCCAAATCGCAACCGTTTTGGGGATTGATTATTTCGGAAAAGAAAAACTTTTCAGAATTTGTTGGTTCGGAGGGTCCAAATCACGAGGAACCCTCCGAGCGGCATAAGATTTTGATAAAATCAACGAGTCAGCCAACCTAGTTTTAAGACAGGTAGACCGCTCTCAGAGGCTTTACTGCGGTGATATAACCCTTTTTTTGATTTAGGGGGAACCCTCCGAAGTGACCCTCCGGAGTCAGCTAAACCCCTTAGCAACCCTCCTTAGTGGAAGATTTCCACGAGATCACCCAAAGAAGTTAAAACAGCTCCCCTTAGAGCTCCTAGCTTGATTTGACGCTTTTTGAAGCTAGTGGGAGAACCTTCTAAGCGAGATCAAAAAAAAATTGAAAATTTTGGAGGTACCCTCCGAAGTAACCCTCCGGAGCATATTAAGCATCTTATTGACCCTCCTTAGTAAATTTAGGGGGACCCTCCGAAGTAACTTGGGTGATTAAGGTACCCTCCGAAGTAACTTGGGTGATCAAGGTACCCTCCGAGGTAACCTTCCGGAGTGTCTTAAACCTTCTAACGATCTTCCTTGTTAGAGATTTGAGTAAACCTTCTGTGGCAATTTGGGAAACGGAAAATATCCATTTAATTAGGATCCTATTAGGATATTAGGCGTGCTTATCAGGATCATAAGAACCCATTATGTTCCGGAAATTCGAGATCAACTTTGGATTCTACATTGGGTGTATCAGAAGTACCCGAACAAAGAAATTCTTTTTTGATTGTGATTTTGGTCGTGTGGTTGCCTTGAGCTACCTAATAGAAAAGTTCGGGCAATCTGGGAACAAATAAAGGAAGACCTCGGTGGGTGTATTAGGCAAATACACACCCACTTGAGAAGAAGAATTGTTCCCTACTCTCGTGCACTTGGAGCAGTCCGAGTGTGGGAGAGCTTTTTCATAGACTTGACGAATTTTCGATCAGAGGTTGCCTTGAGCTACTTAGTAGGACAGCTCGGGCAATCGCAGGACACCTAAAAGAAGACCTCGGTGGGTGTATTAGGCAGATACACACCCACTTGAGAAGACTGTGTCCTGGGCTTCGTTCTTTCGGATCGTTCCGATTGGGGGAAGTCTTTTTCTTTAAGACTAAGTTTTATTTATCTATTTCTGAATCATCACTGCTTTTTACCAAAGATTGTTTGATTTTAACAACGCAGTGACTTGATAAGAAAGTGGCCGTAAATTGATACTGATGAAAGGTCGCTGTCACCTGTAGGATATTCTTATCTGATTATCGATTGTGTTTTGTGTGTCGATTATATCTTGTGGAAACTTAGTGATACTGTTATACTATACAACAGGGTTGAGTTAGCATTATATCAATACTGGGTAGACCCTGTGTGTAACTTTAGCTGAGTCACTAGTTTAGTCGTGAGAGATCTAAGAGACATTTTGATACTGACGGAATCGAGTAGGCAGCGTTAAGTGATTTAACTAGATCTTGTTTGTGGTACGTTTGCATTGCCATCAAATTACGAATATTTTCATTTTGTTAAAAACTATGCAGCGCAGGGACTCGCTAGGATCGACTACTAAAATTCCCAGGCTAAGCAAGGGAAGCACGCGGAAATTTAAAACTAGGCAGTTAGCAGCGCTTCCGACGCGTTTGCTGAAGACGAATCGACTAAAGGTCAACCTGATCTTTCAGTGAGCGAAATGAAACTAAGGAGCGAGAAAAACCTCGATGGCAATCAAGGGCGGAGCGCCGAGGCCGGGCCTGCGAGCGAAACGCTGGTGGATCCCTTTGACGAAGGGGAGCGAACGCTCATTCGACCCGACTTTGAGCCAGACGAGGTCCTCGAACGGGAGGAAGTCGACAGGACAGAGGGGACCTCGGAGCGTCCCGATGTCGAACCTCGGGAGGAAGTGTTGTACAGGGGAATGTCCAAATCAGAGACTAAGAGCTATAAATGGAGAAAGGAACCTTCACATCCGACAAGTACACACTCATCTTTGGCCAAGCAGAGCAACAACGCGATGATGTCGAGTATGAGTCCGGGTGAAGAGCAGACGTTCTCGAAGGCAAAGAAAAGTTGGAAGTCTTTGTACGATGAGCGCGTGACGTCGCTACAAGCCGGAGGTCTATCCTCTAGTTACGACCAACCGGAGATAACCCATCCGGATGTGAACTTCACACCGTGCCCAAGGACATGAGCAGGGAGGCGTCTTCTGCCTCGCCGACCAGGCCTATGTCAGATGGGATAACGATGGGAGCATCATCAACGTTTGACAGACTGATGACGTCAATGCACAAGCAAAAGGGCGGTGCGTCATCGAGTACTAGGCTACAGCCGCAGTTGACCTCGTCTTCTCTGGGGCTAACCCCGCCATTGGGGGCAGCTGGTGACATAAGTGACATGTTCGCTGGTGTGATGAATGGCCTGGATGAATTGAGGCGGGACGTGACTAAGAGGATAGATCAAGTTGACGAGAGAGCTCACCATGGTCGAGAGAGTTTGAAAGATGAGCTAAAGCACGTGAAGTCGCAGGCGGGGTTTGATCAGGCTCAATTGATTCGTAACACCGATCAATGCCTGGCTGAGAGCCTGGCACAGGCAAACAAAGAGTCAGAGGAAAGAGAGGCTAGGATGACAAGAGAGATCGAGCGATTATTGAATGATCATGATAATACCTACGCCCAAACGATGACTGGCCTGGAAAAGAGGTTGGACGCCAAATCTGACTTGATGATGCGGAAGCTTGACGCGATCCTAAATGGGAGTAGTTGGCAGGAGCATTCCAACTCAAGGGAGCGCTCACGCCATGCGAATATTGGAGATGATACGGGCTACAGTGCCAGAGCCCAGCAAGGCTCGAGAACAAACTACGAACCTAGAAACAAGGAGCGGCCAAGGGCAGCCCCGCAGAGGCCTGGCTGGACGAATCCAGTCCCGCCGGAGGCAGATGCCACCCCGGAGACAAGATTGCCAACCGTGCCACAAGTCAGTTCAGTACCGGATCTGGCTACAGTCTCACAAGACACAACGATGTATGCCTCGATGTTTGAGCCTCTGAACAGATCTCTTGAAACATTCATCACCAAGCTCTCGAAGTCAACAGAGAGAGGAGAGAGGTCAAGTAGGACACTGAAAAAGCCGAAGTCATATAAAGACGAGTCAGACGGCTGCATTGATACTTGGATAGAGGTGATGAAGTTACACTTTGAGGAAGAGAATCTCTCCAAGAAACAAGAGTGCAGCGCGCTGACGAGCAACCTGGAGGGTACTGCATTAAGTTGTGTAATGGCGAAAAGAGCCAATGAGAGAGACAGCGCTCGCAAGATATTCGACATCCTGCTGAATCGTTTCGGCTCTGGAGTACAAGGGCACCAGGCTATGGTGAAGTTCGAGAAGAGGCGTCAAAGAGATGAAGAATCAATAGATAAATTCTTGGACGACCATGAATTGCTCAGGAGGAGAAGCAACCCGGATGAGAGAATATCCGAGCGAAACTTGGCGATTGCTTCGAAGTTCATGGATGGAGTAAGGAGTGAGGAGTTGAAGACGATGTTGGCCACTCACTTCACCCTGTCGCTTGACCAGGTACCCACGCCTGACGACTTGCGTATGAAGTCACGCGAGTATTTCCTCATAAAACCGAGGGCGCAAAACCGTTACAGCAATTATGGCAACTATAGCGGGAAAAACACTGGTGCGAATTCCAGTTGGTACAAACCTCGCGATGACATGGACAAGAGGAGGTCGTGTGCGAATTGTGGTTCGATGGACCATCACGTTTCTGCGTGTTCTGCATACAAACAAAACATGAAGGCCATAGGCTACTTTCTCGAGGACGCCGACGCGACCGACGAGGATCATGAGGAGTACGTCAGAGGGCTCATCATGAAATATGGTCCGAGGTGTTTCTTCTGTAATTTGGAGGGACACTTCAAGTCGGATTGTACTCAATTTTGGGACGCAGTAGCGGACGCGAAACATCCCCGCCACGAAGAGGCGCTTTCGGGTGTCAAGGCCAGTCGAGCACGTCTGATGAACGAGGCTGAATCTCGGAGAAAGGAGACGACACCGAGCACCTTCACGACCAAGAAGGTTAAGACATGGCCTGACGAGGTGGTAGCCTTGAACCTCGAAGCAGAGTCGTCTAGCCCACTCAAGGTGGATTACGGCCTGGCGGCAAGGACAGCGCTGCAGAATGTCAAACAGGACCTAGCCACGAAAGAAGTGGAGCAATGGGTAAGGTCGGAGCTGGAGAGCACAGATCTTCGGGAAAATCTTAATGTCCTGGGTAAAGCGACAAAAGCAGAAGACAAAGAGGAACCCGAGAAACAGGGACTAAAACTGAACGTTATATCTGGTAAGACTTTCGGCATGACGAAGGCGGGGACCAAAATAATGTCCATAATCTCAGCCGCAGGGCACCAGGTGGTCAAGAACTTGAGTGAGCCATCCGAGATTACACTAGTCCACCTGGACATCTATGCCGACTACCTGAAGGAGAAGGATCCCAAACTGGACTCCAGGGCAGTGCGAGCGCTGCTCACAACGGGAGGTCCGAGGCTGATGAAAGTGGACGGACATTATATCGATGTCCATGGCCCTTACCCGATCCTGATGAATGTAGATGGCATCAATATCTACACGAAAGCTCACATAACTGATGCGAACGATCAGATTGGCCGGATATACATTGGTCAAGAGGAGCTGAAGGTTAGAAGAATCGGACACAACGCGATGCTCGAACAAGATGCGGTGCATATTGGTTGTGAGGCCGATCTGGCCGCACACGTTCTGGACGTGCAATGCAGACAACTTTCGGTAAAGGGACTGCTGGACACGGGAGCAGTGGTTAGTGTCATGCCAGTCAAAACTTGGACTGACATGGGTTTCGAAAGGTCGGATCTCATACCGACAAACATCAGGTTGGCAGCTGCCAATCAGGGAGCGATCTATGTCACCGGACGAACCCCGATCATTTCACTGCAGCTCGGAGGAAGACATCTTTGGATGAGCTTCCTAGTAGTAGAGAATTTGGACGAATCCGACCAGTTCATCCTAGGAAGGGATTTCGTTCGCAACTTTGACGTCACGATCGATCTCAATGACGGATTGATTAGGATCAAGGATCCTGAGAGAAAGTATGAGAAAAGACCTCTTAATAAGATCTTAATTAATCAGGCCAAGGTGCCGATTTTTCTGGATCGAAAAGTTAGATTAAAACCGAACCAAGCCGTAGTAGCGACGTTTAGGATGAGGAAGTTGAATGAACTCAGCAATGACAGACAGGTGTGTCTGGTACCAAATCCAAACAGTAAAAGCTCGGCTATTTTAGGAAGAAGCTTCTCACTCACTCAAAGCGGACTGTGTGTGAGTGTGTTATTGAACACAGCAGCAACAACAGTGACAATACAGAGGGGAAAGAAACTTGGCTACGCTTTGCCTCTGAACACAGACTTTCAGAGTGTGGAGAACTTGAAAAAGTTTGATGTAACTAAATGTGCATTGCATGCGAACCAAGAATGTATAATGAAAAGAGTGAATGAATTGAAATATTCTAGGAAATTGTTTTCAATGAAGTCGGAAACAGATGATGGGCTGTCTAGTTGTTCCAACTTCCCTGAGAGACCGACGGAGGCAGAGTTAGCAGTGAATAAACCTGTCCTACCTGAGATAGAACATCTGAAGGGTAAATTATCAGACAAGGAACTAGATTCGCTCAGGGCGGTGCTAAATCGGAACGCAGACGTTTTTTCGAAACATAAGGCTGACATAGGTTGTTGCAATTTTGTAGAGCACGAGATCGAGATAGAAGAGGGCTCGGTACCTCATAGGGAAGGGGCGAGAAGAATGACCCCAAACAAGTCAGAAGCGTGTAGGAAGGAAATCGAGATGTTAATGGAGTACGACATGATCGAGCCGTCGAAGTCCCCCTGGGCTTGTGGCGTGGTCAAGGCGAAAAAGAAAGGGGGACAACTCAGATTTTGTTGTGATTTCCGTTATCTGAACGCAGTGACTATAAAGGATGCATACCCGATTCCCCGCATCGATGAGAGCCTATCCAAGCTGGGAGACGCGAAGTTCTTCACGACGTTGGATTTGGGCTCTGCATTCTGGCAGGTGCCACACAGAAAGCAAGATCGAGAGAAAACAGGCTTCGCGTGTGAGCTGGGACTGTTCCAGTGGAAGAGGATGCCATTTGGATTGTGCAACGCGACGGCCCCATTCCAGCGACTGATGGCCCAGGCACTCACGAGCGTCACTAAGAAATACGGGAATCTCATTATGTGTTATGTCGATGATGTCGTGATTGCAACACCAACCTTGGAAGACCACATAGAGAGGTTGGAGGAGGTGTTTTCTTGCATGAAGCAGGCGGGTCTGAAATGTAAACCCTCTAAGTGTGAAATCCTCAGGGATTCCATAAAGTATCTGGGCCGCCTGGTTGACAAACATGGAGTGAGACCAGATCCCGCAGCGGTTGAAGCGGTGCTGACCTGGAATGCACCTAAAACAGATACACAGCTGATGAATTTTCTGGGATTCGCAAATTATTATCGAGAGTTCATCAAGGGGTATGCTGACAAGATATACCCCATGCAGAGGTTGATGAGAAACAAGGGCAAAAAGTTCACCTGGACTGATGAGGCACAAGTTTCATTTGAAAACATCAAGCGTGAACTTTGCGAGGCACCGGTCCTCGCATGCCAACAGAGAAGGGGATGTTCGTGCTGGACACGGATGCGTCAGTGGTTGCGATATCGGGCATACTTCACCAGGAGCAGGAGTGGAACGGGAGAACGGTTCTTCGTCCGATAGCCTACGGGAGTAAAGTCCTGAGTGATACTGAAATGAAGTACGGCGCACCAAAAGCGGAGATGTTTGCGGTGATCACTTTCGTGGAAAAATACAGGGCCTCCTTGGGGAGTGCTCCCTTCAAGTTACGTGTGGATAACCGTGCCCTTGCCTGGCTGAAGACCTATTCGATGGACCAAAGCTATATTGGTCGTTGGATCGTGCGCCTGGATGGATACCACTTGATCATAGAGCACCGTACCCGTGACAAGCACCAGAACGCAGATAGCCTCAGTAAAAAGACAGAATTTTATGAACGCCTCGAGGAGAAACAGGCTAACCAATCAGAGATCAAAGACGGGTTTCCCTTTCTGGATAAAGGAACCTACGACAAGCTGCCACTTACTAGGTGTTTAGACAAGTCAGGACATCCTATACCTGGACACCCTGACCTTCCAGTGGAGACGGCCGCGGAGATAAAGCTTTTAGCTAGAGGCGAGCCCGTTCCGTTGGATCTGCTAGTCCGATCCAACTTGGTACAGCAAGAACTAACCAGGCTGGGTATAAACAGCATGGCTCTATGGAACAGGACGGTGAACGTGGCGCCGGACGTCATGGGAAAACTCCGTGACTTGTTGGACAGGGAAGTGGATAGGCATGATCGTGAATGGATGGAGACCATGCAGCGGTTGACTGTCACCGAGAGAACAGAGAAGAGGCCATTGTCCATTCGCAGCCGAGGCGTTGAACGGGATTGCAGGTCGATTGTCAACCAGCTGGTGAGCTCGATGCCGAAGGAAGTCTTGTTGAGAACTTCGTTCACTGAATATGGAACACTGAATCAGAACCAAACTACTGAGGAAGTCAGGATCAGGTCGAAATCTAGCTTCACGAGGAGAGTGCACTTCACGGATGCAAAAGAGGAATACGAGCCGAGCCCAGATTGTTCGTCCGGGGACGAGACAATGTCCGGGGAGTCTGATACCTTCGAGCCAGTCAAGGACGACTCGTCTGAGGAGTCGGACACCTTTGAGCCCGTGCAGGACGATTTGTCCGGGGAGAGGTTGACTAGACCACTTAGGGGCAAAATTTTGTCCGGGGAGTCGGGTTCAAAGCGACCGATGGACAGAGTTTTGTCCGGGGAGTCGAGAAACATCTCAAACAACTTGGAATATGATGTTGGAGAATCAGTCGACTCAAGTGTTGACTCGGACCCCAGTCCTGGGACAACACGTCTGAAACAACTTCCAATTCCGATATGTCAGAAATCGCAATCCACTCCTTATTGGTAGACTGGAAGCAGCGTGGGCTGGACCGGGAAACACATCAGGATCCAGACAGGGACAGATACACCTCAGATGAAGAGGGCACTGTGGTAGATAATGCCGCGGACGAGCTCGAGCTGATAGCAGTTTCGAAACGCCCAACCAGATTGCTGCCACATGGTACGGTCGTCCGTAACAATCTGGAACCATCTGTGCAGGAAGTGACGCCTTTGAAAAAGATATGGTGTGTCAAGTTGATGGACGATGCTCATGCTCCGGAGATAATGAGTGGGCAAATGAACGTGGTGAAGACGTATTTGAAAGGCAGGTACAGGCTGTCGGATCTCCTAAGGGCTCAACGAAATGACAGAATGACGAGCAGTCTGAAGAGATGGATCGAGAATGGAGCACCAGACAAGGGAGATTTGGAAGAAGACAGCTACAAAATCCTGAAGCAATTCTACCTGAAGCGAAACGACTTGTTGTACCTGAACAAGGACGGAATCGTAGCCTGCAAACGAAAAGAGGAGGACAAGGTCCTCTATAAATACAATTCAATAGTGTTACCACAGTTGTACCAGACCGAATTGCTCTTTCGCTCACATGATCAGATGGGCCATCAAGGCGTGGACAAAGTGTATAACAGGATACAGAAACGATTTGAATGGCCGGGATTGAAGAAGGCTTGTGAGAAGTGGATCGCAGCATGCCTGTCATGTCAGCAGGCGAAGGATCCCAGGAAGCTAAGGTTCCCCCTACAGTCAATAGAGTCGTCAGGTTTCAACGAAGTGGTGCAAATTGATCATCAGAAAATCTGTATGACAGCAACGGACTATAATCAGGTGCTGGTAATGATCGACCATTTTACGAAGTATGCGGAGGCAGCACCCTGCATGACAGCATCGGCAGAAGAAACATGCGATCATTTGATAAATGTGTGGATAGCAAGGCATGGCTGCCCCATCACGTTCCAATCGGACAATGGCAAAGCATTCGTAGGTGATCTCACAAAAGAGTTAATGAAAAGGTCGCAGGTAGCGCAGGCCCACTCGACCACTTATCACCCGCAAACGAATGGCCTAGTCGAGAGGCAAAATCGCACACTGGTATCCATGCTGAGAGTCTATTGCTCGCGTTACATGGATGACTGGGACAAGCACCTGCCGCAAGTGATGGGTGCTTACAACAGCACGGAGCATTCCACCACGGGAATAAGTCCGCACATGATGTTAACGGGTCATGAAAAAGCGCTCCCGTTGACGTTTTTCTACCCTGAATACGAGGGGAAGAGGACAGCACCGCAAACGTACGTGCGGGATGTTATTAGAAAACAGCAGGATCTCAATGACTTATGCAGGAGGAATACGCAACAGGCGCAAATTAGACAAAAAAGGAGGTTTGACAAAAGGACAGCTGATGCGAAAGCCTACTCAGTTGGCGACTACGTCTGGGTGTTCCAGGAAGTGGTTCCACCAAAAGGAACCAAGAAATTATTAAAGAAATGGCGTGGTCCATTTCAGATAACAGAGGTGCACCAAGGAGGTCGTTTTTATCGATTGAGCACTGGAAGAGCAGCTCATTACGAGAATATCAAACCACACAATGCCTCGTCAGAGGATTGCTGCATCCCAGCGGACATGCAAGAGGGAGACTATTTGATAGTGGATCCTGCTTGTGAAGTGAATGAAAGGGGTACTCGCGACAAGAACGACGGGAATGAGGTGGTGGACGATTGCGATCTACCACTGGATCTCGAGTTGACCGAGCGAGTAGAGGTGGACGATGAAACTCTACCTTATGCCGAAGAAGACTGGGACTGCCCGGAACAAACCGAAATTGACAAAGGAATACAGCCTGACTTTCCTCTCACTATGGAAACAGGCCAAAGCAAGAGAGGAAAAAACCAGAAGAAATACAATCCGTACGGCGAGGACTTCGTTGTAGACGGGATAGTAGTGAGTGATGTCATAGACTCGCTGGTGGGACTGGACGAAGTGGCGATGCTAGAAGAAATCGACCTTGTGAACGATATGGATCAAGATTGGATCGACGATCGATCAGAACCAGAAGTGGAGCTCGAACCAGAAGCGGAACAGACTCACGAGCAAGAACTAACAAACTTGCGCGTGCTTGAATGGCTCCATGATCTGCCGACAGATCCAAAAGAGACGATCCTGACGATTCAGGACGTCGATAGAGACGGCGTCAAATACATCAGTCATGACAATACCGAGTCCAACTGGGTCGCCCCAGATGGTCCTCTACGTGTTCCACAATCCAACCTCGATCTCCTAGACTTTGGGCGATCGACGGGGACGTCGATGGATATTTTTTTCCGGGGAGTGGGGGTAGGACTCACCCACACCAAAAATCTGATAATAAAAAAATTGAAATCGGCAAGAGAAAGCGGAGAACTAGAGACAGAGGGCGAGAATGCTAAAAAACCACCTTTTGGACGAATCTATGAATCGTATTTTGATCTACCGAACCATTATTCGAACAATATCGTCATAACGGGCAGCGATTTCATACTCACGGAACGCACGTGCGCCATAGCGATAACAGCGGACGTAAGCTTCAAAACAGCACTAGGCCTGGTGTGGGAGGGATGATAGCGCTTCCCCCTGTTGCATCACAGATACCAGGGAAATATTTGTGTTTCCTGGTTACCAAGGCCACTGATAGGCAACACGTAGATCCAAAGAGCTTGGCATTGGCCTTGACTCGACTTAGGGATTTTTTGGTTGAGAGAGGAGTGACCTCTCTCTCGTTACCAGTTTATGATCCCAATAGAGGGAAGCTACACCCGAGAGACTGACATAGAAGTTTACTTAGATAACTGACATAGAAGTTTACTTAGATAAAAAATACTATCTGAGTATATGCTAGGAAATGCATTCAGCGGTAAGTGATTTTTATTAAGTCAACTTGACAGAGATCAGTATTAAGCTTAGATTAGGATTAAGTTTTATGTTTTCAAGTGATAGTGTAGGTATGTGACGTTTATGTGTTATGTTATTATTATGATATGTTTTATGTTTTATGTCATAAAGGACCTGGAGTACTCCAGGTCATCGAGGTGACAGCACTCATTTGTGCTACCCTGACGCAGATACAGGTGGACGATCCACCCTGGTGCTAGAATTTTAAATCAGAATTGAAAAAGAGAATTCCAATGAAGAGTTTTAAAGAGTTGATTGATGTTCAATCTAAAAATGATAGTTTTAAGTTGCAAATTGTTTTTTTTAGATCTTGATTGATCAGAAATTGTTTATTGAATTCATTGAATCAAACGAAGAAATTACACGACGCGACAACAAGAATCAAGACGATAAGAAATGGGTGACACAAACGAACTCATGGAATTCCTCTCAGCGAGTCTAGGAGCGACTCTAGACGAGATCTATCAGCGGCTGATCGATTGTGATTTCACACGAGAAGACCCGGGGTTGGCGATGTTTGTGGTCGCGCTCCTCAATGCACTAGGACGAGAGGGTCGAGGGAATCGCCCTACAGAAGTCGTGTTGATGTTGGCCTACGGTGAGTCCGGGACCGCCGAGAGAGGTCGAAACCGACTGATGAGATGGCGGCGTGGAGACCACCGGCTAGGTGAGATCAACCGTCCAACCTGCGCAGCCACTCATTGGAGCGAAGAGACAACGTGATGGGCCAGGCCCGTCACACTCGGTCGACTCTCCGACAGCTGCTCCTCCCCAGAAGAGAGTGAGAGTGAGCGAGATAGAGATCCAGACGTCGGAGATGATTGAGAAACTGGAGAAGAAGGAGAGAGATCAGAGCGAGCTGTGTGCCAAACTTCAGGAGTATAGGGCGATAGCTCGAGAGAGGGACGAATGGAAAAAGAAGTTTGAAGATCTGCAGGTGGCCTACAAGGAGGATGAGATAAAGCACCTGAAGGAGCTGTATATGGCAAAGGTGAGCCAAGTGTCACCAGAAGTTCTGGCGAGCATGAAATCCTTGGAAGGATCCAGCGATACGCGCCCCAGGACAACAGCGCAGGAGCTGTGCGCATCGAGAGGACCTGAGGCTCTGGACTTACGTGCATCAAGGGGGCCCGAGGCTCCTCAGCAGACACGACCGTCTGCTTCGAGTCAAAGGTTCACGATACCAGACCCTTCCGACACCTATCTAGCTCCTCAATTCCAGGAATCATTTAACCAAGTGGCCAGAGCCACAATGGATGAGATCAACAGAGGCACTGAGCGGACACTGGTTAGGATCGTTCCTTCCCAACGTCGTGATCATTCATCAAATAGCTCGGAGCGAGCAACCCGCACGATAGCGTCCTCGAGGTCAGCGCCTGGTGGAGTCTTTCAGAAGTCTCGCGTAGTAGACATTAGGAAGAATCTGATGGCACGTCATCAGTTCACGCAAGTGCCAGCCGAGCATCCTCGAGCCTACCTGAATGACATGAGCTGGAACCCCGCCACGAACGACCAGGTAATTCCCCCAGGGAGTCGCCATTTGATCATTGGAGACAGTTTGGTGAGAGATCTGAATGAGATCTTCGTCAATGGTCAGACTACCATTCTGTCCTTTGGAGGAGCCTCAGTGGCTCAGGTCATCAAAATGATGGAGTTCCAGAGCGAGGATCACCTGGATACATTAATAATAATGCTGGGGACCAATGACGTCTCGAGAGCCCCCGTGACTCCGGAGAGCAAGTGGGAGCTTCTATTGGTGTGTCTCTTGAACGAATTGAAAGAAAAGTACAGACCCAAGCTTGTGATCTTGTGCACGATACCACCAAATCCTTTGGTGGGCACCATAGTTGCAGATTTCATGAATGGCAACGCGACGCGGTGGAATGAAATGACCCGCAGTCTGGTGAGAAACAACCCTGGCGAGTTGCGACTCCTGGATCTCGAAAACATGCTGCGCATGGTTGATCACATCGCGCTCACTAGAGATGGAGAACACTTCAATACTCAACGAGGGAGGCATTGGATTAATGATGTGTTTCAGACGCAATTGAGGGAAGCGGAGCAAGAGTCGAGGGCGACCGGTTCTCTGGCTCGGACCAGTTCGACCGGAGGAAGTAGAATAAGGGCAACCGTACCCGAATCCCTCGTCAACCGTCTAGGGCCCTTGGCAACGGAGACGGTTGCAGCGGCAACCGTTGCTCCGAGCTCAAACGTGAGAGACAGGCTAGGAACTGCTCCTCCTCCCAGGCCGCAATCGATTGGAAGCCGACTCGGGAGATCAAGGGAACAGAACAACAGGAATAACTCCCAGACCGCGTCTAGGAGGAACGATCCGCCTGCCACGACAAATCCTGCTTCGATAGTAGGACCGTCTACAAGTACCGTGCCAGCGGAGGGAATCGAATCAGGCAGCGGGCTGCTTTGGAATAGATCAAATCCTAGTCATTGGGGTCAGTATAAGACGGACATGTCGGCGAAGTTGAACATGAATACCTTGACGTGTCGGGAGGACGCAATGAGAATGACTGGCGGAGAAAGTCCCACAGTATCGCGACTTTATCGGATACCGGGAGTGGATTGGCTGTTAGCAGAGCAGGAGAAATTCAGCTCCTCGACCTCACTCCGATATGTGGACTTGAATGGATTGCCTCATGACAATACCTTTGGACCATTGAACACCCGGTCGCTCACCGATGTTCGAGATAGGACCCGGGAAAGGGCACCACCTGCTCGCAAGGGCAAATTCCAGACAGAGAACAAGCCCAATAACAAGCATCACAAGATGTACAGGCAGTTCGCTAAACCACCCGGTCAGACGCCTGGCGAGTATTCGAGGGACTACCCCCGAACGACAACAGTGGTTGGAGACGATAAGAGATATGGGAAACTGAAGGCCCCAAAAGGCGATGGCCTTTTTGCAGCTTATGATCCCTTGGACATGAAGGCTGCCAAGTATCTGATTGTGGCCGGCTCCGATTATCTCTACACGCCCCGTTCTCTCTTTTGGCCCGATGTGATTTTCTTGACGGCACCTAAATTGGACTGGGGACAAGCAATCGGCATGATGATAAGTGTGCGAAGGGTGGTCAGTATGGAGCCGCAGGTAATAGTGGTTGCAGGCTCAAATGATCATCTGCAAAGCAGGGGCTTATTGTCACGTCTGACGGATGGGTCGATCCCGAGTAACGAGGTTATAGGGGAGGCGATAATGACACTGCTCTCAGCGATGGCTGAGGTAGAGGCAGCAGCAAGACAACGCTTCACCATGAATGTGGTGAAGGTGATCTTTGTATTGTCACCAGGGTACGCTGCATTACCAGAACCCCTCCAATTTGTATATACAATGGTCACAACAATAGCAGAGGGGAGGTTCAATGTGATAATTCCTGCCCCAAACAGAGTAGTGGACCCGGACAATTACTACCCGTCCCGATCTGAGCTTCCCGCCGTTTGGGCTGACATTTCGAATGCCATACAGGGGCTCAGAGATTGTAGCACAACTCGGTTGGTGCTAGATGAGGTTCTGAGGTTGGAGCTGTCCAACTTCGCCAGATTGCTGAAGTTAAGACCAGGGGTAGATGACGATCATCTGTTAGTACAACAGGTGGCTGATGATCTCTGGTTCAGACAGATGGATCATGCAGAGAATGAGCAGGGAAGGATGATCAGAAAGAACATGACGTCAGCGGAGGAGGACCTCATGGCAATGGCTTTGCGTACGAAGCCGCACAACAACGTATGGTTGTATTTGTCACCGAGGCTGTGCAACTTGGGCGAGGACGCGTTCGAGCATGCGCCGGCAATAATTAAAGAGATACACGTGTATCTAAAGAATCTATTTGATGACCGAGAGTTATCTGGAGGCAAGATGTTGAAACTGATGCAGGACGTTAACACGATGTCGCTGGACAAGTTCCAAGCTGACGTGCTGGCCACTAAGGCACAGTATGAACGATCAGATGCTATCTTGGGTGGAATGGGAGTGGGATGGACGCCATCTTTCCTATCGACGTGCTATCCGAAGGCATCTAGGAACCTGATCGCGAGTTTCGTCAAGGACATCAGGAAGTTGTCGATTGGCCTGGTGCTAGCCTTATACGTGACATTTGGTCATGAAAACTTTGTGAAAGGACCGGCAAACCTCTTTACCCAAGCGTTGGCAGATTTGAGATTGGATGGACTCCTGACTCTGATTGCCATGACCTACGGTCGACTGGGTGACTTGCTTGTGCTGTTGCGTTACCCTGAACAACTCCTGGGAACAAGTCGCGAGTTCAATGCGCAGTTGGAAACCGCCTCGCTCAGGAAGATGAAGGATTGGAGGACTCTCCTGCTTCAATACCTCTTGCAACAGAACAGAAGCGTCACGGGAGAAGACAAGGTGGCGACGAATGCAGGCGAATGTAAGCAGTATTGTGGCATGCCTTTACTAACAGACTTGGCTGTCATGATGCGGATCGATCCGTTGGCTCTGGTCCACGGACTGCGGGAATTCGTCACAGTGGTGTATGAACCGGTGATAACTTTCGCGTTCCCGGACGTAAAAGTAAAGGCGTACAGGAATTCGGTGTTGTATGTCAACCTGGTCTCAGTCGTGGATTGTTCCGTGCTGAATTGGGTAGAGCAGAGTGAACTGAGAAGGCTGGCTAGCGACGATAGGCTGTTCGGAAGGATAGCAGAGCCAGGCTGGGTGTTGATGGACTTCAACAACCACTTCAAGTGCCGAATGGGCCGTGAGGATCTGTCCCACATCCAGTTTAACCCAAAACTTTGGAATTTGAGACCAGTGGTGAAAGATACCGGAGAGGCTGTGAGAGTACCTCAATTGCCAGGAGCCTACACACACGCGAAAGAGAATCAGCAAACATGGCTTCCTGGGTCCAGGCCGCTGCCGGACCAATGCCCTCGATATCCACCGATAAGGAGGATGTTGTTGGGAGTCACATCTCCCATCATTGCCCCTCGCATCGGAGCAGCTCGTGACGCAGAGAAGAGAATGCTGAAGTGGAGTGAAGGGATGGAGCCGCGCTTCATCAGCTGGAACGCTGCCGCCGCGCACACGTTTGACTTCTCATTCCCTGATGCTTGGAGCAGGAAAAAGATCAAGGCACTACCCTCCAGGAGACCAGAGGTCTCGGCTGAAACGTGGAACGAAGTGTATCTCCCACGGATGACTTATCAAGACTGAAGTGGTCAGGAGAAGTGAAGGTAGTGATGATGGAAGTGGCAAAGGAGAGCAGAGGGGGCTCATATATAACGATAGAGGACCTAGCACCATATGGCGAGGAGTCTGTAGAGTTCCTGGTGAATGATGAGTTGTTTTATCATGCAGGAGACATGACCGTACCGGCGCGGCCGGACTCGGGCACTGACTCACGACAAGGACCTTCAGGACCCAGGCCGAAACCTGATGCGGACGACGATGAATTGATGGATCAGGACGATAACGATGACGAGGACGGAAGTAAGACGGAAAAACCGGGAAAGACTGATCTAGGAGCGTTGGAGAGGGACTTGCTAGAATAACGGTTCAGTGAAGACGACGATGGGGAAGTCGATGGGAGTTTATTGCTGATGGCACCCTCGTCCTTCATGTCTCCTACAAAGGAGGCGTCGGCCGACTTATCCCCGATAGACCCAATAAGCCAGGCGAGAGAGTGCCAAAGCAGGGATCCGCAGAGATTGCTCCATGAGTCACCAAGGAGGAGAAAAATCGAAGAATCAATGAGGGTATCCTTCCTGAGCACGTTGCCGGAAGAGGAATGGGAGAGATATCAGAGTGAGCTAGAAGGCAAGACAGGGACAACCTGGAGCCGAGTGAATTTCATGGAAAGATCATGGGACGTGATAAGGCGATATGGGACGCAGTCCATAATGAAGGTGGGGTTGAACCAGCCCATCATGCGTGAGGTCCTGGAGAAAATAGTGAACTCCATGGAGTCGGATGTTCTGACCGAGTCAGTAACAGAAGACAGTGCCGATGATCAGCAGGTTGCAAAGAAATTACCTGTTAGACGAGCCAGGAAGGGGTTGAAGCGACTAAAAGGGAAGACTGGAAGTCAAGCCATGAACCCGAGAGTGGTGAAGTCGAGAGCCAACGCAGTGGTGACCTCTTTAACGAGCGCAGGTCGTTCAGGCGAGAGCGGGCAAGGAGATAGTGCAACGCTGACAGGGGGAGAAAAAGAGAATCTGATACCCCCTATGCTCTTGGCTGGTCTGACCACGACTGCCGTAAGATCAAAGAAAACAGCACGAACCCTGGCAGACACTAAATTAGAGATGGAGATCATCAGTCAATGTGGATCTGGAGGACTTGAAGATTACAGGCCCTCGCGGTCCAACATAGCCAAGTTGAAGCTGGAAGGACAACTCGACGTGGTCGAGTACAGTCGAGTTACTGTGCCAGAATCAGTCCACCTGGGAGATCCAGCAGGAGGTTATGTGGAAATGTTGAAAGCGAGAAACTCCGAGAGAGGGCACCTGATGGCTTGGTGCGAGAAGCGAGCCATGCAGGAATATCTGAAAGAGCTCACGGAGAACTCAAACTTAAATCGAAAAGAATACGGCACGGTAATGTCCTCTGAAGCGAACGAAGTCGGATTGGAAAAATTGCTAGAAATCTCCTGGAGGGCGGCCCTCCAGAGATACTTCGACGAGGCCATGCATGCACCTGCTACAGTGGCGGCATACCTGGCTCATCCTTGCGTGAGAACTGATCTGCAAGTACGGTTGGCTTGGTGCTTGATGGGCATCAAGAGAGCGGAGTATGAAGCCAGTAATGATTCGAAATCACGGGAACAGGAACTGGAGTTGATGGAAGCTCTGCGAGCGTTGATTTCGAAAGACGATTCTGCGATAGTATGGGCTAAGCGTAAGGATGCCCTTTGCTTTGTCAGGTTCGTGGTGGATCGTATCCCCACTCCTGTTTTGGGAGAATGCATAAAGATCATTCGGCAAAAGGGAGCTGATTGTGAAAGGAACTTCCTTAGGGCACTCCTGGAACTGTATCAGGACATGCCGTTGACTGTGCCAAACAAGGAGTCGAATGACATGGAAAGCTATCGCAAGTTGGAAGAGGTGAGAAGATATTCCAACAAAGAATTGAAAGTGAGCCGAGAGTTGATTGAAGCGGTCAGAGGACAAAAAGAGTTTGCAACACTAGGGAAACTGAAATCGTTCCAATATGTGTCTGGCATACCGGGGATGGCGTATAATCCCTTCGTGAATGAAGAAGCCAGGGAAGCGTACTTCGACTATGAGCAAGTCATTATACTCGATTTCTGGGTTGAACGTATTAAAGAAACTGGGATGCTGATGGTGGAACAACCCAAGCTGGGAATTATCTTGGAAGAACGAGTGGTCGAGCCCTCGGTTCCCGAGCTAAAGGGGCAAGTGAGTTTTGATTGTGGTTCTTGGGACGGTCCCTTGAAAACCAGTCTAGTGACGATGTGGGAACTCATGAAGCCCTTGTGGTGTCCTCATCCTAACGCCGGCTTAATCTGGGACATGACAGCGGATGTCATGTTAGACCGGGATGATGACGCGAGTCTACATGATCTGGCCATGATACACCATCTGCCGGGCATGAAGTTGACGAAGCAGAAGAGCAATCCATCCACGGAGCTGCCTGAGGAAAGTCCATCGAGCGATTGGTTGAAGCAAGGCACATGCTTGGCTCAACAAATTAGGATGGAAGGGCATGTTTGCAACTTGGGACACTGCCTGATTACGCTGAGCGAGCAGCATCGACAACTGGCACGACTGTACGGAAGATTGAGCATGGCAGATAAGAGTGCCATGGAGTTGGTCGCAGACTGCCATGGGGTGACAGACGTAAACTTGATCACAGCCCTGGGATTTTGTAGCATGACGAGTTCGATAGAATCGCTTGAGCGCCTAGAACGTGCCCATGAGCTAGTGACGTCCCTCAGCGTGGAGGTATTCCCTGGAGCGTTACAGACAGAGCAGAAGATTGGGGGCTTGCGAGAAGCTCTAGAAAATGAAATGAATCTGAAGGATAGTGAAGCCTATCACAGACCTACTGGTTCAAAATATATGGTGGGTTCAAGCTCCGCGCCATACTGTAATAGCAAGTATCCTACGCACATGGTGGTAATGGATGCGAGGACGCAACAAGTGTTGGTTGACCAACTTTTCTCTGTGCCAAAGTGCGTGAGGTTGGCCAGAATGTCGGAAAGGTCATATGACTTGTTGGCAAAGATCTTTCGGGCAGTCCCGAAGAAGTCTGAAGGCGAGTTGCAAGACGTAGTGGGTGAAGAGTTTCTGAGATTAAACGAAGGCAATGTGAGTGAGTTCCAGAAACAGAAAGCGAGTGGAGCCTTACCCACTGAATTCCCCACAATAGAAGAAAAAGACGACTTACATAGAATTCTGATGGAGGTGGAACCGTTGCTGGGAGCCTCAGGGTATCGGACCCGAAGGAACATAGTGAGAACCCATGGGGAGTATCCTTGCCACTGCTTGGCGCAGACGTTGTGGTACCCCAAACGCGGGAATCTGATGCTAGTATGGGACGTGGAGGAGTTGTACTCCACGGGGTTGCCCGATCAGAATCAACAAGTGTCAATCGTGGTGGTTAGTGCCATGCTGACAGTGAGATGGCTGGAGGCTAACGCGGACACAAGTCAGCAGGAGACGGCCGTGCCGACTCCTGAACAGCTGAGCAACATAAAAATGAGTCGTGAATTGGATCTTTTCAGAACCACCTGCAAGGTTCTGAGGATACCTAAAGCCATTGAAAGAATATGGTCAAGGCAAAGATTGATGCCTTGGTTCCGTGCAGTGATGACATCATGGATGTATGAAGGCGCGAAGCGTCACATGTCGAGGAACACGGAAGCCTATCAATCTTTCCAGCTAGATATAGGACCAGGAGCCTATAAGAGAGCTTTCTTGACGCACAGAAACGCGGTCACCACAGCGGTGAAGCGGGTAGCTGGAGCGCCTTGTGTTACTGAAGATGAGAGGAAAGAGGTCTTAAGAGCTGACCTAGAACGAAAAGTGAGCCGATGTCTTCACAACAGCTTTTGCAGGAACCGGGAGCAGAAGGTGAATGTGGACTTGCTACCTTGCTGCAAACCGAGGCTGTTGGAACAGGAGAGTTGGGGCACGGCCCGCAACTCCATGGACATGCTGGAGAAAGTGTTGGAAGACAGCGAAGATCAGGATGGAGAAGTGATGGAGTGAAGATGACCAAAGAAGAGAAGAGAAGGAGAGAAAACTTGATTGTATTTGTGTGCTAAAACTTAAACCAGTCAACCAAGTTTTGGTTATTGAACCTTTCTGTTTTGATTTAGTTTGGTCAAAACAGACTTTGAAAATGTTGCAATTGTTAAAATTGTTGAAATTCTTGATTTTAGTTATGGCTATTTATGTATGTATATGAGGAATCTAGGTGAGTATATTTACCTATTTATTCACGACTGAAGTTTTTAACCTGTGTAAGACACAAATTCACTGTGTGGCGACATGGTAAGTTTGAGTAAACTCGCTCGGGAAGAATGGGTAACTCAATAACTTTCCTAGCCACAGAGTTTCTTAGTTTTATTATTGAAAGGACCGCATAAATGACTGATTATACTTGGTGAGTAATGTTAAGTTAATTTTAACGGTTGCGTGGCCGTGCCACGTCCCACTTTTTAATCACAAAGAGCGAAAAGAAGTTTTATGGCAAGACGACGTAAATAGTCAGAAAAGAAATTTTATCTAGGACACACCTCATGGTGCAGATTTTGTGAAAATGTTGAAAGTCAGTGAGATGTAGTACGATGCCATTTGTGAACACGTAGTGAGTTGAAGTGGGGTAGATAAATTTCATTTTCTTATGCGATTTGTAAGATTGATTACAGAAAACTGGATAACTACTTGACGATAACCCGGTGTTATGCGATCAATAGGGACATTGATGGGGACTGTCCGGGGAGTATGTGCCATTCTGCCAGACTGGCACAGTGCAACCTTCCGACGAAGCACGAATCAGAGAGAAAAGGCCTTAACAGCAAAAAAGTGCTTGAAAGGAGGGTCAGAATATTCTGGAATATTTATTTTTAAAATTTCGATTTTCAAGTTGATATTTCTGAGAAATACGAAAAACGGCCATTTTGAGCCAAAAAGTGACGAAAATTAGAACAACGACAGAAATAGTGAAAAACAGTCGTACCAGAGACGGAAAACACGAAGCCTCTTATCGTGGCAACAACGCACGATAAGACACTTGTTAACAGATATTGGTGGAGAAGGAGGCTTGAGTGGGGGAAGAAATATACCACGGAACCCTCCCGGGACACAAATTAGAGGAGATAAGAGCGTTATCTCAGGAATATTACGGGAGCGGAGGCTTGGTCCCCCAGAGACTGTTTTATGTGAAGGGACTGTATAAACTAACTTTATAGCTGCTGGAATGTCATAGATCTCTTAATTAACACCGTTATTGTTTGATATTTCAGAATATGAGTAGCTAGGAAGAGGAAAGGGTCAATCCATCTCCAATGGATTTAATATAAAACTGTCACACAAAAATATGTTAAAATAGGTTGTTCGAGCCGTGTTTTTAATGACAATCACGTAGTCTGAGGATCCGAGACTCAGCTATGTGGTTGTGTTCGCATGTAAACGAAAGCTGATCAAAAGTCGTTTGACTGATGGCCTAAAAATAGTAACTTTTTACTTTGCCCTAAACAGACCAGAAAATCAACTGGCAAGGTCGAGACGGTGAAAAACGAGTAGGATTAAGGTAACTGAGGGAAACGGACTTTATCCTCCACGGTATTTATCCTCCAGGCGATATCCTCCACCATTATCCTCCATTTCTCAAACAGGGACTTTTTCCTCCATTTTTATCCCCCATTTTTATGAATTTGGATGTTCATGGTCAGCTGCATAAAAAAGATGGGAGCTGTGCGACCAGTGGTTCAAAAGTTATGACCCGAGCCGTAAACAAGCTCAAAATGAGGTCCAAAACTGACGAAGTTGCTTCAGTTGGCTTGACAGTTAACAAAGCTTGCTCGTAGAGCTTCCGGGGTAGGCCCATTCGCTTTCTCGTGAAAAATAGGTCTTAGAACCACCTTAGATGAGCTTGCGAGACCCTTGGTTGAGCTGCAGGATCGACTGATCGCCTGGAGGATATCGCCTGGAGGATAATTACCGTGGAGGATAAAGTCCTGTACCCGGTAACTGACGCCTGCCAGTCGTTAATAGGTACTTTTCCTACGCTCCGTCGTTGTGTAGTATTTGGGCGAATGTTACACCATACATTCTCGCCGGCTGAGAACCCGTAGATCTGCATTTACTGTATAAATCGGATGAGATCTTCCCCGCACGAACTAGTGACATGAGGTTTCTATTGAACGTCGACTCAATCGCATTTAGAACATCCTTCTTTCTAGAATCATCAAAAGGCTTGAACTGTTCTCCATTCAGAACTTCTAAGAGTCGTTCGCTATAATCTCCGGCAGACATCAAACAGTAGCCAGCACCCTTATCAAAAGGGACAGCCTTCAAGTTGTTCTTTTTGAGATAAGAGGTAACCATTTTTACTGCGCGGTCAGGCCTCTGTCTCTTCATCTGCTTGAGATAACCAACAATCAACGCGTTCACTTCGTTCATAGCATCAATATTTGAGTCATCATTTTTCATTTGAGCCAGTACTTTGTCGATATCTGCCAAAAAATGCATCTCATTGAATTGGTCCTCATTGAATGCATCCAAGAACAGGGTACTTGGGACCCAATGAAAGCAGATCAATAACATACTTCGGTGGCTCCAAATCACCAATATTTTTTTGTTGTGTCTATCATGAATAGTAAGGCGTTTCGCTCTGGTGTCCCTACGCGAATGCGTTATTGAGAGCATACGCTTGGCGCGGAGTGCTCGTTAACGGTTCTGCCGGTCATGATGTTAAAAAGGGTCACAATTTTGATCGTAACGATCTTGTTTGATATAAATGCCTGTAACAACAATATAACTAACAACAATAGCGGGAGGGTCTGATCACATCTCGTCTGGGTGGATGATTTCTACTGATTTCATAATTTTTCTGTTTTTGGTTTTTACTTTTTTTTTGTTTTGGTTTTTTCTTGGGTAGTATACTACGGTTGTTTGTTTCTTGTATAAGTATAAGTGTTTTCGGTCATATACCGCTCCGGGAACGACGGGACGGCCGATCCCCCGACCCTTCACGATACGTGAAATTTCGGTCTTAACTGGCTTCAGCGTTCGGAACTATCCTCCCACCCCTGTGCTAAGGGCCTTATTTAGAGCATCCGCTTGGCGCGGAGTGCTCTTTAACGGTTCTGCCGGTCATGATGTTAAAAGAATAATACCCAGGAGCGCCATTAAAACATTCGCTCGGATGTACATATCGACGCAAAATAAAGGTAGGTTGTAAAACGACTGGCTAGCGTCTAAACACAGCTCTACATGCTTTTAACCGTCTCTGCCAAAGCCAGTTCTTGGTGTGGTCCTTTAACATTGGTTCGACAAAATCATTACTGTTTTGGGCTATCGGTCAGAACGCTCAGATTAACTTAGTTACATGCAAAATAGTGAGCTCATGGCTGAGTCTCAGTATCCCCAGACCACGAGGTCACTTCTAAAAACAGGGCTGCTACTTATTTATCATATTACTGTTGTTTTTGTTCAGTAGATAAAAATCATCATATCCATCGGAAGATATTTTAAGTTGTTTCTTTGTTGACTTTTACCTCTTTTATTTTAGATGAAAGCTGGATTTCTCTCCTGATGCTAACAAGCTGTGAGAGGTTTACCAGGCTAGCTGTGCGTAGTCTTTCTATGACGACTTATTCAAGAATCGAAGAAAAGTTAATCAGAAACTTTGGGCCTACCTTTTTGCAAATCATCAATGAAAGTAATAATCACAATGTACCAAAAGGATCTGAGACTCATTTCAAAGTCATCATTGTGTCGAAAGATTTCGAAGACGTCTCTTTGTTGAAAAGGCACCGAGCCGTGAACGATTGTTTGAAAGAGGAGCTTGCACAATCCGTGCATGCCCTTTCAATTGTGGCAAAAACACCAGCTCAATGGGCGGAAAATTCAAAAGTCGAGAAGAGTCCGCCTTGTCTTGGAGGCTCTCAAAGATAGTTCCGAAAGGGTACCCCTTAAAACTACCCTCATTTTCCCCCAAATTGATACACATTGTTTTGAGCTTCTGCTGGTAGAGTTAACCATTTGCATTTTAATATGAAAACTAAATGACGTGTTGATAGTGTTTAGTTTCCTGCTTCAAATGATTTTAATTAGCTTTGTTGGTACAAGCCGTGAGCTGTATTTTTTTAAAATCAAATTTTGTAAGGCGAAAATTGACTATTGCATAAGCTGAGACTCAGTCGTTCTTAAGTGTAAATCTTATTTTATATAGAGAGTTGCAAAAAGAGAGTTTTATATAGAGAGTTGCAAAGTTGCACGCAATGTTGTAGCTGTATCGAATGCAACGTTTAAAAAATTCTTAACGTTTAAGAGAAGGCCAAGAATGTTCTAGAACTTTCAAATTTTCTTAAGCTGGGCATATTCTAGAATTGTTTTTGACCAAAATTCAATTCTGTAGACAAGATGAACTCAATTCATTTTCAAGGCTAGACAGTGCCTGTCCATTTTTTCCGAAATTTGCGTTCTTAGATTGATATACTCGGAAACGAACTAACTAAAAACAGCTACCTCCTTGTTAGAAAAACTAGCTGTTTGCAAACCGATATGCACTATGAATTGTTTAGAAAATTATCAAAGGTTCATCGCTTGCATAGGTTGCTTAGAAAAACATAAACTTTTCTCTAATCGATTTGCTCTGTGAAAACTTGAGGTAATTCAAAGGTTCAATGCCTCAATAGCTCGCTCAGAAAAATTTTTTCGCAAACCGATTTCCCCTTGGAAATAAATTGAGAAATTAGCCTAATTGTTGTGATAAACTTATTAAATAGTGTTCCAGATCCAATGGAATTCTGAACGCGCCGTGTTGTGCGTTCCGTCCAGCCATCTGCTATCGACTTCTATCCTATTCTGTTATTTACTATCGGACTGGAGTCTATCGAAATGACTAACAAAGAAAGAAAAAACACCGCAAAGTACCCATGTGGCGCATGCGCTGAAGAATGCAAAACCAATACTATCCAATGTTTTGCATGCAAGATTTGGTTTCATCAACAATGCTCCGGAGTACCAGCTCAAGCTAGTACCCATATTGGAAGAGTGAAAGATCTACTATGGTTTTGTGAACCTTGCCTCATTACTCAAACTGAAAAAACAGACTGCTCCCCCATTATCCAAAAACAAGTTGAAACAATATCTGCGCAACTGAACGAAGTTAAAGCACAACTGGACAACATGACAAAAGAAAATCATTCTCTCAACCAACCCCAATCAGTGCAGACAGAGATAACAAAACGATCCATCCGGGTTACAGGCATTGAGGAGAGTACAGAAGAAAATGTTTATCACAGAAAAGCTGATGATATGAAAAAACTCAAAATGTTGCATCGAAGCTTGGTTTTCCTGAACTCAAGGTTAACAGCGTTATCAGAGCTGGAAAGTTTGATAAACAACGTCATCGAATGATGATAGTGGAACTCACTAACCGCAGTGACGCTGAACTACTAGTCTCAAAGGCTATGATGGATAAACTTGGCACTTCTTCCGACATATGGATATCACCAGACCTCTCAAAAGAAGAAAGACTATTGGAAAAAAAAGTTCTGAAGAAACGACGTGAACTCATTGACGCTAAAACAGATCGGAAAAGAATCAAAGTTCGGAACCTGACTCTATTTTTGGATGGTTAAGCAGTCCTTGTATGACTATGCAGGGCCCCTTCATTACTACTTCTCAATGCCAGATCACTGAAAAAACGAAACGGACTCGCCAATCTTACTGTAGACCTTACTCGACTGAACCCCGATTTGTGCCTGATTACAGAAACCTGGCTCAATGAAACAATTACTGATGACACTTTAAACTTCCATGGTTATGACTTGTTCAGAATGGACAGAAACTTCGAAGCTTGCCAAAAAACGAGGGCCGGTGGTGTATGCATCTACTCAGAAAAGAACTCAGAAAAGAACTCAACGCAGTACCTTACAACCCGGAGTTCACCGACCCAGTCGACGCGTTTGCTGAAGTAATTTGGTTGAAATACAACCGATCGTATATGACGACTAAAGTCGGATGCACCTACTACCCGCCGGACTCAAAAAGAGACAACGCTTCTGCTGATATATCCTTAATGTGCGTGAAGAATTGCAAACAAAGTACCCGAACAACACCTTCATATTAGCTGGAGACTTGAACAAATTTAACCATAATCTTCTCACAGACTACTCGGACTTGTACCTACTTAAAAGCCCCCCTACGAGAGATCAAAACCAACTGGACAAAAAACTTTGCAGTGACCCAAATACTTATAAAGAGCCACAAACACTGAACAGTTTACTCTTATCGGATCATATGGCAGTGTTTTGCGAACCAACGACTGAAACCAACCACAGAACCAAGATAACCATACGAAAAACGGGCACTCCTGAAAGAATGTGTCTTGGGTTGCAATTAGACAAGCTTAATTTCGAGAACCTGGACTACTGCGATGCTGAACAAGCTTTCAACATACTTCACAGAACTCTACTTGATCTATTAGATACTTATTGTCCCAAGAAAAAAGTTCGACTTTCTAGCAAAGACCCCAGTTTCATGACAGCTAAACTCAAGTGCCTCTTGAATAAAAAATACAAGTTGAAGAAAAAGGGAAGGAACATCGACTCAATAGAACTGGCAGTTAAAGACGAAATCAAGAATAGCCTGACTGGTAATAAACGAGGATCAGGAGCATGGTGGAAAGAAGTTAACTTCCTTATGGGTAGAAAAGATATGGGTCAAAGTAGTAAGGATGACCCTGATTCACTGAATGACTACTTTGCCGAAATTTGTACAGCCACAAATTATAGAGAGCCTATCGTGAGTGACACAACACAAAAAGAAACACCTTCTTTCAACTTGAATCAAATATATGAAGGCCTCATAAGAATCTGGAAAACAGCATGTGGACCCGTTGAAATACCTTTTTGGGTATGGAGCGAAAACGCACATTCCCTAGCAGAACCGGTCATGAAAATTTTCAACAGATCTCTAGAAACAAATATAGTTCCCAGCCTGATGAAACGATCTAGAATATTCCCTATCCCCAAAGGCAAAAAACCATCAGAAGCTTCCGACTACCGCCCAGTCTCCATCACTCCAGTTATTTCCCGGTTTTTCGAGAGAATGATAATGAATTGCTTCGTATCAGAACAGTACAACTACTATCTGCCCAGAAACCAGCATGGTTTTAGAAAACATGCGTCGACGACAACAGCAATGATTTCCTTACAACAATAAACAGCGACTTTTCAGAAGACCAAAGCCGACTCTGAGAATTTTGTCTGTTGACTTCAGTAAAGCATTTGACAGGGTCTAACACCACATTGTCATAGAAAAATTGAGCCAAGTCACCCCAGAAATAAACCCTTTTATCATAAATTGGGTTGCTAGCTTTCTAAAAACAGATAAGTTTTTACCGAATGCAACAACCGAAAATCTCGAACCGCAATCTTAAGTCAAGGTGTCCCACAAGGCACAGTTTTAGGGCCGATCTTGTTTAATATCGCTACGTCAGAATTAGATATGGAACCAGTAAATAAGGCTGAAATGATAAAGTTTGCTGATGACTCGTACATTATCATACCAGTTTATGGATCGCAAGATGATTCCAGAAACGCGATGCAGCATATTAAACAATGGTGTTCAGATAACGATTTTCTCGTCAACGATAAGAAGTCAAAAGTTACGACAATACACAGCTCGCCCTCTCAATGTTCACCCCCAGTCTTGAGTAACGTTGAAGATGTCGAAGAAATGAAAATACATTCGTTACATTCGATTATAAACTCACATTCCAGCCACATATCAACAATTTGTGTAAAAAGTTATCAAGTTCATGTAATCTTCTGTCAAGACTCAAAAGTTTTGGAATGAAACTATCAGATTTGGAACATATTTACGAGTCTCTAATAGAGAGCCAAATAACCTATGCCTTACCAGTTTGGGCTTGCGCAAACATAACTACGCTAAAATCCATTGACTGTGTTCAAGAAAAGGCAATAAAACTTGGTATCATTAGAAAATTTAATCCTATCGACTCACTAATTGAAAGAACGGATGCCAGCCTATTTCAACAAGCAGGAAAAAACAACTTCCATATTTTACACCATCTCGTGCCTCAACGTGAAGACTATTCCACAAGCCGCCTGAGAAATAGAATGGCACATGCACAATATCAGAAACTAGAAAAACACATGAAACTTTTCCCCCAGCGCGCCACTAGATGCAACCTTTATAAAGTTTAATTTTGTTAAGTGTCATGTATTCATAAGTTATATGTGTTTATAACTTAATTAACATTTCTTCTTCTTCTTTCGTCGCATCCCCGAGCTTTTCGCAAACCGACTTTCCATTGAAACAAATTGAAAAATTCAAAAGTTTCGTCGCATCAATCGTGTGCTCAGAAAAACGTTGAAATATTTCATGTTATCTCATAGATCGAATCGTTTTGCAAAAAAACTTAATTTTTTAAAGCAAAGCTTTCGCAAACATTTTGTGAGCAAGCTTTTTGCAAAATTACTTCAAGTATTTCAAGTTTTCAGAGCTTTAATAGCTCGCTTAGATAAACTTAAGCTTTTCGCAAAATTATTCGGTCTAGGAAACAACCTTAAATATTTCCATATTTCATAGCTTTAAAAGCTTGCTTAGAAAAATTTCAACTTTTCTAAAAACCGATTCAGTTTATAAATTAACTTGAAATTGTTCAAAGTTTCATAGCTCTATTAGGTTGCTAAGAAAAACTTAACTTTTCGTGAACCGATTTGGTCAACAAAATAACTTGAAATATTTCAAAGCTTTATAGCTTGACTAGCTTGCGTCGAAAACCTTCAAGCTTTTCCCAAACTGATTCGCTTTTTGAAATAAATCAAAATTTCATAGCTTTAAAAAGCTTGATTAGAAAAACTTCAACTTTCAGTCTATGAACCCATTCAGTCTATGAGTTAATTTGAATTAATTCGAAGTTTCATAGCTTCACAAGCTTGCTTAGAAAATTTTAAGCTTTTCGCAAACTGATTCGGGATACAAAGTAACTTGAATCATTTTTTACCTAAAAAAAGCTTGCTAAAAAGTTTTTCATAAGAACTGATTCAATCAACCAAGTTTTTTTTTGAAAATTCTAAGTTACATAGCTTGAATTATGGCTAAATGCGTGATGTTACGATGTGAAGTTTGAAGAACAAATCTGTTCATATTCGTCGGTTTTTTCACCATACCAAATTTCATGGCAATATAGCAACGTTAAATAAGCCTTGCTAAATTGAGTTTGAAAGGGGTGGACTGGAAAAGAGCCGCTAATTAAACCATAGGCAGACTGTTAGGGTTGAAACGAATTGTTCGATAATTAAATGACTTTCGTTGATGGAAGTGTCGTTATGACATGTTGTAGATGTGGATTTCGAAAACGATGTGAATTACGAATAACAAGATTGAAACAAAAGTGAGTTTTCATTTCAGATTTTTCATTGAAATATTAAAAGCCACTGTTGATTCAGTTTTTACACTTGCGAAGCGAATTGTATTACTACGAAGTTTCTTTTTTTTTCGCAATCTATGTCGCAAATGTTGGTGCCACTTTTTGGACACCTTATCAACTTTTGATAGCATGTGCTTTGACTCTCGGTTAGTAATAAGTTAACATAGTTGATGTATTTCCCATTATTCAAATGAACCGAAAAATAAGCTATTTGCTTAAAAATCTCAGTACAATAATAGAAAATTGATTTCAGAAATTTTCAAACTCTATGTATCTTTATGCCTTCCAATTTATTGCATGCCAAATTGTGTCTTTTTGTTCCCACAGACGAAAATAACGGAATATTTGTGCTCGAGGTGGTTTTTTAAGACAAATTTCGACTTTTTAACTAGCCATTTTTGACGGAATTTTTATATCATTCAAAAGATATTGTTGTCGGGAACTTAAATTTAAATTAACTTTTATGCTGAGATTTAATTCGTTTTCGAAATCGTTCCAAATTGGCTGAAGCAAGCTTATTTGCCAAAATTGATTTGTTACTAGGAGCGAAATTTGTCACTTTGCACCTTTTAAGGCAAAAAATCTCAAATTTTTTTGAAATGTTCATATTTTTTGAAAAATTCATCAATTTTCACAAAGGCAACGCAGCTCTGACCTTAAAACGCAGTCGGAACATTCAGGGCTTGGCCCTGATACGAGCAGCCTTGTTGTAGTGATTGCCTATTTGCTGAATCGATTTGGCAATTAGTATATGTCGCTGCTTTATTGGTGGCTAGTTTTTTATGTTAAATGAAAGTCTTAATGCACTATGGACGCAACGTTTTAATTTTTTAACCGAGGCAAACGTGTAAAAAAACTTAAATCAGAACTTAATTGAGAGTCATTTAGAGCAGCCATCGAGCTCAATGGTTAGGTTAAAACTTTCAATCATTCTAAGTACTGGAATGTTCGTTCTAGAATTCTATCTTAAAAATGGTCAAAACGCTTTAAATGAGATGAACTCGATTCGACTTCAAGGCTAGGCAGTACCTGCCCACTTTTTTTGTCCAAATTGTTGCGTTTACTGGTTCATTCCAGTCTAAAATTAATTAATTAAAAAGAGCAACCTCCAAGCATACAAAATCAACTTTTAGCAAACTGATGTCCGCTATGAAATAACTTGAAATATTTCAAAGGTTCATTGATTGAACACCTTGATAGGAAAACTTCTACTTTTTGCGAAACGATTCAGTCTAAGAAACAACATGAAATATTCAAGCCTTCATAGTTCGAATGGCTTCATTATTAGAAATGCATTTTTTCGCCTTAAGATTTGCTTCAAAAAATAACTTGATTTGTTACAAAATTTCATAACTGGAATAGTTTGCTCAAGAAAAACGTGAATTTTTCATGAAATTATTTGGTCCAGGAATCATTTTGAAATAAATTAAAAGTTCATCGCTTGATCCTTTGAATAGAAAAACTAAAAATTTTTGCTGACCGATTCGCTTCATGAAATTACTTTGAATACTGAAGCTTAATTGCTTGAACAGCTTGCTTAGAAAAACTTCTGTTTTTCGCACTCCGATTCGTTGCGCGAAATTAACTTGAGGGCCTTAAATTTCCGTAGCTTGAATAGCTTACTCCTAAAAAATTCATTTTGTTTGAACTGATTCGTTCTATGAAACATGGAAGTTTTCAAACCGATTTACGACCTGGCTCAGCTTCAGATTTTGAAGTTTATGACTTGATAAGAACAGCATCTATTTTTTTTGCGAGCTGATTGATTACGGGAGAAGTGCTTGCTAGTGATTTTGATTTAGTTTTTATCTACAGGGTGTTCACAAAACGTTTACTTCACAAATATTTAGCCTATCTTTTTGCAGTTTTGATGATAATTCTGATGAAGCTGGATTTTTTAGTTACTTGTTTTTTGCGGTCATCGAAACTTACTGGACTTTGTATTAAACACGCTGCTATTGTACTGACTTTAAAAAAATCGATAAAAAGACCTTCATTAAATGATCAAACTCGTTTTCTCAAGTTCGGTTAAATTAAAAAAATTATTGACTATGAAATACAGTTTGGAGTTTTCATGGCATGATTACAGTGAATTTAATGTGCGAATTTTCAAGTTTTAGTTATACCATCAAAACAGTTCATATAGTTCAGTTGAAAACTAAGGAGACACTACAATTCAGCCTGTTTCCTTCTATATTTTCAGTAAACGAGTGACCCGGATGTAGTTTTGGCTAAATGATTTGCAAGATAATTTGCTTAATATGAATGGTGGTAAAATTCGAGACAATTCTTGGCATGCGTTTTTGTAAAAACTAAACCGAACTTGGGAGAAACGTGTTGAAACGTATGTTCAAGCTCATTTTGCTTGGCTATTTCATATCAGTACTAAAGCAGCTTGTTCAGCACATAATGCAATGACAACTCAAACCCCGAAAGATTGCGTGAACAAAAACAATCCTACTCAATGAAATCTGCAATAGGCAAGGTTTTTTGTCTGCGAAAAGAGTGGCTTCAAAAAATCAAATATCTGAAGTATTCCCGATCATTCTCAACAAGCATTGATTTCACTAGCAAAAGACAGGATAGTGACTGGAAATGATTTTTCGACGCACATTTTGTAGCGTTCCTGAATTTAGGTTCATCTCTGACTGTCATTCACTCGATATTGAACCATGAAGATGGGTGGTGAATCGCTGCTATAATCACAGGGCTTCCTTTTCTCAGCCATCTTCTTTTTGCCCTCCCCGACAGTTCGTCCAGGTCGCAAGCACGGGGATTCGATCTATGTTTTGTTATGCTGTTACCAAATCTCGTCTATGGTTCGAAATTCTGCTAGATCATCAGATATCTGACGTTTTTCAGCTGGTTTTTAGCGTAGGGATTCAACTTTAGTCCAGGTATCACAATGGGGTAAAATTTCCTATATTCAATAGGTAATGGTGTTTAAGGCATGAAACAAGGATCTTGTCGCTCATATTTTCATTTTTTTCTACAAATTTTGAATTTTTAGGAATCTTTTTTATTCTGCCTCTTGATAGACTTTTGGTTTCGTTATTTACTTCAGAATTTGTTTAAAATTTTGATGTCAAAAAAAATATAATTTAAAATTGTTTTAAGTTTTAATAGTTGTTATAAGTTAAAATAGATAGAAGTCTAAATTATCTGTTTTGTACATATAGTTCTGCTAATGTCCATCTTGTCATAGTTATCCAAATTTGTTATTTTAACTTGTTTCTTTTTTGACATTTACCGATTTTAGATGAAAGCGGGACTTCGCTAGTAATGCTATGAAGCACAGAGATTTACCAGGCTAGCTATGCGTAGTCTTTTTATGACGACTTATTCAAGAATCGAAGAAAAGTTAATCAGAAAGTTTGGGACTAACTTTGCAAATCATCAATGAAAGTAACGATTAAACTTTGAGGCTAGACAGTACCTGCCCTCTTTTTTTTCCAAATTGTTGCGTTTATTCATTCGTTTCAGTCTAAAACTAATTTATTAAAATGAGCAACCTCCATGCATACAAAAACCAACTTTTACTAAACTGATACGCGCTATGAAATAGCTTGAAATATTTCAAGGGTTCATTGATTGAACAGCTTGATAGGACTTTTTCGTCTTCTTGCGAAACGACATACTTCAAGAAACAGTATGAAATTTTCAAGCCATCATCATTCGAATGACTTCAATTTTAGAAATGCATTTTTTCGCCTTCAGATTTGCTTCATAAAATAATTTGATTTGTTACAAAATTTCATAACTAAAATAGTTTGCTCAAGAAAAACGTGAATTTTTCACGAAACGATTTGGTCCAGGAAACAACTTAAAGTAACAAAAAAATTCATCGCTTGATCCTTTCAATAGAAAAACTAAAATTTTTTGCTAACCAATTCGCTTCATGAAATTTCTTGAAATATTGAAGCTTAAATGCTTGAACAGCTTGCTGAGAAAAACTTCTTTTTTTTCGCAGTCCGATTCGCTTAACGAAATAAACTTGAAGGCCTTAAAGTTTCGTCACTTAATAGCTGGCTCAGAAAAACTCATTTTGTCTGAACTGATTTTTTCTATGACACGTAAAGTTTTCAAACCGATTTACGATCTCGCTCAGCGTCAGTTTCCGAAGTTTCATGGCTTGATCGGAAGGGCATTTTTTTCCGAGCTGATTGATTAATGGAGAAGGGCTTTTCCTTCAAAAATATTTAGGTCAATGAAGCCTATCTTTTTTTTTGCAATTTTGATGATATTTTTGATTAAGCTGGATTGTTTTTTTGTTCGTGTTTTTTTGAGGTCATCGAAACTTAATGCATTTTGTTCTAAACACGCTGCTATTGTACTGATTTAAAATAAATAATTCAAAAAAATTCATTAAATGCTCAAAATCGTTTTCTCAACTTCGGTTAATTTAACAAATTTTGACGATGACAAAGTTTGGAATTTTCATGGCATGATTACAGTGAATTTATTGTGCGAAGTTTCAAGTTTCAGTTACACCATCAAAACAATTCATATAATTCGGTTAAAACTAAGGAGAAACTACAATTCAGCCTGTTTCTTTTTCAATTTCTAGCTAAATTGTAGACCCGGGTGCAATTTTGGCTAAAAGTTTTGCAAGATAACTTGCTCCATATAAATGGTGGTAAAATTCCAGACAATTCTTTTCATGAGTTTTTGTAAAAATTAAACCGAACTTAAGGGGAAACGTGTTGAAACTTTTGTTTGAGCTCATTTTGCTCAGCTGTTTCAAATCAGTAGTATGGCAGTTTGTTCAGCACATAATGAGGTGACAACTTATCAAACCACGAAATATTGCGTGAACAAAAAAGCAAGGCTTTTATTGAAATCTGCAATAGTTTTTTCGTCTGCGAAAAGGATGGCTTCATAAAGTCAAATATCTGTGAAATAAGAAAGATTAATAAAAACTTGTTTTGAAAACAACCTGTAGTTTGTAATAATGTTAAATATATTCCTGATCATTTTCAACAAGGATTGGTTTCACAGGGGAAGTTTTTTTCCCAAGGAAAGTCTTGAAATTAGTTTGCGCTCAATGTTCCATTTTAGCGGTTTGGCTTCCGTTTTCCTTTTTTATCTCACTAAAAATAATTTTCTAAGTGGAAGGCTTTTTACGCTCCCTGGTATCTAAAAGTATCTGGTGCACAAATTTGAATGACCTGTATCTTTTTTTTTAAAATGACTGTACCATAGATTTTGCAGGAGTAAATAGTTTTTTTCATCCTGGTTTTTGTTGCTGGGTTATTTTTTAATCGAAAAAAGGTCAAAGATTTTAAATTTCAAGAAAAGTTGGCTTTTGTTTAATTTCATTTTCTTTATAAAATTCGCAGCTTTTGCGAAGCTCCTTTATTTCGTTCTCTAATGGTTTATTGTTTGACTCCAAGATTTAAAATGTTCCTACGCACAAAATACGCTTAATTTACAAAACTTCAAAGCACTTTAAAAACTAGATAAATAATCTCTGTTGATTAATGTTTTTTCTCATAAACAATTGGTAACTGGACTGTTTTCCACATTAACATTTTTCCTGCAAATCTAGCCCGCCATGAGATACTTGGGTCAGTGTTTCGAATCCCGGCCAAAGCCTACTTTTTCGATAAGCATTTGTTGATAAGCTTGCTAATAATAAATTAGCATTAAGTGAATCAAAACTGTTGGAAGAATTTTCTGGCGAGTTTTTGCTTCTAAACTTGAGTGATTATCTGTTAGTTTTTTTAAGTGTCAAGAAAGAATTGTAGACATTTGTTAAAGTCTGGTATTTTTCTTGAGTTGTTTTCCCAGGGGAAGTCTTGAATTTAGTTTGCGCTCAATGTTCCATTTTAGCGGTTTGGCTTTTGTTTTCCTTTTTTATTTCACTAAAAATAATTTGCTAAGTGAAAGTTTTTTATGCTCCCTGGTATCTAAAAGTATCTGGTGCACACATTTGAATGACCGGTATCTTTTTTTTTAAATGACTTTACCACAGATTTTGTAGGAGAAAAATAGTTTTTTTTTCATCCTGATTTTTGTTGCTGGGTTATTTTTTAATCGAAAAAAGGTCAAAGATTTTAAAATTCAAGAAAAGTTGGCTATTGACTATTTTCATTTTCTTTATAAAATTCGCAGCTTTTGCGAAGCTCCTTTTTGTCTTTCTCTAATGGTTTTTTGTTTGACTTCAAGATTTGAATTGTTCTTACGCACAAAATACGCTTAATTTACAAAACATCAAAGCAGTTTAAAAACTAGATAAATAATCTCTGTTGATTATTGTTTTCTCATATACAATTGGTAACTGGACTGTTTTCCCCATTAACATTTTTTCCTGCAAATCTAGCCCGCCTTGAGATACTTGGGTCAGGGTTTCGAATCCCGGCCGAAGCATACTTTTTCGATACGCATTTAATTGAAATTTTATTGGCATTCTTAAATGATCGGAGTTTCGTTTGTTGACTGAATTTAAATGGAGAATATTTGAAAGTCACTCTTAAACCAGTCTTTAAGTTTACGAAATAGGACTATCTTACGTTCCTTCTCGTTTTTTTTGCCTAAATGCTTTCGGTCAGTTTCGGGATCAAAACAGTCCTAAAACACAATCGCCTGCAAATCTGTAAATCTGCAAAAGGTAAATCAGCATTTAGTTCCGCTCATCAACGTACAATTAGGACGACAATAAGCACGTAGACGACCACTCAAACGAAAACAAAAAAACGCTATTAAGTTTTTTTGAGCTATCAAGTTTGAGTTTTCTACACTATACGCCTCTTGAGACATTCAAAAACAGAAAATTTCACTTTGCTATAAAATTACGCCATGTCAGCTGATATAATGTATATATTTTTTGACCTTTTGACTTGGTTTTTTCTCTCTCAATTTCTATTTGCTAACTTGCAATCCCATGCTTTCTCTGTATCACAAATATTGCAGAGCGTCGCTTCACCTCTGTTGAATTTTTTTATACGAATTGCCAGTGATGTCTCTGTGGGGAAGCTCAGCCTGGTCTCTGTGTTACATATGCGATCAGTGAGTTTGATCAAGCCGGCTACTGGAACCAACTATGCCGTGATATCCACCCATGCTGGAGAACATGATTTTTTTCTGAAATAGCCTGGCAATTTGCTTTCACTTGAAAGTTTCTAGAAAAGTTTAGAATCGATGTCTGCGAAGTCGGGCTAAGGAGCCTTCGATTTAGTTGCCGCGTGTTTTTTATATTTTGGACATTGTTTTTGTAAAACTTCAAAGCACTTTAAAAACTAGATAAATAACCTCTGCTGATTAATGTTTTTTTTCTCATAAACAATTGGTAACTGGACTGTTTTCCACATTAACATTTTTCCTGCAAATCTAGCCCGCCTTGAGATACTTGGGTCAGTGTTTCGAATTCCGGCCAAAGCCTACTTTTTCGATAAGCATTTGTTGATAAGCTTGCTAATAATAAATTAGCATTAAGTGAATCAAAACTGTTGGAAGAATTTTCTGGCGAGTTTTTGCTTCTAAACTTGAGTGATTATCTGTTAGTTTTTTTAAGTGTCAAGAAAGAATTGTAGACATTTGTTAAAGTCTGGTATTTTTCTTGAGTTGTTTTCCCAGGGGAAGTCTTGAATTTAGTTTGCGCTCAATGTTCCATTTTAGCGGTTTGGCTTTTGTTTTCCTTTTTTATTTCACTAAAAATAATTTGCTAAGTGAAAGTTTTTTTATGCTCCCTGGTATCTAAAGGTATCTGGTGCACACATTTGAATGACCGGTATCTTTTTTTTAAATGACTTTACCACAGATTTTGTAGGAGAAAAATAGTTTTTTTTTTCATCCTGATTTTTGTTGCTGGGTTATTTTTTAATCGAAAAAAGGTCAAAGATTTTAAAATTCAAGAAAAGTTGGCTATTGACTATTTTCATTTTCTTTATAAAATTCGCAGCTTTTGCGAAGCTCCTTTTTGTCTTTCTCTAATGGTTTTTTGTTTGACTTCAAGATTTGAATTGTTCTTACGCACAAAATACGCTTAATTTACAAAACTTCAAAGCAGTTTAAAAACTAGATAAATAATCTCTGTTGATTATTGTTTTCTCATATACAATTGGTTACTGGACTGTTTTCCCCATTAACATTTTTTCCTGCAAATCTAGCCCGCCTTGTGATACTTGGGTCAGGGTTTCGAATCCCGGCCGATGCATACTTTTTCGATACGCATTTAATTGAAATTTTATGGGCATTCTTAAATGGTCGGAGTTTCGTTTGTTGACTGAATTTAAATGGAGAATATTTGAAAGTCACTCTTAAACCAGTCTTTAAGTTTACGAAATAGGAATATCTTACGTTCCTTCTCGTTTTTTTTGCCTAAATGCTTTCGGTCAGTTTCGGGATCAAAACAGTCCTAAAACACAATCGCCTGCAAATGTGTAAATCTGCAAAAGGTAAATCAGCATTTAGTTCCGCTCATCAACGTACAATTAGGACGACAATAAGCACGTAGACGACCACTCAAACGAAAACAAAAAACGCTATTAAGTTTTTTTGAGCTATCAAGTTTGAGTTTTCTACACTATACGCCTCTTGAGACATTCAAAAACAGAAAATTTCACTTTGCTATAAAATTACGCCATGTCAGCTGATATAATGTATATATTTTTTGACCTTTTGACTTGGTTTTTTCTCTCTCAATTTCTATTTGCTAACTTGCAATCCCATGCTTTCTCTGTATCACAAATATTGCAGAGCGTCGCTTCACCTCTTGAATTTTTTTATACGAATTGCCAGTGATGTCTCTGTGGGGAAGCTCAGCCTGGTCTCTGTGTTACATATGCGATCAGTGAGTTTGATCAAGCCGGCTACTGGAACCAACTATGCCGTGATATCCACCCATGCTGGAGAACATGATTTTTTTCTGAAATAGCCGGGCAATTGCTTTCACTTGAAAGTTTCTAGAAAAGTTTAGATACGATGTCTGCGAAGTCGGGCTAAGGAGCCTTCGATTTAGTTGCCGCGTTTTTTTATATTTTGGACATTGTTTTTGTAATCAAAATTCGTTGCCAGAAAGCTTGCTAATATTAAATTAGCATTAAGTGCATCAAAACTTTTGGAAGAATTTTTTGGTGAGTTTTTACTTCTAAAATTGAGCGGTTATCTGTCAGTTTATTTAAGTGTCAATGAAAGAATTGAAGACATATGTTCAAGTCAGGTATTTTTCCTTAGTTATTTTCCCAGGTAAAGTCTTGAATTTAGTTTGCGCTCAATGTTCCATTTTAGCGGTTTGGCTTTTGCTTTCCTTTTTTATTTCACTAAAAATAATTTGCTAAGTGGATGGCTTTTTAGGCTCCCTGGTATCTTAAAGTATCTGGTGCACAAATGTGAATGACCTGTATCATTTTTTCAAATTGACTTTTTTTCTGATTTCGCAGGAGAAAAAATTTTTTTTCATCCTGGTTTTTGTTACTGGGTTATTTTTTAATCGAAAAAAGGTCAAAGATTTTAAACTTCAAGAAAAGTTGGCTTCGGACTATTTTCGTTTTCTTTACAAGAGTGGCAGCTTTTGCGAAGCTCCTTTTTGTCTTTCTCTATTGGTTTAGTGTTTGACTTCAAGATTTGAATTGTTCCTACGCACAAAATACGCTTAATTTACAAAACTTCAAAGCACTTTAAAAACTAGATAAATAACCTCTGCTGATTAATGTTTTTTTCTCATATACATTTGGTAACTGGACTGTTTTCCTCATTAACATTTTTTCCTGCAAATCTAGCCCGCCTTGAGATACTTGGGTCAGGGTTTCGAATCCCGGCCGAAGCATACTTTTTCGATACGCATTTAATTGAAATTTCATGGGAAGTCTAAATGGTCGGAGTTTCGTTTGTTGACTGAATTTAAATGGAGAATATTTGAAAGTCACTCTTAAACCAGTCTTTAAGTTTACGAAATAGGACTATCTCACATTCCTTCTCGTTTTTTTTGCCTAAATGCTTTCGGTCAGTTTCGGGATCAAAACAGTCCTAAAACACAATCGCCTGCAAATCTGCAAAAGGTAAATCAGCATTTAGTTCCGCTGATCAACGTACAATTAGGACGACAATAAGCACGTAGACGACCACTCAAACGAAAACAAAAAAAACGCTATTAAGTTTTTTTGAGCTATCAAGTTTGAGTTTTCTACACTATACGCCTCTTGAGACATTCAAAAACAGAAAATTTCACTTTGCTATAAAATTACGCCATGTCAGCTGATATAATGTATATATTTTTTGACCTTTTGACTTGGTTTTTTCTCTCTCAATTTCTATTTGCTAACTTGCAATCCCATGCTTTCTCTGTATCACAAATATTGCAGACCGTCGCTTCACCTCTGTTGAATTTTTTTATACGAATTGCCAGTGATGTCTCTGTGGGGAAGCTCAGCCTGGTCTCTGTGTTACATATGCGATCAGTGAGTTTGATCAAGCCGGCTACTGGAACCAACTATGCCGTGATATCCACCCATGCTGGAGAACATGATTTTTTTCTGAAATAGCCTGGCAATTTGCTTTCACTTGAAAGTTTCTAGAAAAGTTTAGAAGCGATGTCTGCGAAGTCGGGCTAAGGAGCCTTCGATTTAATTGCCGCGTGTTTTTTATATTTTGGACATTGTTTTTGTAATAAAAATTCGTTGCCAGAAAGCTTGCTAATATTAAATTAGCATTAAGTGCATCAAAACTTTTGGAAGAATTTTTTGGTGAGTTTTTACTTCTAAAATTGAACGGTTATCTGTCAGTTTATTTAAGTGTCAATGAAAGAATTGAAGACATTTGTTCAAGTCAGGTATTTTTCCTTAGTTATTTTCCCAGGTAAAGTCTTGAATTTAGTTTGCGCTCAATGTTCCATTTTAGCGGTTTGGATTTTGCTTTCCTTTTTTATTTCACTAAAAATAATTTGCTAAGTGGATGGCTTTTTAGGCTCCCTGGTATCTTAAAGTATCTGGTGCACAAATGTGAATGACCTGTATCATTTTTTCAAATTAACTTTTTTTCTGATTTCGCAGGAGAATAAGTTTTTTTTCATCCTGGTTTTTGTTACTGGGTTATTTTTTAATCGAAAAAAGGTCAAAGATTTTAAACTTCAAGAAAAGTTGGCTTCGGACTGTTTTCGTTTTCTTTACAAGAGTGGCAGCTTTTGCGAAGCTCCTTTTTGTCCTTCTCTATTGGTTTAGTGTTTGACTTCAAGATTTGAATTGTTCCTACGCACAAAATACGCTTAATTTACAAAACTTCAAAGCACTTTAAAAACTAGATAAATAACCTCTGCTGATTAATGTTTTTTTCTCATATACAATTGGTAACAGGACTGTTTTCCACATTAACATTTTTTCCTGCAAATCTAGCCCGCCTTGAGACACTTGGGTCAGGGTTTCGAATCCCGGCCAAAGCCTACTTTTTCGATACGCATTTATTTATAAGCTTGCTAATATTAAATTAGCATTAAGTGAATCAAAACTTCAGGTTTAAAGACCCCTACACTAAATTTCTTAGTGATGTTTTAGTTGTATCATCGCACGATGTACAAAACAAAAAACGACACGATTTTGAAGAACTTATTCATTTGAAGAACTTTAATTGTAATTTTTATTTGAAAGCTTCGGAACATCCTGTGCTCCTTTCACATGACTATCTTTGTTACGCTGCGATTAGGAAGCGTTAACAGAAAAAATGCTTGATGTTTTCAAAACTGTGCTTTTGTTTATCTCTTTTTTGCTTGAAAATAAAGAATTTTCAATTTGCTCTTAGATGTTGAGTCTCGCATGTTTTTCATCCCGAAATTGATATTATCCGAGACAAATGTATTAATTTTTTGTAGATTTAGTTTTATGTATATTTTTGACTTAGTAAGTTCCTCTCATTTTCTGTTCGCTCGTTTGCAATCCCATTTTTTCTTTGTATCGCAAATATTGCAAAGCGTCGCTTCACCTCTGTGTAAATTTTTTATCCGATTTGCCAATGATGCTTCGTTTTTTTTCTTCAAATTTGTTATTTTTTGTTTTCCGCACGAAGTCAGGAACCAGAATTAACCATTAGACCAGTTCGGGTAATATATCTTTGGATATATTATTTGGAAATAGTTTTTACATGTGGAAATCAGCGAGAAGCTAAAATCCGACGTCGAAATGAGCTGTTTTAGGTTAACTAACTTCGTTCAGATTCGTTGACCGAAAAGAATATTGCCAAGAATTTGGTATTACATATTTTTTTGTTCAGAAATATCTGTTATAACACATCAGTGTAAGGTCTGTTTTAATATCAATTGGTTTGGTTAGTTGGTTATATATTCGATCAGTTCAACAAAACAATTTTTAAACCAATCAGATAAACCAGTTGTCTAGTCCTGGTAAACCGACGCGGTGAAGTGTTTGAAAACGTTATGCGTTATTTTAACTGCAACAATCCGGATATTCCGTCTTGGTTAAAGCTTATGTTTGCAGCCTGTTATCACAGAATGAAGTATGCGTGAAATGGATTACCCCAACACGCCCTGCCTGCGGGGTTAAGTCTAGTCACTCTTGCTGGGAGCTCCGAGTCCATACCCGTAGTATGAGCTTGAGCTGGCTTTGACTTTTGAAGTTGATTGCCTTCCGAGGCATGTTTTTGTTTAATATCTTTTTTTACTTTTATGGATTTCCTATTTTCTCTTTCTAATGCTTGTTTCTTTAGGCGCAAAATGTTGCTAACGCATTAATAACCGCAAAAATTTTGCTCTGAGGTTTCGAAGTTGTTGTTGAAGTTTTTCTAGTTGATCGTATTTGTAAATATTTTCCTAGGGCGCTTATTATTACTGGTTATCGCTCCCCTTTTTCTTATTTTGTTTGCGCCAGAGTTTTTTCATACTTAGAGTTTATTTTTTAGCTAGTTTTTTCTAAATGAGTTTTTTATGTGAAGAAAAACGCCGTGCTGCTTTCATATAGTTGCTGGGATGTTTTTTATCTTGTTGAATATTAACTTTTATGCTTTAAGTGTTGTCATTCGTCTTCACATGGGTATCGCTATTCTCAATTTTTTTTTCGACTGTGTATACGCGGCTGAGTATTGACCGGCTGTAAGTGAAACTGGCCGGTGTGTTTGGGATCCCTCTTGGTACTCAGGTGACTTATATCCATTGTAGGTTGCGAAAGTGGTTTATTTTGTTCGGAATCTGTATTCGCGGAAAAGCGATATCAAAATTTAGTGAAAAGCGAACATCAAAACTTGTTGCTCAGCGATATCAAAATTTAGTGAAAAACTTGTTTTGCTCAATTTGACGTTATTGTCAGACTTTCGCGGTGAAAAAAAGACAATACTCCTCTGAAAACTTTTCCAGCCTGGTTAGAATTAGTTAAGTTTCAAATGATCTTCTGGATTTACATGACTTTGTTTGTCAAAATAATTTGATTTTAAAGGTCAGTATGAACGAAGGTTTCGGATCTCTCGCGTTTGATGAGTATGGACGTCCGTTCATCATCATCAAAGACCAAGAGAAGCAGGCTAGATTAACCGGAGTCGATGCTATCAAGTCACACATTCTGGCCGCTAAGAGCGTAGCGGGAACCCTGCGGACGTCTCTCGGACCCAGAGGACTGGACAAACTCATGGTCAGCCCTGATGGCGATGTGACAATCACAAATGATGGAGCAACAATTTTGGACAAGATGGACGTCAACCACCACGTTGCCAGACTCCTAGTTGAACTTTCAAAATCTCAAGACGACGAAATTGGCGATGGAACTACCGGAGTTGTGGTCCTGGCCGGGGCTTTACTCGAGCAAGCCGAACATCTCATTGACCGCGGAATCCATCCAATCCGTATTGCCGATGGATACGAAACTGCGGCTAAGATAGCTTGCGATGAGTTGGATCGAATTGCCGATGAGTTTCCAGTGAGTGTCGACAACACTGAGATTCTGGTAAAAACTGCAATGACAACCCTGGGATCCAAAATTATCAACCGCTGTCATAAGCAAATGGCCAGCATTGCCGTAGATGCAGTTATGAGTGTCGCCGACTTTGAGCGTAAAGATGTTGATTTCGAACTAATCAAAGTAGAAAGCAAAGTGGGAGGAAAGCTGGAAGATAGCATGCTAGTTAAAGGCGTCCTTGTTGACAAAGACTTCTCACACCCCCAGATGCCAAAAGAGTTGAAAGATGTCAAACTAGCCATTTTGACGTGTCCATTTGAACCTCCGAAACCAAAAACTACTCACAAGCTAGATGTGAAAACTGTCGAAGACTACAAGAAACTTCAGGATTACGAGAAGGAGACGTTTGAGACTATGATCAAACAAGTCAAGGACACCGGAGCGACCCTTGCACTTTGTCAATGGGGTTTCGACGACGAAGCGAATCACTTATTGCTTGCTAACCAGCTTCCAGCAGTTCGCTGGGTAGGAGGACCAGAGATCGAGTTAATTGCCATTGCAACGGGAGGTCGGATTGTGCCTCGATTCTCAGAGCTGACACCGGAAAAACTGGGATCAGCTGGTGTAGTAAGAGAACTGTCGTTCGGAACTACCAAAGAAAAGATGTTGGTCATTGAAAAGTGCGCCAATTCGCGTGCCGTAACGATCTTCCTGCGAGGCGGAAACAAGATGATAATCGAAGAAGCTAAACGAAGCATGCATGATGCTCTGTGTGTTGTAAGAAACCTTGTAAAAGACAACCGAATTGTCTATGGCGGAGGAGCAGCTGAAATTGCTTGTTCGATTGCAGTAGCAAACAGAGCGCAATCTGTTGCTTCGATTGAACAGTACGCTCTTAGGTCTTTCAGTGACGCCCTTGAAACTGTTCCGATGGCCCTGGCAGAGAACAGCGGGTTCCACCCGATCAAAACGGTGGCCGATATAAAATCTCGACATGTTCTGGAGAAGAATTCCAACCTGGGAATCGACTGCATGAACAAAGGGACAAACGATATGAAGGCGCAATACGTGATTGAGACTCTGATCGCGAAGAAACAGCAGATCACTCTGGCCGCCCAGGTAGTCAGACTGATTCTGAAGATTGATGACGTCAGAACTGTTGGCGAACACGGAGACTAATTTGTGTCGCCGACCTCACCATCCTGTTTTGTGCATCACGTTAAGGTGTCTCGGATTCATTGCTGCTGTTGATCATGAGCTTGAAGTGTTAATAAATGATGTAAATTTGCAAAGTGGAGATTGTTATATTGCTCTCGTACTTAAATTGTGTCATAAAACCATATGAAATTGAAAGCCTTGAATTAGCCTTTAATCAGTTCAGAGTAGGTTAGCGTAGTAGTACAGAAGTATTGCGGAAACGTTTTCTCATGAATATCTTGGAAAATATAAAATAATATTTGGATGTTTTTGATACGATTTTTTTTTAAAACTGTACGAAAGTGCGACAGTCATATCATTTAGCTTTGAAATATTACAATATATACAGCCATTCAACTTGTGCTAACGAATCCGATAACAAGTTGTCTTGTCAGTGGGAATTAGACTTTTCACGCACATTTTTTATCAATCTGTAAGAAATTGATCTTGTTTCATTATGAAACGCCAATTGATTTCGGAGCTGGATTTTTAGTGTCGAGGTTAAGCTTCTGCTTGATAGTCCAAAGCTCTCGAATTTGATTCCTGGTAGGTTCTTGTGTTTTTCGTTCTTTTTTTCGTTGTCTTGATTTTTGGCGGAATCTCTGTCGGTATGATTTCCGAATAAGAAATTGATAACTATTTACTCTAGTGTGTGTGTCTAGGTGCTTTGCAAGTTGAAAATTGTACGGTTTCTGAGACGGTAGATGTTTTATTGCCGAAAATTTTTTGGTGTCTTTTCGGTCGGCTAACATGGTGTCGGCTTCACTTCTGTCCGCTCAATTATCTATCGTTTTAAATTTTTTTTCCAGTCCTTCATTTTATATTGTTTGCAGTTTTATTCAAAAGCCGATAACTGTTCGCAATAATAGGTTGGGGTTTAGCAATCCTGAAATTATTGTCATTCTTAAAATAATTTTCAATCCATACTTTCGAGAAAATATTTTAGTTTGAAATGCCATCTTTTGTTGTTTTGCGCTATTTTTCAATCTAGATTGATAGCATCATATCTGCTTTTTTCGATGCTTTAAAAATAGATATGTTATCTTCTGTGTTTTATACGAAAAAGTGCGTCGAAGTATTTTTGAGCCCAGCTAATATTCTTTTGTCTTCCGTGCTCATAGTTAATTGCTTACGGCATCCATATTTTTTCATTATAATGTTTTTTGTTTAGTGTTCATTTTATCTTTTTTCTTTTTCCTGTAACATGAACTTCAAAATCAAGTTGGCGTGGTTTTTATATTTTTTCAAGCGACAAATGATTTGAAAAAAGTCGTGAAACAGAATTTGCCAATACTTTATCATTCCCTGCATTGTGCAAAGGTTTTTCCTCGTTTTTGATTTTTTTACTGTCTATTTTCTGCATCGCAAGTGGTGAGAAGCTCCACTTTGCTCTGTGTACATAATACATTATTGTTGCATATTCTTGTGATTGCTCATTTTTATTGTCGATGAGTTTAGTGAAGACAATTGTATAGGTCGAGTTTTTCGATTTTTTTCAGGAAAAGTTGTTGAAAATTTGTTCAGACCTAATTTGATCTTCTGCCGTTTGACTTTTGGTTTCTTTTTTAGTTCAATTCTAATTTGCACTCTTCATGTTAACAAAAGGAAATAACGCGAAAATAACTGATGCGCTTCTAGTTTGGAAAGTAGATTTTATCAGATTTCCCAGCGGAATAAAAAGTTCAACTATTAATCCAGTTTTCTCAATATTGGTCAATTAGATCAAAAAAAGTGTCAATCATAAATTAAATTTCTAGCTCTTAATGCCATCTATGATTTCTTTGGAATTCAAAATGTCGAGAAAAAACTCTTCATTTTTTTCGTTTTTTTTTGAATTTATTGACCTTTTTTCATTTGTCTATTGGCTATGTTTATTCTATTTCCGAAGGTATTCCATTTGGTTACAATTGATTGTTATCCTCTGTCATAATCAAGTTTTTTGTACTACAATTGTTAGCGAAGTCGGTTATGCACAGAAGACGGATGTACTGTGTTTTTGAATGCAAATTAACTGAACGACAAAACCTGATTTTTTTAAAATCCAGATATGCAATATGGCGAAATTGTTTTCCGGACCCTCGTCTTCATCATCATCATCTCAGTCTTATCCATCTCTAGTACGGTCCAACAGGAGACGTAAAAAGTTAGTTGGTCTATTCAACCCCTCTAACTACTGCTTCGCTAATGTCTGTGTGCAAGTGTGCTTCCATATCGAGCCTTTTAGAATCTACTTCTTGGCTAATATATTCAAACAACACATATCACCCAAAAGAGATCCAAATGTCTCCAGCGTTCTTGCTGAAATGTTTGCCAAACTAGCCGATGAACGAAACGAGTTAGTTAATTTGCAGAAAATGCTGAAAGTAATGGGCTCTGATTATTTCACTATCGGTTACATACACCACGACTCATTTGAGTTCCTCCTAAGCGTGCTGGATAAGTTAGACGAAGAGTTAAACTGTATGCCGAACCACCAGTTCATGTTTTACATACCGACTGTGAACCCACTAAGGTCGGTAGTAGAAAAAAACTGGAACGCCTTCAGTGAAAGCAAAGGATCGATTGTGAAGCAGTTATTCTATGGCACGGAGTGCTCAATTTTCACTTGTATTAAGTGCCAACATAACAGTTACTCCTCCGAACCGAGTATAATGTTTTCAGTCGCCTTACCGCAAAAAGTGGTCCAAGTTTACTTTTTCCGAAAGGAGCCATCTTCAACTATACAGTGTATTGAGGTTGCTTGTAAATGCGACGACGGTACTTACATAACAGTCGAAACTGTAATCTGCCAGCTCTCGCTGATGTTCAAAATACAAATCCACGACATAATGCTTTGCCATATTTCGAAAGATTTTGAGTCGTTGTATGAGCTAGATTGGACTGCCAAAATTGTTCCTCAATTAAAACTGGTCGCCTTTGAAACGCCGAGCATGGCCGACCATTTTTATGTTGATTTGAAAGTAGAAAGTAGTTTACTGGCACCGTTGGTATCAATTTGTGCGCATTGCTTTAATCAGTCAGATTCTCTGAAAAAGTGTTCCATTTGTAGAACAGTAGCGTACTGTAATTCTGCTTGTCAGAAAAACGACTGGCCTCTCCATAAGGGCAAATGTCAACACAAACAACAACAGTTAGAAACTGATTCGTCCAAGTTTACAGACATTGGGATTCAACTGGTTTTCCCACTGGATATAGAACTCGATGATTTGAACTGGGATTTTTTTGAGGAAAATTGCCTTAAAATGTCTCAGAGATTTCTGGAATTTACAGGGTCACAAGTATCGTTACACGAGTCAAACAACAATGACGTTCACTTGACAAACGGATTTGGGAATGAAACTTTGGAAACAGAATTGTTTGAAGACGTTCAATGCACAAGTGGTGATGCTTTGATTGAAGATTTAAATAGTGTAGAAGACATTTGGTTCTCAATCGAAGACTTCAACGAATCAGGTCAAGTTTTTAGTTGCAGAGAAACCAAATCTAATAAGTGTTCCGTTCATTCAAGTAAACGAAAACTGTTGAACGGGGATTTAAAAGTTGACATTATAGCTACTTTCGAGGAGAAACATTTCGATCAGGAAGATGTGAATCGGTTTCCGAACTTCTTCGACGGAAGATCCGAAGTTCGAGAAATCTCGTTACATGATTTAGACGAGACGGGTTGGACTGACTTTGTCGAAATGATGAAATGTTCAAGTGAAATACCTCTGCTGACATTATACATATGCAGCAATTCTACTACGCAACAGAAGAAGCCGCCTTCGAATCAGATTCAACTAGAGCACAATAGCCGTAATTGGGCCGTTGTCAAAGAGATGCTTCGTAATGCAGGATCAAATTCAGTCATTGATTGTCGAAGGGCGACTTTACAACAGTGTTTCAACTCACATTTTGCGCCGATTCGAGTCTCGGAAAGGAGCTGTGATAATTGTAAGGAAAAATGTGACTCAATCAAGTACTCGTACTGCTGGAATCTACCGAGTTATTTGTTCATACATTTCAAACGAGCGGCAGAATTCCAAAATCTGGCAAAGTTGTCGACTGCTGTTGAGTTTCCACTAGATGAGTTGGACTTGTCATCCTTCGCTGCTATTGGTCAGACTGACATCCAATCATATTCGTCGAAATATCGCTACAGATTGCACTCTTTGGTCCAGCATCATGGCAGGCTACAGGTCAAAGGTCACTACACGTGCTATGTCCGAGTTAGTTCGAACATTGACGATAACTCAAACGAAGAAACGGAGCATGGTGGAATTGAGGATAATTTGGCGGAAAAAAGAGAAGATGAGTGGTATCATTTTGACGACGATCATATTACACGAGCAAGTGAACAGTCAGTAGCAAAGGCCGAGCCTTACGTGCTGGTATACGAGAATATTTCTCATCACGCCAAGACTAATATTTCTCAAATTTTCAACAGCTTCTGTTGAGTCGTCTTGATTGATAGTTTATTTCTTACCGTCTGTTGTTACGGTTGTTATTGTTTATTTTGATAACTAAAGCTGCTAATAAAGCCTATTTCTCGCATTTGGTTTGATTAAGCTGAAGTTAAGAGTGTACACTAAGACGAATTTTAATTAATTCAATAGATCGTACATGTCGGCATTGGCATTGTAGCGCTCTGGTAATGATGGTGCCCAGCAATCATATGATTGCTGGTTCAAATCGCACTTGCGCTGCATTTTGCAAGGTGAGCTCTTGCAAGTAAGTCATAGTTTAAAGGGCGCTGAATATATGCGCTCATGTCAACCTAAATTTTTCACTTCTCGGTTCGGCCCTCGGGCTGGTTGGCTAAAAATTTCGAAGATTTGTAGATTCGGTGAATCAACAATTTTGTATCTGTTCAAGTTTGTGCTCACTTTTGTGTAATAAATAAGCCTCGAGGCCATGTTATTACGCAAAATGGCCGTAGAATTATGCAGTTTTGGTTAACTTGAACGGCGCTGTCCCTGTTTGGATTTTGTTACATCAATTTACTAATCAGCAACCTAAAATTGCTAGGCATTTATAAATGTTTCTGGACTTTTCAGATACGTCGTTGGTATCTCTTTAACTTGAGCCCTGGTTTGATTACATGTCATTTGACTGATTGATATCTTTCTGACTATTTCAATACTAGGCAGGCCAGATGTAATTCAGACGACATCTGATGGGAACTCGATCAAATTGGCTACAAAAACAAGCGACATAATCATATTTAGCTGATGCATTGGGCATCCAAAGCAGTGCTCTATATGATTTCACAAGAATAGAGTGACTTAACACACCTTGGAAGATGTCATCACAGAACTCGTCATACTACGGTAACAAAACTAATTACTCATAATGAATGAATTTGAGTGTTTTGTACTTTTTAACCCGTACTTTAATGAGCCAAAGTTTGCAGTATTTTTGTTGAATTTGTACTCTGAACATTGTTTTATGCTATTTACCCTTGCGATGAGCGAGGTTATTGCAATCGGGTACTAGACTTTTTTCCCGCAAATAACTTTGTTCACAGCCTCACAGGACTTTCAGTTTTTTGTTTTATTTACCTATTTTTTCCGGCTTAATAGGTTTCTACCTATATTATAACGGCTTAGTGGCCTCATTTTTTTTCATTCGACGAGCGAATAAAGTTTTTGTGTGAGCGTGTTTTGAGGGCAAGGGGGACTTAATAAATTTTTATAAGCTCTGATTTTTTTCTATATTAAAAGTCTCATCGCAAGGGTAAATAGCATAAAACAATGTTCAGAAAAATGAACATTGTTTTATGCTATTTACCCTTGCGATGAGCGAGGTTATTGCAATCGGGTACTAGACTTTTTTCCCGCAAATAACTTTGTTCACAGCCTCACAGGACTTTCAGTTTTTTGTTTTATTTACCTATTTTTTCCGGCTTAATAGGTTTCTACCTATATTATAACGGCTTAGTGGCCTCATTTTTTTTCATTCGACGAGCGAATAAAGTTTTTGTGTGAGCGTGTTTTGAGGGCAAGGGGGACTTAATAAATTTTTATAAGCTCTGATTTTTTTTCGGCTTAAAGGGTTTCTGTTAAGGTATTTTCGTCTTTGTTAACGATTGATATATTTTTTCGATGCTAGTTTCATTTTATTTTGTCTTTGAACACTTTTTTTCAAAACTAGCTATTCATTTTGATAGATCTAGTTTTTTGGCCTTTTACATTTTTTTGGTTTTTTCGACTTAGCTGCTTTCTTGTTTTGTATCGGAAATCGTGCGAAGCTCAGCTACGCCTCTGTATTGAAATATGGTGCTCAATATTATTTTTTTTTGAAATGAAATCATTACGAGGCCAAACTCTTAATTTCTCATGAGAGAACGTGTTTACCTCAGTGTAATAAACAAAGTTGGGAAATCCGCTTACAATTTTGCGGAATCCGCTTACATTTGCGGAATCCAGAACCTGCTATATTCGCTCATTCATTTGATCCAACAATAATTGGCAGCTGAGCTTGCTTCGCTTATTTCTTACTCTTGCAATTGGGTGCTTTTTTTCCGTAAATAATTTTGTTCAGAGAATGGTCAAAATTCGAAATGGTAAATTTAGGTTCAGCTCATATGAAATGGTAAATTTAGGTTCAGCTCATATTGAATTCGAGTTTTTTTACGTCTCCGGTACACTTGGCCTGGATTTAATGATTATGCCTGGGAAGGCAATGGTCCTGGGTTCAAAATGGACTGGACCAGGTTTGTTTTCAAACGAAATATTCCGTTTCAAGAAAAATGTCTACTTATGATTTGTATGCTCATGTTTTGTCGGCTTAGTTGCCACATCGTAAAATTGTTTCTCTTTGTTGTACGCTTTTCACGCTGTAGTTGCTCGTAGTGTTTTGATTTACTCCTGCTGTTTGTAATTTTGTATATATTTATTTATGTATATATATATTTTTGGCTTTAAAACTTTATTCTACCATACTATATACTACTTAAATGATTTCGGCTCATATTTTATCGGCTTATTGATCTTATTTTGGGTAGTTTTAAAGCAAACATAGTTTTCATGCTCACTGGATTGCACGAAAAGTTTTTTATGGCAACATTTTTTGGCTTTTTTATTGTTTTTTTCTTTTTCTCGACTTGATAGGTTTCGGGCCCAAATTATATCGGCTTAATGGCCTCATTTTGCGTCTTTGACGAGCGAAAAACTTTTGGATGTGCTTGTGTGTATTTTGAGGGGAAGGGGATTTGTTAACTTTCTATTCTGGAATTTATTTTCTTCTTTACTGGAATGTATTTTTTTCAAAACTAGCCTGATTCATTTTGATAGGTTTAGTTTTTCCGGCGTTTTCGTTTTTTTTTGTTTTTTTTTTCCGACTTAGCGGCTTTCTGGATTTGTATTGGAAGTTTTGCGAGGCCCAGCTTCGTCTCTGTTTAATTTTTTTGTTCTAAAGTGCAATTTTTGGGAAGCTAGTATATAATGGTACTGAGCAGAAGACTTTCAACGCAAGATTTTGGGTGATCGAATCTGGGTGTTGTCAGTGATTCAAATTTGAGGGGATGCGCTTGAATGTCTTCCATTCTTGAATGTCTTCAACCTTTCTGGCTTTTTTCGGAATACTGAAAGTGGGAAGGAACTTTGCACTCTGGTGTTTTTCTATGCAGATTCAGTTGCCACAATTAATTGTCAAATAAGGTAGACAATAAATGCGAAAATAAGTCAGTTCGATTTTTTTTGCTTTTTAGACGAGACCAGTTTTTGAGGGGTGCCGGACATCAAGCCGACGGGACTTGAAGCCGAATCGTAAAATTAGGGACTTCAAGCCGAAAATTTTCTCATTAAGTCATGAAATAAGGTTAATTTGAAAACTTTTCTTAAGAATTTCTCAATTTCATGATCTTTATTCGGTAATTATTAGCAGGGTTGTAAAATTATTGATATAGATATTATCGGAGTCATTCGATAGATTATCGTTTTGTCATACTTTTTAAAGATAGATATATCGATATATCGAAAATTATCGCTCGAAAAAAAACTGCAGCTGAACTTTTTAATTCACAATTTTTGAAAATGAAGTAACATTCCAAAATGATTTATTGGAAAACAGGAACAGCTGACTCTCAAGGTTCACAGGTGTTGTTCGTTTTCGGTAGTCTGTGAAGACATAACGAGCGCGACTAAATAGTCGTTCCACGATGTTGGACGTGCACGCAATCCAACTGGGACATAAAACCTTTTGCTTCTTCGCTTCTGCAAGAATTTTTTCAGCGGGAGTTAAGTTGTCCACTAATGGTGTGGCGGCTGTTGTGGATAAAACTGATATTGCTTCGTCCTGCTCTTTTGATGTTGCTTTTCCCTGCAAATAATTGGCAATCCCAACTTCAAAATCAGAAGCGTGGGTGAGCGTACCGTCCCCATATCCCAAATAATGGTCCAGATAAGAATAATCAACGAGAATAGAGTCGAACAGAATTCGCATTTCTGCAATATTCGTGGTTTCTTCTTGGAGTTTTTTGGATATCGATTCGAACTTTTTCAGCTCCTCAAATAACTTGCGGAGACGCAGATGGTCACTAGCTGATGGTAAAAAATTTACTAAATCAGGATCTTCTTTACTAATAAACGTCTCCAATTCGAAATAACGTCCGATCATAGCGAAAGTTGAAGACCATCTTGTAACATTGCGTAAAACTGGTCGCAAAGGAGTTTTTGTGCGTAAGTCGGCTGCTTTTTTAAGAGTGCTCAATTTTTTCATAAGGTCGTTAATTTTCCCCAATAAATCGTCATGTTCAGAAAGGAACTTTTGAGTTGCCAAGTTCAACCTGTGGGATGCACAACCGATGAGCGGAACACCAAGCAAACGTGCAATTTTGACATTGGTACTCACATTATCCCCAATTAGGAAAATAACATCGTCCACGTTTTTTTCGAAAATTGACAATGTAACACGAATAAACTCTATCTGCGATTCAGCTCCATAATCAGTTTCGTCCACTAAAGGAGCAAAAGCCAGAAGTACACATTTGCCGATATCTTTGTTTTCTGGGTCCGGATAATGAGCATAAACACCCATGTAGTGTGTCGAAGTTGAAGAATCTGTCCAACCGTCCAAAATAAGCCCAAAAGTTTTGGGTAACTCTTTGGCAATACGCGTTTCCACGTCTTTCGTAAGTAAATCAAGGTACTTCATGAAAGTAGGTCTCGAGATTTTTGGTAAATTTGAGTATTTAATATTGTACTCATTTTCAACAAAAGAAAATGGAAAACCATTCATGATTATCCATTCGAGCCAGCCGTAGTATTTCTTTGCGTTGGCAGAAATAATGAAATCATCCAAATTTGAAATCTGGCCTGACATTTCTTGTTGGTAATTCGGGTGTTTAACTTGAACATGATTCATTAAATTTTGCCAACCAGCGCCTTTCGGTTTAATTCGCTCAATTCCACAAACGCATTTGAAACCAGTTTCGGAAACTTTTGTAAAATAAAAATGGCAAATTTCTTTATTGGAACCAGCCATTTCGCAGTTTGATTTTTCGCAAGACTGTCCTGGCGTTTGTCAAGCCAGTGAAGCGGAAGTGTCAGTTCCAGGTTTATTTGCTTACTTTGAACTTTGAAGACACGCTTTCCCGCTCCAGACAATAAACAAACACTGTCTGATGCAGTAAAGTTCACTAACCTATTATTCGATTTCCACAACTGGAAGCGAAATATTTCAGTTAAATTGCTAGATTTCGGTAAAATTTGACTATAAAAGTTATCGGAACGATAATTTTTTTCAATCGATAATTATCTCGATAATTTTTTTTCGAACGATAGATTTTATCGATATATCTTATCGGCGATTATCGGATTCACAATAATCTTTTTTACACCCCTGATTATTAGCGTTTTCACGAAATTTAAATCTCCAAATGAAGTTAAGGAAAGTTGAAAAATAAAACACGGTTGAAGGTAATTTTCTTGTTTATAATTTATGCATTTCAAAAAACGGCTGATATTATTAACTAATGCCAATCCAAAGTAGTGCATTGTCATAAATAACGCTTGTTATGGACTGAACTAGCCTAGGATTTTGAAAAGAAACGTTTTACAGATGAAAAAATAGTGTTTTGAGGTGCTTGTAAAGTTTAATTTTCGGCCTGAAGTCCCTTCGGCTTGAAGTCCCGTCGGCTTGTTGTCCTAGACCCGTTTTTGAGTAGCGGCAATTAGACAAGAGCTTGTGCAATGAAGTACATAGAAGAAACTGAAACTTTTTTTGCTAATTAGGCTGTTAAGTTGTTGATTATGAACATGCTTATTTGTTTTTTTTTTGCAGTGGTTGCTTTGATCGAGACATCCTTGAGTAACCATTTTATTACTGACATTTTAACGGCCTCATTGCTTTTGAGTGATTTTTTTTGATCTCATCACCAGTGAACCTCAAAGGTCTTGAAATTTTTGAATCGTTCGTCGGGATGTGGAAGTTTGCGCAAACTCGAAGGTGCCTTGGTAAATGTTTTCAATTTATTCCACGAAAAGTCGAATGGTGATAGTTCATTGTTTTTAAATACTACTTTTTTAATATAAATGGTTATATTAATAGGTATTAACCGGATGACAAAAGAAAGTGTGTAGTTGAATAGGCTGTCTGTATAAATTTTCCTGCCTTGAAAAGCAGACAATAAGCAACTAGTCCTTGAGAAGCCTAACAAAGGACACTGAATATACGAACGCCTGCAAATCATAGAGTTATTAAATAATTGATTTTTAAAGTATAAAGTCAATAAAAGACAACTGGAGTGCAGCCAGTATTTAGACAGCCGCGCATTCATACTGGTCATTATTTAGACAAATACTGTTTCAACCAATCAGAATCGAGAAAAAACAAATAATCCAAAATAAATAATAATTATTTATTAATTTCTTCTTTGTCTCGATTCTGATTGGTTGAAACAGTATTTGTCTAAATACTGACCAGTATGAATACGCGGCTGTCTAAATACTGACATGTAACCAAGACAACTGTATTCGTTCCCTAAAACAAGAAGATGAAAAATTTATGCGATGAAACAAAAACTTGATGAATCAGAAATAGACAAAGGGGTTTTTGAATTAATCTAGCTTCATTTGAGACTGGTCTTAACTTCGTAATTTTATCCAAACTCGCTCAACCAAGTTGATAACTGTTTTTTGGCTTTTTACTTAATAAAAGTTAGATGTTCTAATTTTTTCCAGTAAATTTTTAGTGACTGGAGTATACAACCTAACATAAGTTCCTCGCACACAAATAGGTAGCTAAGATCTAAGACGTTCGATGTATAAATAACCGATTGAAATTTGTATAGACTGTTTTTGAAAAATTTACTTAACTTTGTATATAAATAGCTGATCGTAAAGATCAATGATATAAATAGAGGGTTTCAGCGCTAACCTGAATTATTAAGGAAGAGAAGACACGCTATATGACCGAGCCCTTGCTTCTCTTGGTTAAGCTGGTGCAACGGCAGCAGAGAACTACGCCTTATTTTTTTGTTTCAGCTTCATAATACCCGCATTGAGAGCAGGTTAAATAATTTTTTTATCGGAAACAGTATTAGGAAATTGTCAATCTAAAAAGCCAGGGACAGAAGATATCAATCCCGGGGTCACAATCTAATTGCCACGTTTTGACCAGATTTCCTAGGTAGAGTTCAGGTGATGAAATTTCCCTACGAACCTCAGTTTCTCACAATCTAACTACAACTCGTTTGATTATACGGCTTTCTGACATTTAATTTCGTGAAAAATTGATGCTTTGACTCATATTTTATGTTTTCAAAAGAAGAAACCGTTCTCTGACTAAGTTTGCTTGTTGGAAATGATAATTTAGACAACAGGAACTTTTGTACGGACTGAATTAGACTCAACAAATAGAGAAGAGTTATTTCTGGCCAGATATTTTTTTCAATAACCTTACGTATGCGGTTACCTTTTTTTAAACACTAAACAGCTTAACACCATACAATTTCACTCCCTACTTTTTTTTGCCTTAACAATTTAAAACCACTACATTTTAAAACTATTTCTACAACTTAACACCGTTTCAATCCAAAATGAAAAGACTTCTGTAAACATCAAAGAATAAAGCAAGAAAGTTTTGGCCATTTAAAGCAAGGCATTTTCTCGCTACTTAATCTTTGTAAGTTTTGAAAAGAAATGACCCTGCCAATAATTCGGATTGTTATAACGATTCGAACCAAAAATGAGCAATTTTTCAACAAACTTCAAGGACCCGCAATTGAGTTGAGTTTTCTGAATTGCTGGCACATAAACGCGAAGCGTAAACTGGTTTGTCAGCCCCTAGTCCCAATCTAGCATCCCGAAAATAAGGGCGATTGTCCTGGATTGAATTGCTAGTTGACAAGTCAAGCTCTTGCAATAAGTTACGTTTTCTAGGAGTCTGTAAGGAAATCTCTTTTAAAAATAATAAACAAAAATTTTAGTATGTTTGCAATTTGAATTTTAATGATACGATTGAATAAACAAAAACACAAACTTTAATCTGGTTAATACCAACTAGATAACGCTCTGAAAAACTACCAATCAGATTTGTCTCGTTAAATGACATTGGTAAACAGTACGTTTTTTTTGCGGACTGTCCACTTCTTTCCACATATTTGGGTGGTCTCCGCTGAAATAGGATTGGATGCCGAAATGCCATTCTTCAACTGCATTTTTTGTTCTAGCAATCCACTCTCGGCCTCATCTCGCAGGTTCCAAAGGGAGGGTGGGAATAAAACTTCCGGGTTTGGCAACATCTTCTTTTGGCAACATGCTTTTTGTATAAGTAGAGCCAAAGTAAAGACACAACCCACCGTTTTTTTCGGGTTCCAAACAATTTCTGTCACATACATTCTGAGTTTCCTGAACGATCATATCATAGGACTCGCCGATCTTTACTTGTTTTTCGAATGCAAGGGAAGGCAGCATTTTTAAAGCCAGCACTAAATCGTGATTCGTTATGTAGGTGACCTTCAGATCCAGTTCATTGATTTTTCTCATGTAACCCTGTGAGAGATGAAAAACAACCCGATAAATGCGCTCCAGGGAATTTTTTTGGAAGGACTGAAAAGCAGCTTGCTAAAAATCTAACAGTTTTTTTTCAGGTCCGCAATTGGGTGCTATATCAATTAAAGCCTGCAAAAAGCGATCGTAGGTTGTTTTCGGTTTTGTTGGTAAGGAAGGCGTATAAACAAGCTGGTGCAATACCAGATACAATCGAATCGAGCTGAAAGAACGTTTTGGGAGTAATTTTAACAGTTCCATCGGCTAACCAGAAAGAATAATTTTCCAGAACTCTCAGCATTTCGGGGTCACCGCACAAAATGATTCGCTCGTAATCATTTGACCCACAGTTATACGGGATAAAGTTTCTAGCCGGACGCTGTAAGAATTGGTTTGTTTTCAGATGAAACTGTGAATTCGAAAGTAGACTCAATCATAATTTGGGTTTGATGTTTGCGTTTGTTTATCACACGAGTACAGCATAAAATGATTGTCAGAATTTTATAGTTTTCAGAACTATTAGATCAAATTGTTATGAATTAGCACAAGCAGGTTTTTTTTAGTAATCATTATGGTTTAGTGAAACATCTAATTGAAAATGAATTACGAGTCTAAAGTAATTTGGGAAGCCTCATCTCAGCATGTAACAACTGAGATAAACCAAATTTTTCACTGTGACGCGTGCGTTAATTGCAGGATTTACTTTGTTGTGATAGGATTTAAGATAAGGATTTCATGCAGCATTAATTTTGGTGTTAAGTTATATGTTGTGAAATGGATTTAAATTGTGTAGTAGTGAAATGATTAGGTATTAAAATGTACCGTGTTAAAATGGCTGATATTAAATTGTAAGACACCACCGTATGCAATCTAAGAGTTCTTTGAACACTAAAATTTGAGATTATTTGTGGTACAGTTGAGCCATCAGTTAAATTTAAACGTTTAAATCTAAACTTTATCTTTAAAGTTTTGAACAGTTTAAAATTCTAGTAAATAATATAACACGTGCAGATCCGAAATCATCTTTTTATCATAAAGGTATTGTTGTTAGGAAGCGACTTGGTGAAACAGATGGCGTACAAGTACGGGGACTTCAGCGTCCTCTCCCAGTCATTCACGAACCTGCTTCCTGTAGCACGTGATCAGGAAGATGACTCACAGCAAGAGCTGCATCAACAGAGTGCTTTAAGTGATGAAGTCACAGGAGTTGGAGGCGCGACAGAGTTGTTTGAGAAGAGACAGTACGAGCAGTACTACCACTCCTATGTCATTCCATCAATTATCAACCGCTCTAAAGCTCTCATGATGCCGGTAAGTGTATGAAAGGTTTCGACACTACATGTTTTATTTAAAATATTTTCCCCTTTAATTATGAAACATAGGCAACGGAGAAAAAATGATGTCAAAAATACAACGAAAAGTTATCCAATAAAATAGTTACTTGTTTTAAATTTTTTGTCCCTATTTTTTGGTACCCGCAGATTTTTCCAATTTGAAAATCAATTACGTCTAATTTTTCAGCCCGATTACGCTTGTGAAATGGACGCCTTGAGGATTTGCGAGGAGCAGCAGAATTACCTGCTTAATCAACAAACCACGCTAGATAGGCTTACTGCTCAAAATCAAGCAGCTCGCAACGATATGGCAAAGAAAAAACTTATGGAGAAATCGAGTCAGTTCAAAACAAAACGCAAAGAGAGCGACCAAATCCACCATATCAACAGTCCTAATCAAACTTCAGATTTTGAAGTAGCAAGTAGCGATATATCAGAGAGCTCTGTTGAGAATTCTTCTGAAAGTGGTGAAAAAACAGACGACTCTGTTTCCAAAAACGGGATGCTAAAAAATATCCAGAATAAATTGAACGAACACGCACAAGCGAACAAAAGCCCTGGTGATGAGGCAACGTTGAAAAGTAGCGCCGAGAATTATTCAGCAGATAAATTATTAGCTGCCCAAAATAGAGGAAGATTTTCGGACAATTTCGTCAACGAAAGAAGCCCAAATTTCAATAGAGATACAAATATTTCTTTAAACAAAGAAAACGAGCAATTAAACCTAAATGTACCGTTAAGTGGAGTTGATGCAACTGTTCAGCGCGATAACGAAATTCGTTCAATTTCAACTCCTGTGCCACCGTTTAGCACAACGACAACGACGCATAGTTCAACAGTTATTGTTCATCCTGACGTCAAGCGAGTTCGGGAAAGCGAAGCGACGAGTCAGCCGAGACCAATGTCGACGAACTTAGTCAGCAGTACAGGTATTAACTACTCGGATTTTGAAGCGGACACGACGCCGTTTGACGTGGCAGCCATTCAAAGCGTGAACGACTTGAAAGAGCTTGAACAAATTTTCATGACTCGGAATTTTTCTAATTACGATTCAAAACAGGGTTCTAATTTTAACGCCCAAGCGGCCAGCAGTTTACTCTCTCAAGTTGAACCGTTGTCGCATAATAAAATGAGTGGGATTCAAGCAAATGGTTTGACAGGTTATTCGCATGTTGCATCTAATGTTTACCCAAATTCTCAGAATCCTCAAATGTTTTACCAAAATGGTCTGACTCATAATTATGCTTTGCATGGAAATAATAGCGTAAATAGTAATCATTCCTGTTTGAATAGTTCTTTGCACACAAAGAATCAGAGCACATCAATTAGTCACGGAAATGTTGATTCCCGAAACCATAATTTTCCTATTCAAACTGTTAATCCTGTAAACCAGATGTCAGCTTTTGGCAGCGCGCATTTCAATCAGAATCAAGTTAATGCGGTGACTTCTAGTTATCAATCGGGAAATTTTTCGGCTTATTTGCCCTTCACCAGGAAATTCGGCCAAGGTAGCTCGATGTCTTCAAGTGATGCGTCTACTGGTGCTTACAATGCTGTGCAGAGTACAATTCATGCATCTCAAAAGTTGCACCCTGTTTCAATGTCCAGCTCAATAGCAATACCAGCAGCGGCATCTCAATTTTTCCACAATCAGAGTACAGCCAACTCCCACGCTTATCTGAATCAAAGTTTGAATAAGAATACTGAGAATAATTTCTCGTCTGCCGTCACTTCGGGACCAAGATCGCTCAGTCCGAGAATCGATAACCCTCTCAATTCCGCCACGAACAATGTGCATAACCAAAACACCCCGGTGTCACATGCTCAGTATCTGACCAATGGTGCTACGACTCCCAATTTTACTTCAAATAATAATACGATTGTGAATGCAACTGTGACGATTAATGGGTCTTTGTCCATGAGTCAAAACAACAATGATCACGTGACTTTTTCTTCTGGGATGAAATCAGCGAAGAGCTTGGGTGACTTGACAAGTTTACTTGTGACCTCCGAAGCGCCTCCTGTTCCAGCCTACCAGTCCACGTTTCCAGAGGAAAGGAGGGCTGGTTTTAATGTGTATCTCCCTATGTCTAGTTACTTAGCAGCTAAAAAGTAGTTTTGAATGTAAATTTTCCTTTCATAGTTTTATTTATCCCGAGGAAATTAAATTTACTGGCTTAATTTTGTTTTTGATGGTCTTAGTAAAAAGCGAAAAAAGCCCACGTTTTTAACCAACTTGATGGTTCCTTCTTTAATTAACGAAATTTTTTGGAACTAGCATCGATTCAAGCTATGTCTCCTTACAAATTTGTGAAACAACTAGTGTAACCGAATCAATGAGTCATTTATTTGTTAGTCTGCGCCAGTTTTTTGCGACAGCAATGGTTTTGCAACCGGGTAATAGGCTTTTTTCCGTAAGCAAATTTGTCCACAAAACTCTTCTGGACTCATCTCTACCTTGTTTCATTATGTATTCAAATTTCTCAGCATTCCTGGCCAACCGAGCCTGGAGGTAACGAATATGCCTGGGCTGCCAAAGGTCCTCGGATCGAGTCTGACCAGGACCTAATTTATTTTCAAACGTGATATATTCTGTTTAAAAAGATTGTCGGCCTATTATTTGTCTGCTTATCTGTTGTCGGCTTAGTTGTGACATCTTGCAATTGTTTTTTTTTCTACCAGCGATTTTTTAATATTGTTCTTAGTGTATATTTGTCCCATATTTTTAATTTTTTTTTTCGTTTTCTCGAAAAATGTTTCTCTCATACTTAAAATTTTGGTTTCAATGGACAGAACTGTTTTAAAAAGCTCCCCTGTATAAGTGGCTACGATTAATTTATGTTATGGCCCTCGGAATTGTCAAAATTCTTATTTTTGACCGTTTCGTGGATTTTTTCGACTTTTCTCGAAAACTAACCTCTCAAATCTGATATTGTGAGTTTAATGAGAGAGCAGTTAGTGGGACTCTCCTCTGCATTAGCGAACACTAACAAGAAAAAATTTTACAAGAAATTATCGCCCTCTGAAAAGTCAAACTTTTGAGTTTTTGACCGATTTTTAAAATTTTTTTGAATATTCTCGAAAACTACCCTGCCATACCTAAGATTTTGGTTTCAATTCTCAGAAAGGGCTTAGTTATGGCCCTCGGAAAAGTAAAATTTTTGATTTTATGGCCGTTTTTTTCAGAAGATTTAGACTGTTCCCGAAAACTATTCTGCCAAATCTGATATGGTGGGTTCAATGAGATAACCGGTAGTGGGAAGCTCCTGTGCATAGCCATAACCCCCCGGTGTCACATGCTCAGTATCTGACCAATGGTGCTACGACTCCCATTTTTACTTCAAATAATAATACGATTGTGAATGCAACTGTGACCATTAATGGGTCTTTGTCCATGAGTCAAAACAACAATGAGCACGTGACTTTTTCTTCTGGGATGAAATCAGCGAAGAGCTTGGGTGACTTGACAAGTTTACTTGTGACCTCAGAAGCGCCTCCTGTTCCAGCCTACCAGTCCACGTTTCCAGAGGAAAGGAGGGCTGGTTTTAATGTGTATCTCCTTATGTCTAGTTACTTAGCAGCTAAAAATAAGTTTTGAATGTAAATTTCCCTTTCATATTTTTATTTATCACGAGGAAATTAAAATTACTGGCTTAATTTTGTTTTTGATGGTCTTAGTAAAAAGCGAAAAAAGCCCACGTTTTTAACCAACTTGATGGTTCCTTCTTTAATTAACGAAAATTTTTGGAACTAGCATCGATTCAAGCTATGTCTCCTTACAAATTTGTGAAACAACTAGTGTAACCGAATCAATGAGTCATTTATTTGTTAGTCTGCGCCAGTTTTTTGCGACAGCAATGGTTTTGCAACCGGGTAATAGGCTTTTTTCCGTAAGCAAATTTGTCCACAAGACTCGTCTGGACTCATCTCTACCTTGTTTCATTATGTATTCAAATTTCTCGGCATTCCTGGCCAACCGAGCCTGGAGGTAACGAATATGCCTGGCCTGCCAAAGGTCCTCGGATCGAGTCTGACCAGGACCTAATTTATTTTCAAACGTGATATATTCTGTTTAAAAAGATTGTCGGCCTTTTATTTGTCTGCTTATCTGTTGTCGGCTTAGTTGTGACATCTTGCAATTGTTTTTTTTCTACCAGCGATTTTTTAATATTGTTCTTAGTGTATATTTGTCCCATATTTTTAATTTTTTTTTCGTTTTCTCGAAAAATGTTTCTCTCATACTTAAGTTTTTGGTTTCAATGGACAGAACTGTTTTAAAAAGCTTCCCTGCATAAGTGGCTACGATTAATTTATGTTATGGCCCTCGGAATTGTCAAAATTCTTATTTTTGACCGTTTCGTGGATCTTTTCGACTTTTCTCGAAAACTCACCTCTCAAATCTGATATTGTGAGTTTAATGAGAGAGCAATTAGTGGGAATCTCCTCTGCATTAGCGAACTCTAACAAGAAAAAATTTTACAAGAAATTATCGCCCTCTGAAAAGTCAAACTTTTGAGTTTTTTGACCGATTTTTAAATTTTTTTTTGAATATTCTCGAAAACTACCCTGCCATACCTAAGATTTTGGTTTCAATTCTCAGAAAGGGCTTAGTTATGGCCCTCGGAAAAGTAAAATTTTTGATTTTATGGCCGTTTTTTTCAGAAGATTTAGACAGTTCCCGAAAACTATTATGCCAAATCTGATATGGTGGATTCAATGAGATAACCGGTAGTGGGAAGCTCCTGTGTTAGCCATAACCCCCCGGTGTCACATGCTCAGTATCTGACCAATGGTGCTACGACTCCCATTTTTACTTCAAATAATAATACGATTGTGAATGCAACTGTGACCATTAATGGGTCTTTGTCCATGAGTCAAAACAACAATGAGCACGTGACTTTTTCTTCTGGGATGAAATCAGCGAAGAGCTTGGGTGACTTGACAAGTTTACTTGTGACCTCAGAAGCGCCTCCTGTTCTAGCCTACCAGTCCACGTTTCCAGAGGAAAGGAGGGCTGGTTTTAATGTGTATCTCCTTATGTCTAGTTACTTAGCAGCTAAAAATAAGTTTTGAATGTAAATTTCCCTTTCATATTTTTATTTATCACGAGGAAATTAAAATTACTGGCTTAATTTTGTTTTTGATGGTCTTAGTAAAAAGCGAAAAAAGCCCACGTTTTTAACCAACTTGATGGTTCCTTCTTTAATTAACGAAAATTTTTGGAACTAGCATCGATTCAAGCTATGTCTCCTTACAAGTTTGTGAAACAACTAGTGTAACCGAATCAATGAGTCATTTATTTGTTAGTCTGCGCTAGTTTTTTTGCGACAGCAATGGTTTTGCAACCGGGTAATAGGCTTTTTTCCGTAAGCAAATTTGTCCACAAAACTCTTCTGGACTCATCTCTGCCTTGTTTCATTATGTATTCAAATTTCTCAGCATTCCTGGCCAACCGAGCCTGGAGGTAACGAATATGCCTGGGCTGCCAAAGGTCCTCGGATCGAGTCTGACCAGGACCTAATTTATTTTCAAACGTGATATATTCTGTTTAAAAAGATTATCGGCCTACTATTTGTCTGCTTATCTGTTGTCGGCTTAGTTGTGACATCTTGGAATTGTTTTTTTTTCTACCAGCGATTTTTTAATATTGTTTTAAGTGTATATTTGTCCCATATTTTTGATTTTTTTTTCGTTTTCTCGAAAAATTTTTCTCTCATACTTAAGTTTTTGGTTTCAATGGACAGAACTGTTTTGAAAAGCTCCCCTGCATAATCGGCTACGATTAATTTATGTTATGGCCCTCGGAATTGTCAAAATTCTTATTTTTGACCGTTTCGTGGATCTTTTCGACTTTTCTCGAAAACTAACCTCTCAAATCTGATATTGTGAGTTTAATGAGACAGCAGTTAGTGGGAATCTCCTCTGCATTAGAAAACACTAACAACAAAAAGTTTTACAAGAAATTATCGCCCTCTGAAAAGTCAAGTCAAACTTTTAAGTTTTTTGACCGATTTTTACCCTGCCTTACCTAAGATTCTGGTTTCAATTCTCAGAAAGGGCTTAGTTATGGCCCTCGGAAAAGTAAAATTTTTGATTTTATGACCGTTTTTTAGAAGATTTAGACTGTTCTCGAAAACTATTCTGCCAAATCTGATATTGTGGGTTCAATGAGATAACGGGTAGTGGGAAGCTCCTGTGCATTAGTGGACACTTGAAAAAGTTTTACACAAGATCTTATCGCCTTTGGAAAGTCAATTTTTTGATTTTTTTGATCGTTTTGAATTTTTCAACATTCTCAAAAATTACCCTGCCGTACCTGAGACTTTGGATTTAAACGGTTTGCAGAAAAACGTTATGTATTTTGGCAAGTCTTTTGAACGTTTTTTAGTACTTTCGACCGCTCAGAAACTTTTTGATTTTTTCTAAAATCTTACAATCAAATCTGAAATGAAAAAAATCATTGGTAAACGGGCTGTGATAAGTGTTCATGCAGAAGCAGCGATTCCATAACTTTTTATAAGAGAAATGTTATCTTTTTGGGAAAATTGATTATCTCAAAAAAAGTTTCTCACTTATTTTAGTAGAGAAACAGCTTATTTTTAAGGCAAAGTCCAAGGCAAAGAAATCACGCTTTTCATGCCGCATCAGTAAAGCAAACTCAGTCAATATTACACGAGTACCTCCTGCTTTAGCTCTGCATGAAGGTCAATTTTGGTTCACCTAGTTTTTTTCATTATCTAAATTTTTTTTGACTGTTTTTTTTTTGTTTGTTTTGTATATCAATTGATGGGAAGCTCTGCTTCACCTCTGTGTAATATTATTTAGGTTGCTTGTTTTATCCGATTTAGAACGAGATATAAAAAGAGCATAAAAGAAAATGCTCTTTTTATTCTTCGTTCTTTCTGACTGTTTTTTTAACTTTTTGAATTTTCTCGAAAACTACTCTCCCACATCTGAGTTTCTGGGATCACTCAATAGAATGGTTTGTGTGAAGCTCCTTTGAAAACAAGTCTTTGCCAAATTTTTTTCAGACTTAAACTAATGGCCTTGGAAAAAAGAAAAATTTTGATTTTGACCGTTGTTTGACTTTTATCGATGACTCTCCTGCCAAACCTGATATAATTGGTTAAACCGAAACAACAGGTTTTTAAAGTGCTACCTTTATACTTGTTTTTGCTTTTTTTTTTTTTTGAAAAAATTATGGTTTTCAAAAAAATTTTTTTTGAAACTTGCTGTTTTTTGAAAACTTTTTGATTTATTCGAAAACTATCGTGCCAATTCTCAGGTTCAGTGTTCAATCGAGAAACCCGTTTTTGGGAATCTTCTCTACTTTAGCAGTCACGACTTGCTTGCTGCAGACAAAAGTTTTGGATTTCGGGAAAGCAAGTTTTGTAACTTGTGACTTTTTTTGTTGAAACTTTTTGAATTTTCTTGAAAACTACTCCATCAAATCTGAGATAAAAAATTCAATCAAAAGAACTGGTTGCGAGATTTTTTTCTGGCGGAATTGGCGACTCCTTAATTTTTTCACTCTTCGCACTATTTATTTTAGCAGAGAAACGATTCAAGTTTTGAGTTAAGTCCAATTTTTGAAATTTTTCATTTCGTCCTGCGCCAATAAAACAAATTAAAAATTTTTTCATAAAAGCAAAGCTTGTGTGATAGTATGAACTCTCTTTATTTCTAACCTAAGTCGCTAATTTTAGTGTTCATTTTGAAAGTGTTCATTTTGATCAATAACCAGCTAATAAAAACAGCCTATGCCAAGGATATTAACACAGACTATTTTATTACAAATAGCACTTTAGCTTCAAGGTATCATCGATCTGTAGCGTAGAGGTAGGGAAGGAGACCCGCAACAAAATAATAGGGCTCGAACTTTGGCAGATTCGGATGTTTTAAATGAACTTTTTCGTATGCTAGTTAAAATGCTTTCGCTCTTGAAATTGAGGCATGTTATTTGGTAATTTTTTTTTTCAAACTGACTACTACTGCTATTGTGTCATAATTTTGTAGACTCAAAGTTTTACTAATTCAGTCTTTCCCAGTATCAGTCATATTTTTGCTCGTGTATGCGAAGCGCAACTTCGCCTGTGTAAACACGTACCTCCAGCTTTAGCTGGCCTCTAGTTTTATTTTATCGAGACGTGCAGAAATTTTGGTTCGCCTAGTTTTGTTTCATTTTTTTTTTCAATTTTTTTCCGATTTCTGTTTTTTGTTTTTGTATGGCTTCGATTCGCCTCTATCTATTTTGAAGAAAGTTTGGTTTGTTTATTTATTTCTATACAGTTTTTTTTTTGCAAAAAGTCTTAAAATTTGTTCACGCTCAATTTTGATTTTTCGCGGTTTGACTTGTGATTTTTGTGAAAGTTCAAAACATTTCCATTTTTGAAAGGAAGGCAAATTCCACTATCGCACAGCAAAAGTGTTAAGGTCACGGAAAACGTGATCGACTTCTAATTTCGAAAATGGAAATTATTTTCCATTTCCATATTTCCCAGCGAAATAAAACCTATTGATCCAGTTTTCTCCAATTGGGGTAATTGAAGCAAAAAGGTGTCCATCATAATTTTTTTTACAAATTCAAAGAGCTTTAAGGCCTTTATATTTTTTCTTCGAAATTCAAGTGTTTGATAAATGAAGTCAGTTTGTTTTTCAGTTTCCTTGCGTTCATTACTCTTTTCCAACTGTCAGTTGGCTATGTTTCCTTTTATCAGAACTATTTTTGCCGTTTTTGCTTGTTTGCGAAATTTGCTTTTCAGAATTTTATTGCTTCACTTGAGTTGTACTGATCAAGAAAGTCCTTTTGATTCTTAATAAAGAATATTCTTTTAAGTTTTCTGGATTCATCTGGTCTATATTTTTTCAGTGCTCTTTCTTTTCGTTTTTTTCTTCAAGAGTGGAAAAAAAAAATAATTTTTTGGTTATCCTGTTCATTGGCTATTTTCCCAAGTTTTTGTTGGCTATCTTCTCATTTTTTATCTATTCCATTCGTAACATATGTTTTTTAACCTAAAAGCTACTTCGTTTCAGCTCCTTGTATTTTAACTCAGTATATGCAAAACGCGTTAGAGTTTTGGATTGTTTTTACACTTGGGAAGAGGAGAGCAAGTGTCTTCTAATAAGTTGATACTTTTTTTGTGCTGTAAACAATTTCATTGTGGTTGCAAGTGCTGTTCATTTTAGTAGTTTCAGGGCGGACTTAAACGTTTTTTCGAAATCATTTTCTGTCGGCTCAACTGGTGTCTGCTCAAAGATTATCGTTCTGTTTCGGCTTCGTAAGTTCTGTTTTGTTACTAATTTATTTGCTTATAATGAAATTTCATTGAGATATACGAAATTTTATGGTTTTCAAATGTTTTTGTCGTATCGCAAGTGATGCGAAGCTCAGCTTCGCTTGTGTTGAAAATGATTTATATCAACTTTGTGCATATAAAAATTTAAAGTTTTCAAGAATGAAAGTGTGCTGGTTACCTTTCAAAAACTTCCTGACTGTGTAATCTTTGTACATTTTTTCAAAATAATGTCTCAAAAAAAGTTGGCGAAAGAGTATCTTATAGGTTTTTTGGAAAAATTCGTGAAGTCAATTTGATCTATCCATCTTTTCTTTTTTAAAAAAGTCACTATGAATGGCTATTCAGGTAGTTAAAAAAGAACTGCAACTGAAATTAAAATGAAGCTAAATATTTCAAAAAGTTTTTCACAATTGATTATCTTTAGGTGTCGCAAGCAACGCTTGTGTTATAAGATCAATATTTTTCCAACTTTATCCGCAACTTTCTTTAAACAGTTCTTATGTTTGTTTTCGGTTCAGATTAGCTTGGATTTAGAGGTTTCCATTGAATTTTGGTTTTTGCGCTTATTTAGCGGTGCTTTTGTTAAAAGATCATTTCGTTTTTTCCAACCTTATTGGATTTTTTTTCAGTTCGATTTTAATGGCTTTTCTGCTGTTTTTTTTTCAAAATCGTGCTACATTTTTTTCAGTAGCTAGTTTGTAGCCGCTGTTTTATTCGTTTTGATTGTAACAAATTCAGTATAGTTAAAATTTCAGTATAATTAAAAGCTTGCGTAGATAACGAAATCCGTATATCCGTCAAAATCGTGTCTGCCTCAAAGTTTTTATATCCTTTTACCCTTGCGATAAGCAATGGTTTTGCAACAGGGTACAAGACTTTTGCCATGAATAATTTTGCTCATATGATGATTGAAATTGTTGGCCAACTCTATCTGTGCTTCCGTCAGCTAACAGACAAGTTTTGAGCGTGTCTGCTTTTTAAATGCAGGTTCTATACGAAATCTATCTATTATATATTTAAATGTGGGCTTCACTATCTTGCTACGTTTAAGCTTTTTCAACGTATTTTTTTTGCATGTTTAACGAAAGAGTTTTTGCACGTTTAAGCTATGCCGTGTATTGCAATTGTGAAGAATTTCTTTTCAATTTTCCAGTTTGATTTCCAGGATTATTTCATCAATTTTGAAATTAGCAACAGAATAGTGGGATGCTGTCAGGGTTCTCCAGGGGTTGCGAATATGGTCTCCAAATTTGAACACCCAAAACCTTTTAGTTTACGAGATACGGCGATTTTTCTTTGGATTTTTTCAAAATTTTCAGAAAACTCAATATCAGAAATAATCTTCAACGTCGAAATTCTCAACACTGTACTTAAGGGCTGTTAGGGAATTTTCAGGAAATGCAACTTTTGCCTTAAATTAAGACTGCTCATATTTCTTCTCATTTTTTAAATAAAACTTAGATTTTCAAAATTCAAAAGAAATGTTGTAGTGCTCTCAAGAGTTCCAAGTTGCAAATCTTGCGTAAAAATGCGACTGCTCTTGTTTTCTAGATGAGACGTTTTTCATGTCTTTTTTAGATTGTTAAAAGAAATTAGATATAAAAAAATTCTTTAAATTCTCATATTTATAACCAGGGTACAGCAGTTGCGAATTTTGCTTACAAACATGAGTGCTCAAATTCTTGTAGTTTTCGAGATATTACGTTTTTTGTTATTTTTTAAAAAGTTTTCAGGAAACTTCAATTTTTTTTTTCAAATTTTGACTTTGCCTACCCTGCTGTTGGGGGCTGTCAGAGTACGCTCATGGGCCGCGAATGTTGCCTTCAAATGTTACTACTCCAATATTTCTAGTTTTCAAGATATGGCTTTTTTGTGATTCTTTCAAAACTTCAACAGAAAACTCAAATTTTAAACTTTTCAAAGTAATTTGAAATTCGTAACCCTGTAGTTAGGACTGCGAGGGTCATCTTAGGAGTTCCAAGTTGCAAATCTTGCGTCCAAATGCGACTGCTCAAATCCTTGTAATTTTCGAGATGTGACGTTAGTTGTGATTTTTTCAAAAATATTTCAGAAATCTTAAATTTAATTTGAGAAAACTCAATATTTGAAATTCCCAACACTGTAGCTGGGTAATGAGATTTTTCTCAAGAATTGCAAATTTTGCGTTCAAATGCGACTGCTCAATTGCTTAACGTTTACGAGATGAGACGTTTTTATGTCATTTTAAGATTCAGGTTTTGAGATAAAAACGACACAGAATTTTGGTTTTTCAAAATTTGAATTTAAAGAAATAGAATAGAATTTTTTCACATTTGAAATTACCAATCCTTTAATTGGGTGCTGCCATAGTACACTCAAAGGATGCAAATCGTTTTTCCAATATATGCGGTTTTATATGCGGTGTTAAAAATTCGAAGCACCGATGGTGCGTTACACGCTGGTTTGTTTTTAAGTTGGCTGTAAATTTACCAACTCTGATTTCAGAATGTCCGTTTTTTTCGTTTTTTATTTATTTTTTTCTTTTAACTCGGCCTAAAACATTTCTGATTATAGTATTATGGTTAAGCGATCTATTTTTGATTCTTTTGATGACCAGAAAGAGTTTTAATCGAAATGTTTTGAAGGGGAGACTTAATTGCGTTTGTTTTTTTTTAAATCGGCTCAGCTTGTGTCTTCTCAAGAATTGTAGGCTTTGCAACCGCTTTTTAAATTATGTTTCGATGCTAATTCAACTGTGTAACTTGGCGTGTTTTGTGCAAGGAACATCCTTCAAGACAGCTATATGAAAGCTTTTGGAAGATCGATTTTGTTTTTGTCTCAATTTCTGTCCGATAATTTCACATGCTTTAATTGTGTTGTATCGCAAGTAGAGTTATAGACACATTTTTAAGATTTTGGCGATTTTTAGCATACCAATTCGTTGTATTATAATCGACCTTTTGGTTTGAATTTTCAACTAATTTTCCAGTGTGTGATGTATTTTTTTTCAAGTTTTTGGAAATTGTTCTTGATTTTTTTTTATGCATAGCAAGTCGTGCGAAGCTCTGCTTCCCCTATGTGTCTATAATATATTGTGAAGAAGGGAGTAGCGATTAGATTTAGCTTTTCAAAGATGCGAAGTCCTTGAGCGGTTACCGAAAATGTATAAACAAGCAACCTTTCGATAAAGTAGCCAAATAACACTTTAAAAGCTTTTTTGTGTCTGTTATATGGCTCGAAATTCATTGTTTTACTTATTGAAAACTGGATCATAAAGCTTGATTCTGATTGGTTGAAATGGATCTCTTTAACAATATCACCCCTTTTGCCAAAGGTGGATATTCATTATTAGGTATAAAATTCTCTTATGCTTAACCGTGGAGTTATTTCTTTAAAGGGGCATATTCGTTACTAGGTACCCGAGGGGGGACATAGAAAGAGATCCGATGAAATTAACAAATGCGAGGGAGCTCTGAAGCTTTATTTTAAACATATTGCTCATTCCACGATTTGGTAATTTTGGGCAGCATAACAAAAGACCCGAGTTTTGAAAAAAAAAATTTTAATCACGTATCAAACTTTCTGCCCTGAATCTGAAATAATTGCGGACATCTCGAAATAAAAGTGACTAAAATTTTTATTCGGTTCATCCGTCGGTTGGAAACAAAATACAGTGTTATTTCTCTGTGTTGTGACTGAATGTTAAACTGTTTTCTCGCATAATTAATCTTCTGCGAAACATTTTACATGTAAATTTCCATGCTCGAACCTTGAATTTTAAAAGTAATCAGATGGCAGTTATGCAAAAAGGAAACATCCCCAGTGGTTGGAAAATTGACCAAGTCTCCCTTGTTTTGTTTTCCTCAAATAACAGTTTGTTGAGTTTTTTCACGCTCAGGCTGAGACAGAAATGCAATTACATGCACAATGCATCCTGTCTAAATTTAAATGTTCATCACTGAATTGAAACAATGATTTACGATGAACGATCGTTCCAATTGTGGTGTGTGGCTGAGAAGGACTTCATTTTGCTTTAGTATTCTAACGTCAGTTCTATTTTAAGACTGCTTCAGTTGAACGGAGTGATGTTCTCGTTCAATTTCTCATCGGTTAATTATTTTCAGATCTGAAGTTGTAGTTTAATGCCAAAATTTTGACATTTAAGCTGAACTCTGAAGAATGCCATTTAGCACTGGAAATTTTGACAGGTTAGTTAAATGAACAACTATCGGGCTAAGATTTATTGGCTTTTTGTTCCGACCATGTCAACTGAAAATGAGTGGAAGGAGCTTCGGCGTAGGGTCCGTTTTTTCGAACAAAAACTGACGACCTCAAGCCCTATTAGTCCCTATTAGTCGTGATTGAGATTATGAAAAAGTTGTCTTTATCGGGAAAAACTAGCTTGATTTTTTGTTTGTCAGACTAAGTAAGTCGAAGTTTGATGTGAGGCTTGTCTCATATGTTTTTTTTGGGTACAAGTATGATTGTTGGGTACCTGAAAAAAAAAGCAAGTATGAAATATGGGTCCCGCAATTTTTGAGAAAGATTCAAAAACAAAAGTAAACAAATTCTGAACCTGTTCCGAAACTTTTTAAGAACAAAAAAAATTCCTACAGGGACTCCATCTACTATTTAGAGAACCAACTATCATATTTGTACCGTCCTTTTTTACTGCAATTTCAACGTAATTTTAACTATAGTTACCGACCGTTCTGTCTTGAATTCAATCGCTCTTCCTAAAAAAATACCGAAAATTTTTTTCTTTTGAATTAATTTTTATTTTTCAGTCTGTTCGGTTTCAACTTTCTGTGCTTTTTGCACAGCAACTGGCTATCCTTGATAAATTAAGAAATTGTTTCTTCATCAATATGCATGCAAAAAAACGCCGGTATCTGTTAAGTTTATTGTTGAGATTTCAGGTTCTAATTCGCTTCTTATGAATTTGTTTTGACTGGAAGTTGCTCGATAAATACTGTAACGCTAGAAAAACTCATTGATTCATTACGTTTATCATCCACGACGAATGCTAAGTTAGTGCGGAGAATTAACCCATTACCTACCATCCATAAACCTAAAATTTAGATCCCACTTTTGCTAACTTCTTGATCCTCCTTGAACACATTACCACGGTGAAAACGAACTTCCTGAAAACTTACTGGAAAACTCTCGGGCACAATCTGGGGTGCAGCAAAAAATTATTAATATAATGACATTGGGCGTACTGTTCTGAATTACGCAGCTCGTGTTTGGTGGAAACCTTCATTAAATGAATCTTTTTGGGATGAGCTTCAAGATCGACAAAACACGGCACTGAGAATTGTAACTGGCTGAACAAAATTGACTACAGTTAAGCATCTTCAATGTGAAACTCAAAAAGCTGCCCGCTAAGGAACATAATAAAATGTTTAGCAAACAACTGGCTGTCATTAACAAGAACGATGTGACTACCATGCCAAGCACAACTTATTGTCGAGACCAGGGGCGGATCTAGGATTTTCTCGAGGGGGGGCGGATTTTCTAAAAATTTTCCAAAATTTTGACGACTTTTTTTTTTAGGTCGACCAAATTGTTTTTCGAGCTCTACCAAAGTACTGTTTTGCCCCTATTTTGGCTAAATTTTGCAACGATTTGAGTTTGAGAGGTTTCGATGCTTCCGGATCATATGAGACGCGGCGATATTTTGCTTAAGAAGGAATACAAATTTTGCTTAAGTAGCCCCCGTTCTTATTGACTTGAGGGGGCTACTGGTGGTTTTACATTGAGGAACTTAACTTCTACTGTTTTATCACGATTTTCGATCCTGCAGAAGGCAAAAGATGCGAGTGTAAGTTCCGAGGCGCAGGCAAATTTTTGAAAAAACAGTCAAAAAAGCCGTTTTTGGGCACTTTTTGAAAAATTTTGAAAAAAAAATTCGCGTTTTTTTGGCGCGCGCTCCCCCTCAAAGTTAGTATATTTTTGGCGTCCGCCCCCCCCTAAATCAGCCCCTGGTCGAGACTTATAAAAAACAACGCTTGCCGAAAGTTTTAAACTCAAGAACTAGCTTAAAAAAAACAACCTTTCGCACACAAAAAGTTAGCTTTATGTCGTTGCTGAACAATTGCTCAAAGTGTAACGCTAGTCGACTACCTCTTTAACTGTCCTTCGAAGCCATTATCTTGTAAACTTGACGACCTGTGGGACAACCCCATTAAAGTCGCAAAAGGGCTTAACATACCAACATAGCTGGGCAAATGGTAGTTTTTCTCGGTTCTTCGCACTAATTAAAAACTGCCCATTAATATCAGGCATGGAATTTTTGCCCGGCTCTCCGTACCAAAAACTGCCCAAGGGGGCCTTCCCGCCGAGTACTGGATATAAACAAAATGAAGATACGTGTTAGGCGACCCTTCCTGTTTGCAGATACAACCAAGAACCAGAATGCACAGATTTGATTGGTCAACAGATCTGAAAACAGACATTTGATTGGTCAACAGTGCAACCAATAATACGGCTTTTTGACATTTTAAGTATTATATTGTGTAAGCAATGGAATCTCATATTCATGAGGGATTCTGTGTACTTTTGGTTGCATAATTGGAATATTCTGAATCGAACTACAAGTTGTTTTCTTTCTTCCAATGGTGAGATAGATGGTTTCTCTTACTTAGAGAAAAGCTTTGGGTGTAAAATTTGGGTCTTTTCATATTCGAGTCGACTTTGTGAATCTCGAATTAGCGGGCTGGAAATGATACTGTTTTTGATTGGTGCTACTAGGTTGAATTGTCTCTATATTAGTTATAATCTCGAGTTCAGTTATATATTTTTTTTCCAATTTCGACTTTATTTCGATAGGAATAAGTAAAACTACCCTGATTTCCATGCTTTTTTCTTCCAGACTGTTGGACAAGGCGACCAGCCAGATCCTACTTGAGCCAGATTGGGATGCCACTCTTCAGTTGTGTGATGCAGTGAGAGCGGGCGAAGTGACCCCCAAGTATGCGGCCTCGGCTGTGTCCAAGAAGGTTATGGACAAGAACTCCAATGTCTGTCTCTTTGCACTGTCAGTGGCCGAGTCTTGCATGAAGAACTGTGGAGCCAAATTTCACGAAGAGTTGCTCACTTGGCAGTTTGTGGAGAACCTACACAAGTTAGTGTGTTTGACTTACAGTTGCTTACAAGTTTTAACAAATTTTACTACGTTTTTCACTTGCAATCAGCTTTTTGTGCTATTACGAAACTTCTTTTTTTCTAACCTAACTCGCAAATAAAAGTGTC
>NC_087063.1:79414841-79456138 GCF_963678635.1 Symsagittifera roscoffensis
CGTGAACGACTTGAAAGAGCTTGAACAAATTTTCATGACTCGGAATTTTTCTAATTACGATTCAAAACAGGGTTCTAATTTTAACGCCCAAGCGGCCAGCAGTTTACTCTCTCAAGTTGAACCGTTGTCGCATAATAAAATGAGTGGGATTCAAGCAAATGGTTTGACAGGTTATTCGCATGTTGCATCTAATGTTTACCCAAATTCTCAGAATCCTCAAATGTTTTACCAAAATGGTCTGACTCATAATTATGCTTTGCATGGAAATAGTAGCGTAAATAGTAATCATTCCTGTTTGAGTAATTCTTTGCACACAAAGAATCAGAGCACATCAATTAGTCACGGAAATGTTGATTCCCGAACCCATAATTTTCCTATTCAAACTGTTAATCCTGTAAACCAGATGTCAGCTTTTGGCAGCGCGCATTTCAATCAGAATCAAGTTAATGCTGTGACTTCTAGTTATCAATCGGGAAATTTTTCGGCTTATTTGCCCTTCACCAGGAAATTCGGCCAAGGTAACTCGATGTCTTCAAGTGATGCGTCTACTGGTGCTTACAATGCTGCGCAGAGTACAATTCAGGCATCTCAAAAGTTGCACCCTGTTTCAATGACCAGCTCAATAGCAATACCAGCAGCGGCATCCCAATTTTACCACAACCAGAGTACAGCCAACTCCTACGCTAGTCTGAATCAAAGTTTGAATAAGAATACTGAGAATAATTTCTCGTCTGCCGTCACTTCGGGACCAAGATCGCTCAGTCCGAGAATCGATAACCCTCTCAATTCCGCCACGAACAATGTGCATAACCAAAACCCCCCGGTGTCACATGCTCAGTATCTGACCAATGGTGCTACGACTCCCAATTTTACTTCAAATAATAATACGATTGTGAATGCAACTGTGACCATTAATGGGTCTTTGTCCATGAGTCAAAACAACAATGATCACGTGACTTTTTCTTCTGGGATGAAATCAGCGAAAAGCTTGGGTGACTTGACAAGTTTACTTGTGACCTCAGAAGCGCCTCCTGTTCCAGCCTACCAGTCCACGTTTCCAGAGGAAAGGAGGGCTGGTTTTAATGTGTATCTCCCTATGTCTAGTTACTTAGCAGCTAAAAAGTAGTTTTGAATGTAAATTTTCCTTTCATAGTTTTATTTATCCCGAGGAAATTAAATTTACTGGCTTAATTTTGTTTTTAATGGTCTGAGTAAAAAGCGAAAAAAGCCCACGTTTTTATCCAACTTGATGGTTCCTTCTTTAATTAACGGAACATTTTGGAACTAGCATCGATTCAAGCTATGTCTCCTTACAAATTTGTGAAACAACTAGTGTAACCGAATCAATGAGTCATTTATTTGTTAGTCTGTGCCAGTTTTTTGCACCAGCAATGGTATTGCAACCGGGTAATAGACTTTTTTCCGTAAGCAAATTTGTCTACAAGACTCGTCTGGACTCATCTCTACCTTGTTTCATTATGTATTCAAATTTCTCAGCGTTCCTGGCCAACCGAGCCTGGAGGTAACGAATATGCCTGGGCTGCCAAAGGTCCCCAGATCGAGTCTGACCAGGATCTAATTTATTTTCAAACGAGATATATTCTGTTTAAAAAGATTGTCGGCCTATTATTTGTCTGCTTATCTGTTGTCGGCTTAGTTGTGACATCTTGGAATTGTTTTTTTTTTCTACCAGCGATTTTTTAATATTGTTTTTAGTGTATATTTGTCCCATATTTTTGATTTTTTTTTCGTTTTCTCGAAAAATGTTTCTCTCAAACTTAAGTTTTTGGTTTCAATGGACAGAACTGTTTTAAAAAGCTCCCCTGCATAAGTGGCTACGATTAATTTATGTTATGGCCCTCGGAATTGTCAAAATTCTTATTTTTGACCGTTTCGTGGATCTTTTCGACTTTTCTCGAAAACTTACCTCTCAAATCTGATATTTTGAGTTTAATGAGACAGAAGTTAGTGGGAATCTCCTCTGCATTAGCGAACACTAACAAGAAAAAATTTTACAAGAAATTATCGCCCTCTGAAAAGTCAAACTTTTAATTTTTTTGACCGATTTTTAAACTTTTCTTGAATATTCTCGAAAACTACCCTGCCATACCTAAGATTTTGGTTTCAATTCTCAGAAAGGGCTTAGTTATGGCCCTCGGAAAAGTAAAATTTTAGATTTTATGGCCGTTTTTTTAGAAGATTTAGACTGTTCTCGAAAACTATTCTGCCAAATCTGATATTGTGGGTTCAATGAGATAACGGGTAGTGGGACGCTCCTGTGCATTAGTGGACACTTTAAAAAGTTTTACACAAGAACTTATCGCCTTTGAAAAGTCAATTTTTTGATTTTTTGATCGTTTTAAACTTTTTCAATATTCTCAAAAACTACCCTGCCGTACCTGAGACTTTGGATTTAAACGGTTTGCAGAAAAACGTTATGTATTTTGGCAAGTCTTTTGAACGTTTTTTAGAACTTTCGACCGCTTAGAAACTTTTTGATTTTTTCTAAAATCTTACAATCAAATCTGAAATGAATAAATTCATTGGAAAACGAGCTGTGATAATTGTTCATGCAGAAGCAGCGATTCCTTAACTTTTTAGAAGAGAAATGTTATCTTTTTGGGAAAATTGATTATCTCAAAAAAAGTTTCTCACTTATTTTAGTAGAGAAACAGCTTATTTTTAAGGCAAAGTCCAATTTTCGAAATCACGCTTTTCATGCCGCATCAGTAAAGCAAACTCAGTCAATATTACCTGAGTACCTCCAGCTTTAGCTCTGCCTGAAGGACAATTTTGGTTCACCTAGTTTTTTTCATTATCTATATATTTTTTGACTGTTTTTTTATGTTTGTTTTGTATTGCAAGTGATCGGAAGCTCTGCTTCACCTCTGTGTAATATTATTTAGGTTGCTTGTTTGATCCGATTTGGAACGAGGTATAAAAAGAGCATAAAAGAAAATGCTCTTTTTATTCTTCGTTCTTTCTGACTGTTTTTTTTTAACTTTTTGAATTTTCTCGAAAACTACTCTCCCACATCTGAGTTTCTGGGATCACTCAATAGAATGGTTTGTGTGAAGCTCCTTTGAAAACAGGTCTTTGCCAAATTTTTTTCAGACTAAAACTAATGGCCCTGGGAAATGGAAAAATTTTGATTTTGACCGTTGTTTGGCTTCTATCGATGACTCTCCTGCCAAACCTGATATAATCGGTTTAACCGAAACAACAGGTTTTTGAAGTGCTACCTTTTTACTTGTTTTTGCCTATTTTTTTGAAAAAGTTATGGTTTTCAAAAAAAAAAAAATTTGAAACTTGCTGTTTTTTGAAAACTTTTTGATTTATTCGAAAACTATCGTGCCAATTCTCAGGTTCAGTGTTCAATCGAGAAACCCGATTTTGGGAATCTTCTCCACTTTAGCGGCCACGACTTGCTTGCTGCAGACAAAAGTTTTGGATTTCGGGAAAGCAAGTTTTGTATTTTCTGACTTTTTTTTGTTGAAACTTTTTGGATTTTCTTGAAAACTACTCTATCAAATCTGAGATAAAAAATTCAATCAAAAGAACTGGTTGCGAGATTTTTTCTGGCGGAAGTGGCGACTCCTTATTTTTTTCACTCTTCGCACTATTTATTTTAGCAGAGAAACAATTCAAGTTTTGAGTTAAGTCCATTTTTTGAAATATTTCATTTCGTCCTGCGCCAATAAAACAAATTAAAAAATTATTCATAAAAGCAAAGCTTGTGTGATAGTATGACCTCGCTTTATTTCCAACCTAAGTCGCAAATTTTGGTGTTCATTTTGAAAGTGTTCATTTTGATCAATAACCAGCTAATAAGTACAGCCTATGCCAAGGATATTAACACCTTGAAGCTAAAGTGCTATTTTATTACAAATAGCACTTTAGCTTCAAGGTATCATCGATCTGTAGCGTAGATGTAGGGAAGGAGACCCGCAACAAAATAAGAGGGCTCGAACTTTGGCAGATTCGGATGTTTTAAATGAACTTTTTCGTATACTAGTTAAAATGCTTTCGCTCTTGAAATTGAGGCATGTTATTTGGTAAATTTGTTTTTTTTTTCAAACTGACTACTACTGCTATTGTGTCATAATTTTGTAGACTCAAAGTTTTACTCATTCAGTCTTTCCCAGTATCAGTTATATTTTTGCTCGTGTATGCGAAGCGCAACTTCGCCTGTGTAAACACGTACCTCCAGCTTTAGCTGCCCTCTAGTTTTATTTTATCGAGACGTGCAGAAATTTTGGTTCGCCTAGTTTTGTTTCAACTTTTTTCAATTTTTTTTCGATTTCTGTTTTTTTTTTTGTTTTTGTATGGCTTCGATTTGCCTCTGTCTATTTTGAAAAAAAAGTTTGGTTTGTTTATTTATTTCTATACAGTTTTTTTTGCAAAAAGTCTAAAATTTGTTCACGCTCAATTTTGATTTTTCGCGGTTTGACTTGTGATTTTTTGTGAAAGTTCAAAACATTTCCATTTTTGAAAGGAAGGCAAATTCCACTATCGCACAGCAAAAGTGTTCAGGTCACGGAAAACGTGATCGACTTCTAATTTCGAAAATGGAAATTAATTTCCATTTCCAGATTTCCCAGCGAAATAAAAGTTTTACCTATTGAGGGTAATTGAAGCAAAAAGGTGTCCATCATATTTTTTTTTACAAATTCAAAGAGCTTTAAGGTCCTTATATTTTTTCTTCGAAATTCAAAAGTGTTTGAAAAATGAAGTCAGTTTGTTTTTCAGTTTCCTTGCGTTCATTACTCTTTTCCAACTGTCAGTTGGTTATGTTTCCTTTTATCAGAACTATTTTTGCCGTTTTTGCTTGTTGGCGAAATTTGCTTTTCAGAATTTTATTGCTTCACTTGAGTTGTACTGATCAAGAAAGTCCTTTTGATTCTTAATAAAGAATATTCTTCTAAGTTTTCTGGATTCATCTGGTCTATATTTTTTCAATGCTCTTTCTTTTCGTTTTTTTCTTCAAGAGTTGAAAGAAATTAATTTTTTGGTTATCCTGTTCATTGGCTATTTTCCCAAGTTTTTGTTGGCTATGTTCTCATTTTTTATCTATTCCATTCGTAACATATGTTTTTTTAACCTAAAAGCTACTTCGTTTCAGCTCCTTGTATTTTAACTCTGTCTATGCAAAACGCGTTAGAGTTTTGGATTGTTTTTACACTTGCGAAGAGGAGAGCAAGTGTCTTGTAATAAGTTGATACAATGTTTTTTTATGCTGTAAACAATTTCATTGTGGTTGCAAGTGGTGGTCATTTTAGTAGTTTCAGGGCGGACTTAAACGTTTTTTCGAAATCATTTTCTATCGGCTCAACTGGTGTCTGCTCAAAGATTATCGTTCTGTTTCGGCTTCGTAAGTTCTGTTTTGTTACTAATATGCTTATGATGAAATTTCATTGAGATATACGAAATTTTATGGTTTTCAAATGTTTTTGTCGTATCGCAAGTGATGCGAAGCTCAGCTTCGCTTGTGTTGAAAATGATTTATATCAACTTTGTGCATATAAAAATTTAAAGTTTTCAAGAATGAAAGTGTACTGGTTACCTTTCAAAAATTTCCTGACTGTGTAATCTTTCTACATTTTTTCAAAATAATGTCTCAAAAAAGTTGGCGAAAGAGTATCTTATAGGTTTTTTGGAAAAATTCGGGAAGTCAATTTGATCTATCCATCTTTTCTTTTTTAAAAAACTTACTATGAATGGCTATTCAGGTAGTTGAAAAAGAACTGCAACTGAAATTAAAATGAAGCTAAATAATTCAAAAAGTTTTTCGCAATTGATTATCTTTAGGTGTCGCAAGCAACGCTTGTGTTATAAGATCAATATTTTTCCAACTTTATCCGCAACTTTCTTTAAACAGTTCTTATGTTTGTTTTCGGTTCAGATTAGCTTGGATTTGGAGGTTTCCATTGAATTTTGGTTTTTGCGCTTATTTAGCGATGCTTTTGTTAAAAGATCATTTCGTTCTTTCCAACCTTATTGGATTTTTTTTCAGTTCGATTTTAATGGCTTTTCTGCTGTTTTTTTTTCAAAATCGTGCTACATTTTTTTTCAGTAGCTAGTTTGTAGCCGCTGTTTTATTCGTTTTGATTGTAACAAATTCAGTATAGTTAAAATTTCAGTATAATTAAAGCTTGCGTAGATAACGAAATCCATATATCCGTCAAAATCACGTCTGCCTCAAAGTTTTTATATCCTTTTACCCTTGCGATAAGCAATGGTTTTGCAACAGGGTACAAGACTTTTACCATGAATAATTTTGCTTACATGATGACTGAAATTGTTGGCCAACTCTATCTGTGCTTCAGTCAGCTAACAGATAAGTTTTGAGCGTGTCTGCTTTTTAAATGCAGGTTCTATACGAAATCTATCTATTATATATTTAAATGCGGGCTTCACTATCTTGCTACGTTTAAGCTTTTTCAACGTATTTTTTTTGCATGTTTAACGAAAGAGTTTTTGCACGTTAGAGCTATGCCGTATATTGCAATTTTGAAGAATTTTTTTCAATTTTCCAGTTTGATTTCCAGGATTATTTCATCAATTTTGAAATTAGCAACAGAATAGTGGGATGCTGTCAGGGTTCTCCAGGGGTTGCGAATATGGTCTCCAAATTTGAACACCCAAAACCTTTTAGTTTACGAGATACGGCGATTTTTCGTTGGATTTTTTCAAAATTTTCAGAAAACTCAATATCAGAAATAATCTTCAACTTCGAAATTCTCAACACTGTACTTAAGGGCTGTTAGGGAATTTTCAGGAAATGCAACTTTTGCCTTAAAATAAGACTGCTCATATTTCTTTTCATTTTTTAACTAAAACTTAGATTTTAAAAAATTCAAAAGAAATTTTCAACGTTGTAGTGTTCTCAAGAGTTCCAAGTTGCAAATCTTGCGTAAAAATGCGACTGCTCTTGTTTTCTAGATGAGACGTTTTTCATGTCTTTTTTAGATTGTTAAAAGAAATTAGATATAAAAAAGTTCTTTAAATTCTCATATTTATAACCAGGGTACAGCAGTTGCGAATTTTGCTTACAAACATGAGTGCTCAAATTCTTGTAGTTTTCGAGATATTACGTTTTTTGTTATTTTTTAAAAAGTTTTCAGGAAACTTCAAATTTTTTTCAAATTTTGACTTTGCCTACCCTGCTGTTGGGGGCTGTCAGAGTACGCTCATGGGCCGCGAATGTTGCCTCCAAATGTTACTGCTCCAATATTTCTAGTTCTCAAGATATGGCTTTTTTGTGATTCTTTCAAATCTTCAACAGAAAACTCAAATTTTAACTTTTCAAAGTAATTTGAAATTCGTAACCCTGTAGTAAGGACTGCGAGGGTTATCTTAGGAGTTCCAAGTTGCAAATCCTTGTAATTTTCGAGATGTGACGTTAGTTGTGATTTTTTCAAAAAATTTTCAGAAATCTTAAATTTAATTTGAGAAAACTCAGTATTTGAAACTCTCAACACTGTAGCTGGGTAATGAGATTTTTCTCAAGAATAGCAAATCTTGCGTTCAAACGCGACTGCTCAATTGCTTAACGTTTCCGAGATGAGACGTTTTTGTGTCATTTTAAGATTAAGGTTTTGAGATAAAAACGACACAGAATTTTGGTTTTTCAAAATTTGAATTTAAAAAAATAGAATAGAATTTTTTCACACTTGAAATTACCAATCCTTTAATTGGGTGCTGCCATAGTACACTCAAAGGATGCAAATCGTTTTTCCAATATATGCTGTTTTATATGCGGTGTTAAAAATTCGAAGCACCGGTGGTGCGTTACACGCTGGTTTGTTTTTAAGTTGGCTGTAAATTTACCAACTCTGATTTCGGAATATCAGTTTTTTTCGTTTTTTATTTATCTTTTTCTGTTAACTCGGCCTAAAACTTTCTGATTATAGTATTATGGTTAAGCTATCTATTTTTAATTCTTTTGATGACCAGAAAGAGTTTTTATCGAAATGTTTTGAAGGGGAGACTTTATTGCGTTTGTTTTTTTTTTTAAATCGGCTGAGCTTGTGTCTTCTCAAGAAATGTAGGCTTTCTAACCGCTTTGTAAATTATGTTTCGATGCTAATTTAACTGTGTAACTTGGCGTGTTTTGTGCAAGGAACATCCTTCAAGACAGCTATATGAAAGCTTTTGGAAGATCGATTTTCAGACCTAGTTTCAGACCTACTTATTTGAACGGACTCAACGAGTTTTAGTAAATGGACAATTCTCTGATTGGAAGAAAATAACATGCGGTGTTCCTCAAGGCTCGATACTGGGACCTTTGCTTTTCCTAATTTACGTAAATGACCTTCCATCAGCATGCAAATCAGTTGAAGTAACACTGTTTGCAGATGACACCAACCTGACGGCAATTGGTTGCCAAATAACTCAAATTAGAGAAGATATTGGCAAGCTGGATCGTTGGCTTCTCGCCAACAAGTTAATAGTTAATAGTGATAAAACAAATCAAATGAATATAAAAAGTGCTTCCAATTATCGCTTCAAGCTTAATTCTTCTAACATTATACTAAAACCCGTATGCAAATATCTAGGAATTTATATAGATTGTAAGTTATCTTATCAAACTCATATTGATAATGTTAAAATGAGACTCGGTAAACAATGTGGAATTATATCAAAACTGAGGCATTACGTGCCGCTTTCACAATTACTAGAATACTACAGAAGTAATGTTGTTCCTATAATACAATACGGAATTCTGATTTACGGTTGCTGCAGTCGAAGTTCACTGGAGTGTTTATTTCTTTTACAAAAGAAAATAATTAAATTTATGTTCTTTCGAAAGAAAATGTACTCCTGTAATGACATTTTTCTTAAATACAATTTTCTATCGGTTTTCGAATTGCATGTATACGAATTGCTCAAATTTGTTCTGCGCTCAATTAATTCCTTTCATTCAGAGAGTTTCCTTAACAATTTGTTTGTTTTTAATAATCGGCAGAGACAAACAAGAAACTCAAAATACAATTTACTATTAGAACCTCTTTGCAAGAAAAGATTTGAACGTTTTTCTATTCGATATCGTGCTTGCAAGCTTTTTAACTTATTGAGACTGCAAAATATAATTCCTGAAAATATTGAAAGTTTTTCTGAGACAAAAGTAAAAGTGTTTTACCATAATTTCAAAAATACATTTTTGTTGCAAAACGACGAACTAACAAAACTTATCTACGATTTGTAGTACTTTTTCCCTTTTTCCTTTTTTCTTTAAAATGATTATCGTTGGTTAAATGCTACCAGGCAACTGCTCTAGCTTCCGATTCTCGTGCTAAAATATGAAGCTCTAAATCCTTGTAGTTTAGGAGATATGGCCATTTTTACGATTTTTCGAAAAATATTAAACACTTAGTAAAAAAAAGAAAAAGAAGGAAAAAAAAAAAAAAAATTATTTTTCTTAAAAATTATTTTAAAACTCACCTGCGACCGTGAACCTGGTTGTCTTAAGTTAAAGTTGATGGGCTCTTTCAGTAACGCCAACAAAAAATCTTAACTTACGGAAGAAAACCTACTTCAAAACTTTTTTTTTTTTCAAATTTCGTTTTTTTTTTTTTTTTTTTTCATTAAATATTAGTGTTAAATCTTTATGTTTGAACAACTTAAGGGTAGACCCTGGAGGACCTTTAGGTCCCGTTGTCTATCCTCTCTAAGTCGCATCATTTAACTTAAATTATAAATATATTCAATGTTGTATTTAATGCTGACTAGAGAAATAAATTCTTTCTTTCTTTCTTTCTTTGTTTTTGTCTCAATTTCTGTCCGATAATTTCACATGCTTTAATTGTGTTGTATCGCAAGTAGAGTTATAGACACATTTTTAAGATTTTGGCGATTTTTAGCATACCAATTCTTTGTATTATAATCGACCTTTTGGTTTGAATTTTTAACTAATTTTCCAGTGTGTGATGTATTTTTTTCAAGTTTTTGGAAATTGTTCTTGATTTTTTTAATGCATAGCAAGTTGTGCGAAGCTCTGCTTCCCCTATGTGTCTACAATATATTGTGAAGAAGGGGGTAGCGATTAGATTTAGCTTTTCAAAGATGCGAAGTCCTTGAGCGGTTACCGAAAATATATAAACAAGCAACCTTTCGATAAAGTAGCCAAATAACACTTTAAAAGCTTTTTTGTGTCTGTTATATGGCTCGAAATTCATTGTTTTACTTATTGAAAACTGGATCATAAAGCTTGATTCTGATTGGTTGAAATGGATCTCTTTAACAATATCGCCCCTTTTGCCAAAGGGGGATATTCATTACTAGGTACCCGAGGGGGGACATAGAAAGAGATCCGATGAAATTAACAAATGCGAGGGAGCTCTGAAGCTTAATTTAAACATATTGCTCATTCAACGATTTGGTATTTTTGGGCGGCGTAACAAAAGTTCCGAGTTTTGAAAAGATTCATCAATCACGTATCAAACTTTTGCCCTGAATCTGATGTAATTGCGGACATCTCGAAATAAAAGTGACTAAAATTTTTATTCGGTTCATCCGTCGGTTGGAAACAAAATAAAGCGCCATTTCTTTGTTCTGTGACTGAATGTTTAACTGTTTTCTCCCATAATTAATCTTCTGTAAAACATTTTACATGTAAATTTTCATGCTCGAACCTTGAATTTATAAAGTAATCAGATGGCAGTTATGCAAAAAGGTAAAATGCTCAGTGGTTGGAAAATTGACCAAGTCTCCCTTGTTTTGTTTTCCTCAAATAACAGTTTGTTGAGTTTTTTCACGCTCAGGCTGAGACAGAAATGCAATTACATGCACAATGCTTCCTGTCTAAATTTAAATGTTCATCACTGAATTGAAACAATGATTTACGATGAACGATCGTTCCAATTGTGGTGTGTGGCTGAGAAGGACTTCATTTTGTTTTAATATTCTAACGTCAGTTCTATTTTAAGAATGCTTCAGTTGAACGGAGTGATGTTCTCGTTCAATTTCTCATCGGTTAATTATTTTCAGATCTGAAGTTGTAATTTAATGCCAAAATTTTGACATTTAAGCTGAACTCTGAAGAATGCCATTTAGCACTGGAAATTTTGACAGGTTAGTTAAATGAACAACTATCGGGCTAAGATTTATTGGCTTTTTGTTCCGACCATGTCAACTGAAAGTGAGTGGAAGGAGCTTCGTCGTAGGGTCCGTTTTCTCGAACAAAAACTGACGACCTCGAGCCCTATAAGTCGTGATTGGGATTATGAAAAAGTTGTCTTTGTCGGGAAAAACTAGCTTGATTTTTTGTTTGTCAGACTAAGTAAGTCGAAGTTTGATGAGAGGCTGGTCTCATATTTTTTTTGGTACAAGTGTGATTGTTGGGTACCTGAAAAAAAAAGCAAGTATGAAATATGGGTCCCGAAATTTTTTAGAAAGATTCAAAAACAAAAGTAACCAAATTCTTTACCTGTTTCCAAACTTTTTAAGAACAAAAAAACTCTTATAGGGACTCCATCTATATTTTAGAGAACCAACTATCATATTTGTACCTTCCTTTTCTACTACAATTTTAAGGTAATTTTAACCATAGTTACCGACCGTTCTGTCTTGAATTCAATCGCTCTTCCTTAAAAAATACCGGAAATTTTTTTTTTTGAATTGAATTTTATTTTTCAGTCTGTTTGGTTTCAACTTTCTGTGCTTTTTGCACAGAAATTGGCTATCCTTGATGAATTAAGAAATTGTTTCTTCGTGAATATGCATGCAAAAAACGCCTGTATGTTTTTAGTTTATTGTTGAGATTACAGGTTCTAATTCGCTTCTTCAGAATTTATTTTGACTGGAAGTTGCTCGATAAATACTGTAACGCTTAAAAAAACTCATTGATTCATTACGTTTATCATCCTCGACGAATGCAAAGTTAGTGCAGATAATTAACCCACTTCTTACCATCCATAAACCTAAAATTTAGATCCCACCTTTGCTAATTTCTTAATCCTCCTTGAACACATTACCACAGTGAAAACGCACTTCCTGAAAACTTACTGAAAAACAATCTTACTGACGCTTAATCTGGGGGTGCAGCAAAAAGTTATTAAATATAATGCCATTGGGCGTACTGTTCTGAATTAAGCAGCTCGTGTTTGGTAGAAACCTTCATTAAATGAATATTTTTGGGATGAGCTTCAAAAACGACAAAACACGGCACTGAGAATTGTAACTGGCACAAAATTGACTACAGTTGAGCATCTTCAATGTGAAACTCAAAAGCTGCCCGCTAAGGAACACAATGAAATGTTTAGCGAACAACTGGCTGCCATCAACAAGAACGATGTGACTACCAAGCACAACTTATTGTCGAGACTTAATATAACAACGCTTGCCGAAAGTTTTAAATCAAGAAATAGCTTGAAAAAAAACAGCCTTTCGCACACAAAAAATTAGCTTTATGTCGTTGCTGAACAATTGCTCAAAGTGTAACGCTAGTCTGCATGACATAGACTACCTCTTTAACTGTCCTTCGAAGCCATTATCTTGTAAACTTGACGACCTGTGGGACAACCCATTGAAGTCGCAAAATGGCTTAACATACCAACATAGCTGGGCAAATGGTAGTTTTTCTCGGTTCTTCGCTTTAATTAAAAACTGCCCACTATTATCAGGCATGGAATTTTTGCCCGGCTCTCCGTACCAAAAACTGCCCAAGGGGTCCTTCCCGTCGAGTACTGCATATAAACAAAATGAAGACACGTGTTGGGCGACCCTTACTGTTTGCAGATACAAACAAAAACAAGAATGCACAGGTTTCCTCTGAGAACAGACATTTGATTGGTCAACAGTGCAACCAATCATACGGCTTTTTGACATATTAAGTATTGTATTATGTAAGCAATGGAATCTCATATTCATGAGGGTTTCTAAGTACTTTTGATCGCATAATTGAAATATTCTGAATCGAACTACAAGTTTTTACCTTTCTGCCAATGGTGAGATAGATGATTTCTCTTAGTTACAGAAAAGCTTTGCGTGTAAAATTTGGGGCTTTTCATATTTGAGTCGACTTTGTGAATCTCGAATTAGCAGGCTGGAAATGATACTGTTTTTGATTGGTGCTAATAGGTTGAATTGTCTCTATATTAGTTATAATCTCGAGTTCAGTTATATATATTTTTTCCAACTTCGACTTTATTTCGATAGGAATAAGTAAAACTACCCTGATTTCCACGCTTTTTTCTTCTAGACTGTTGGACAAGGCGACCAGCCAGATCCTGCTTGAGCCAGATTGGGATGCGACCCTTCAGCTGTGTGATGCAGTGAGAGCGGGCGAAGTGACCCCCAAGTATGCGGCCTCGGCTGTGTCCAAGAAGGTTATGGACAAGAACTCCAATGTCTGTCTCTTTGCACTGTCAGTGGCCGAGTCTTGCATGAAGAACTGTGGAGCTAAATTTCACGAAGAGTTGCTCACTTGGCAGTTTGTGGAGAATCTACACAAGTTAGTGTGTTTGACTTACAGTTGCTTGCAAGTTTTAACAAATGTTATTAAGTTTTTTCACTTGCAATCAGCTTTTTGTGTTATTACGAACCTTCTTTTTTTCTAACTTAACTCGCAAATAAAAGTGTTCACTTATTTGGAAATTTACTGTAGCATTGGAAATTGCATAGCATCTGTTCTCTGCTTTATTTGTGACTAGCGTTGGTGAAAATTAAGATTCTGTGGTAAGTGTGTGTGATACTCTTAATCGCTAGGGCGCAGGTACGATTCTCAGAGGTAGCCGAACTTTCACTAATTCGAGGCTTCTTTCTAATTTTTGTTATTGCACTTTACAGAGCGGCTTTTTGTCGTGTTCTCGCAAGTGTTTGCGAAGCAAAGCTTCGCCTCTGTGTTAAATTTTATCAAGGACACCGCTATTTTTTGACCAATTAAGATGCTCAAGTGAATCGATAGTGCCAACAAATTAGCTTTAATTCTATATCAATGTTTTCATGGGATGGACTAAATGTGTTAGCTATAAAAAGACAATATTCTATTTCCATTTCGCTAATTTGACGAAATTGCTCAGCTTTCAATATGAGATGAAGTCAGTGTGGGATTGAACAATGGTTCGTTTTTAGTCCTTGTCTTGTGGATTGTGGGTCCGAACCAATCTTGCTTTTTTTGACATTCCCACAGCTCTCATGTTGATTGAAGGTTTCAATATGACCATTATTGCCAATTATTTGGGAGTTGTTCCGAGTGATTGAAAAGATGCCGAGAGTTTTTGATACAGCTTGTGCATTTGACATAAAATATTGATTGGTTTAATTTAGGCTCATGAAGGTATTTTTCAAATTCAAAACCATGCAAGGAATCAAACTGCGGACAATTTTTGATGATTGCTTTAGAACTTAGTTCATGTTTACCCAAACGAAGCGTAGTAAATTATTACGAATATTTATTTTCTAACCTATGTCGCGAATAAAAGTTCTCATTTGGTGGCACTTTTGGTATATTTCATTTTAATCATATTTAAGCCTGTTTAAGCATGGAATTTAATAGCATATGTTGTTGCTTTACTTTTGGCTAGTGTTAAGTCTCGTTTGAAAAAAAAACGTATTATGAAAACTTAGGGAATGTTTTAATTTGTTTTGCGACGCTTGGAAAATTTTCGCAAATTTCGCAGAAATTTCATTTTTTCTTAAAAACGGTTGTACCTTTTTTTTAAACTACCCAGTCAAATCTGAGATGAAGATTTCACTTAAAAGAGCGAGCAGTTGTTATCTCCTTCAAAAAGCAGCTTATGTCCTACTTTAGCAGAGAAATTGCTAGGGTTTGTCGTAAAGTCCATTTTTTTGAAATTTGAAATTTTCGCGTTTTCGTATCATTACAATATATGATTACCCTTGCGATAGCAAGAGTATTGCAATCGGGTAATTGACTTTTTTCCGTAATTACCTTTGGTCACAGGATGGTCGAAATTAGAAATGGTAATTTTAGGTTCAGTTCACATTGAGTTTAATTTTATGTGCGTCTCCTTTGCTTTTAGTGTTCTGATTTTCCTCTGCTATTTTGTTTTTTAATTTTTTAGACCTTGACATCGTTTGTTTTTTTAACCTTGACTTTGTTCTGCCCAAATGATTTCGGCTTATATTTTATCGGCTTAGTGACCTAATTTCTATTTGTTTCAATATAAACATGTTTTTTTGCTCATCTGTGGATTCAACAAAATAATTTTTAATAGAAAGTAATTTTCAAATTTTTTATGACAAAGATTTTTTCATCGCCTTGTTTTTTCTTTTTTTTTCGAGTTGATAGGTTTCGGCCTACATTATATCGGTTTATCGGCCACATATTGCGTCTTTCGACGAGCGAAAAAAGTATGTATGTGTGTTTGAGCGTTTCTGTGTTTTGAGGCTTAGGGGGGCTTATAACTTCTTATCATTAGTCTTAAATTTTTGGCAATTTTGTTGTTTTGGGCTTCCTAGGTTTCGGGCTATATTCTATCGTCATAGTTGTCTCTTGCTGTTTCTTTTGACGAGCAAATAATGTTTTTTGAGTGTTTGAGGGCGACGGGGACTTCTCATAAGTATTAAATCTTGTTGATTTTTTTCGGCGTAAAAAGTTATTGTCTTCCGATGCTAATTTTAGTCTCTTGTCTCGGCATGTTTTTGTTTCAAAACTAGCCTTATTCATTGTGATAAATCTATTTTTTTCTCCTTTTTTGGTGTTGTATCGCAAGTGGTGCGAAGCTCAGCTTCGCTTCTGTGTTACAAATATCAAAACGGGTACATCCAGCATTAGCTAAGCAACTTGTTTACATCCACGTGACCGTGGCGCAGATGCGAGAACGCGAGTGACTTTCCTAATCAGCAAGTCGGAGATTCAAATCAGGAACATAGAAATAGTTTTGATTTTTTGCTGGTATTTTTGGATACTTTATTGGTTGCTAGTGTTTGTAAAATTACAACCGGTCATGGAGCAGATGTGAGAACGTGATACTCCTTGTCTCAAAATTGTTATTCAAACTTTTTTCTCAAGGTTCATTTTTATTCTTTTCCTTTTCCTTAGTTCACTTTGTTTTGCCTGCTTAGAGCTGTTTTGCATTTTCCTCGCTTGTGTTTGCGAAGCATAGCTTCGCCTCTGTGTTTCAAACTATGTTGAGCTGAGTTGCTTAGCTTTTTGTTTGTTTTCCTTGGTTTTGCAGTGCATCTTTTATGTTTCAGTCTGGCGAAGAAGTCGGAACTTCCGATCAGGACAAAGATCTGTGCACTGATTCAAGCGTGGGAGCGTGCATTCCGCAACGACCACAAATTCGCCTGTGTGCACAACACGTATGAGGCCATGAAGCGAGAGGACTTCACCTTCGCTGAGACCATGAGTGAGAGCGACTACATGTTTGTGAGTGATGTCGCGCCAGAATGGAAGGAAGACAAACACTGCTACAGGTTAAAAAAAAAGACTGGGTTACGTAGCAAAAAGCAGACAAACCATAAAGTAGATAAATACTGTATTAACCAATCAGAATCGAACAAATGTACGAAATATATAATATATTTTGATTCTTGCTTGCGTAGATTTTTCCCATTCTGATCTCCATTTTCATTGGCCAATGCTTGTATTTGTCTTTATTCTGACCAGTATGAAATAAAGTTGTCTACTTTTTGAGACCGTACTTCAATGGACTGATTATCCCGGCATTATTCGCGTCTTTTTTTGATGTGCTAAGTCGCAAATATTGTTGCGACAAAATGTGTTCATTTTGAAAGTGTTCTTTTGATCCAGCTATGAAGTACAGCCAATGCTAAGGATTTTAATACAGACTATTATGTTACAAATAGCAGGGTCGGATGTTTTTAATTTTTTTTTCGTGTACTAGTTAAAATGAGTCCGCTCTATAAATTGAGGCATGTTAGTTGGTAAATATCTTTTTTTTTTCAAATTGACTGGTACTGCTAATGCGTCATAATTGGCTTGCGTCACTTAGCAATTATCTATACTCATAATTGGCGTGTGTCACTTTCGTAGACTCAAAGTTTTCCTCATTCAGTTTTTCCCAGTAGCGTTATCGTTCATATTTTTGCTTGTGTGTGCGAAGTGCAATGTGATGTCCGAACGTGATACTCCTTGTCTCTAAATTGTTTCTCAAAATTTTTTCTCAAGGTGCATTTTTTTAAATCTTTTCCTCTTCCTCAGTTTGTTTTGCCTGTTTAGAGCTCTGTTTTGCAGACTCATAATTGGCGTGTGTCACTTATGAAATTTTGTAGACTCGAAGTTTTCCCCATTCAGTTTTTCCCAGTAGCGTTATCGTTCATAGTTTTGCTTGTGTGCAATGTGATGTCAGAACGTGATACTCCTTGTCTCTAAATTGTTTTCAAAATTTTTTCTCAAGGTGCATTTTTTTAATCTTTTCCTCTTCCTGAGTTCACTTTGTTTTGCCTGTTTAGAGCTCTGTTTTGCAGACTCATAATTGGCGTGTGTCACTTATGAAATTTTGTAGACTCGAAGTTTTCTCCCATTCAGTTTTTCCCATTAGCGTTATCTTTCATATTTTTTCTTGTGTATGCGAAGTGCAACTTCGCCTCTGTGTTTAAATTATCCGGACAAAACGAATTGAACTTTTTAGTTTGAAGTTTAAAACGCTTTTTTCTTAAATTTGGCTGACTTTAGTTGAAAAATTATGAAGACAAATCCTGCTCAAATTTCACTAGAATTATTATGGTGCAATTTGTTTTGCTAAACTTGGGAAAAAATATTTACCCCACAAAACGAATCTTTTTCGGCTTTTTTAGTCAATCAAAAAGTGCACTATAAATACCTATTCAATCAATGACGTAATTATGTCAATGTGAAACTCATACGTAGCCCAAACTTTACGTTATCGTTCATATTTTTGCTTGTGTGTGCGAAGTGCAATGTGATGTCCGAACGTGATACTCCTTGTCTCTAAATTGTTTCTCAAAATTTTTTCTCAAGGTGCATTTTTTTAAATCTTTTCCTCTTCCTCAGTTTGTTTTGCCTGTTTAGAGCTCTGTTTTGCAGACTCATAATTGGCGTGTGTCACTTATGAAATTTTGTAGACTCGAAGTTTTCCCCATTCAGTTTTTCCCAGTAGCGTTATCGTTCATAGTTTTGCTTGTGTGCAATGTGATGTCAGAACGTGATACTCCTTGTCTCTAAATTGTTTTCAAAATTTTTTCTCAAGGTGCATTTTTTTAATCTTTTCCTCTTCCTGAGTTCACTTTGTTTTGCCTGTTTAGAGCTCTGTTTTGCAGACTCATAATTGGCGTGTGTCACTTATGAAATTTTGTAGACTCGAAGTTTTCTCCCATTCAGTTTTTCCCATTAGCGTTATCTTTCATATTTTTTCTTGTGTATGCGAAGTGCAACTTCGCCTCTGTGTTTAAATTATCCGGACAAAACGAATTGAACTTTTTAGTTTGAAGTTTAAAACGCTTTTTTCTTAAATTTGGCTGACTTTAGTTGAAAAATTATGAAGACAAATCCTGCTCAAATTTCACTAGAATTATTATGGTGCAATTTGTTTTGCTAAACTTGGGAAAAAATATTTACCCCACAAAACGAATCTTTTTCGGCTTTTTTAGTCAATCAAAAAGTGCACTATAAATACCTATTCAATCAATGACGTAATTATGTCAATGTGAAACTCATACGTAGCCCAAACTTTACGAAGAAAATTATCGCCAAAACCTGCACAAAATATTTTTAAATTATCGAAGAGTGTTATATATAGTAAAAACGATCTTTTTTTATTTAACAAAAATGTGTTTTTTAATTTATATATTTTTGGAGAAAAAACTTTTTTCTAAGTTTGTTGGGCTACATAAGAGGCTCACGCTGATGTAATTATGTCAAAGATTGACTAGGTTGTAATGGAGTACTTTTTAATTGACTGAAAAGCCAAAAATCTATTTTTGGGGTAAAATTTTGGGCGCGAATTTCGCAAAACAAATTGCACCATAATAATTCTGGTGAAATTTTAAGCACAATTGGACTTCATTTTTTTTAACCTAAACTCAACCCAATTCGAGAAAAACGCAAATTAAAGTTCAAGTTCACTGCATTTGGTCCGGATAATTTTAATCAATACTGTTTTTGCGCTTTCGTGTTAAATGAAAAATCAAATCTTCTTTCGCTGTAATTAAATCCAACTAATCAGGTTATTGGTTTAATATCAGTTTTGAGCCGTATAACAGAAAATTTCCCCATTATTCTAACATCGTGCCTACAAATGGTTTGAAATCACCTTTTACACTCAAAAGTAGTTTTGATACGAAGATGCCTTGATGCGGAGTTGCTAACTAAAGTCGTAAAACCTGTTTAAAAAGTTTGTACACGCCCATGAATGTGGCGCATCGGTAGTGATGGTTCAAATGGAATTTACGAGGTGAGCTCTTAAAAGATATCCATGGCTTAATTAACCTTAAATAATAACCTCCGGGTTTGGCCTCTGGTTGGTTAATTAAAAAACAAACAATATTAAAACATGCCTTAAGATCGTTAGGGCTTGAAAAAGTTTTTGCTCCAAGCTATGCAGAAAATTTCAGAAAAATAAACAAAGTAGCCACAAATTTGTTCATATAGGTTCAGGTTCAATGGTAGCTCATATATTGTTCCTTTCCATCGTGAGTTCATGACATAAAGTTCTTAACCAGTGGACCGACAGCGTTTTTCTGCACAGCTGAACAGCTAGTATTTTGGTCATTTCAAACATGGATAAATAGTCTTCGTAACTACCATTTCTGAAATCTGTCTCTCAGATATGTCCTTTAATTGTATAAGCATATCCATTTTCTTGAAATTTAGAACACGTGCAAAAATTAACGGGTTATATGTCGAATGCACAGCTGAACAGCTAGTGTTTTGGTCATTTCAAACATGGATAAATAGTCTTCGTAATTACCATTTCTGAAATCTGTCTCTCAGATATGTCCTTTAATTGTATAAGCATATCCATTTTCTTGAAATTTAGAACACGTGCAAAAATTAACGGGTTATATGTCGAATGAACAGCTAGTGTTTTGGTCATTTCAAACATGGATAAATAGTCTTCGTAATTACCATTTCTGAAATCTGTCTCTCAGATATGTCCTTTAATTGTATAAGCATATCCATTTTCTTGAAATGTAGAACACTTGCAAAAATTAACGGGTTATATGTCGAATGCACAGCTGAACAGCTAGTGTTTTGGTCATTTCAAACATGGATAAATAGTCTTCGTAATTACCATTTCTGAAATCTGTCTCTCAGATATGTCCTTTAATTGTATAAGCATATCCATTTTCTTGAAATTTAGAACACGTGCAAAAATTAACGGGTTATATGTCGAATGCACAGCTGAACAGCTAGTGTTTTGGTCATTTCAAACATGGATAAATAAAACATGGATAAATAGTCTTCGTAATTACCATTTCTGAAATCTGTGTCTCAGATATGTTCTTTAATTGTATAAGCATATCCATTTTCTTGAAATTTAGAACACGTGCAAAAAATTAACGGGTTTTGCAACTATTCTCTAATTAGACAAAACGGCCGAGATTGGTCGCTTTTCGATCATTTGATTCGGTAAAAGTAATTTCGAGTACAATTTATCCACGATTGAAATGATCGAAAAGAGACCAATCTAGGCCGTTTTGTCTAATTAGAGAATAGCTGCAAAACCCGTTAGTTTTTTGCACGTGCTTAACATTCTAAATTTCAAGAAAATGGATATGCTTATACAATTAAAGGACATATCTGAGAGACAGATTTCAGAAATGGTACTGTCATTCAACTTGAATACTTTTACTGAATACTGTTTGTTAATGATCATTCAGCAAACATAATTAACAAAAAGTTGTTGACTCTCAATGTGCTTAGATGCCGGACTGAGTTTACTACATTCAACAGACAGCATCATTGTCGTCACTGTGGTCAATCGTTTTGCTCCAAATGCTCTTCTAAAACGAAGACAATTCCAAAGTTCGGAATCGAGAAAGAAGTGCGCGTATGCGACACCTGCTTCGACGCTCTTTCAAACAAAACTTCCTCTGCTGGCGGACAAGCGAGTAGTGGGACAGCAATGGATAGTGGCTCATCTAAAGTTGAAATCAAGGATGAAGACGAGTTCATGGCGGCCTATTTGAAGAGTTCCTTAGCGAAGGAAGCGCAGACACCTGCACCAGTTTCACGGGAAGATAAATTGAAGGAGGAAGAGGAACTACAATTAGCTTTGGCAATATCTCAAAGCGAAGCTGAAGCCTCAGGAAAACCGAGCTCGAGTAAAAAGAGTTCACGTGATCCATCGCCCAAGGTTAAGAGTTATACGGCTGGCGGAAAAGTCGCCGATGAGCCAAAAAGCGATGAGCTAGCTAAGTATATGGACAGAGCTTACTGGGAGAAGAAACGCCAAGAACAGCAAAAGATTAATGATGCCGAAAGTCCAAAGACTGTCGCAGTGAGTGCGCCGTCGAAAGCTGATGCGATTCCACGCATGGAAACGACAAGTTCTGTGGCTGCAAACCAACAGCCAGCACTGAATGGCATTTACAAGAACGAGGAATCGAATGAAACGTGCAGCATGATCCAGCATAAGTTGGACATGTTTCTGAATAGAATGAGGTCTAATGTAAACCGAGGTCGAAATATCACCCAGGACTCCGCAGTTCAGTCGGCGTTCCAGGAACTGTCTAATTTGCAGCCTATATTGGCTAAAATGATTGCGACGAACGAGATGCAAAGAAATCATTTCGAAAGCCAACAGGACCAATTGTCACTGTTGAAAGACACACGAGAGACGTTGGATTCGATGCGAGATGATCACCAAGAGAAGTTAAGACAAGAAAAGGCAGAGAGAGAACGTCAAATGATGATGCAAAGACAGCAGAAAATGGAAGCGCTGCGAGGTTTGAAACAGCAGTTCTTGTTGCACCGAATGCAACAGCTTGAATCTGAAAGACAGAATCAGGCCAACATGCAAATGCAACAGCAGAATTATCAGTTCCAAAATGCTGGAATGGTTCCGGGACAAATGCTTCCAGGGCAATATCCAGGAATGCAATCACAATCACCATACGGATCTTTAGGAGCTACAGGTGCGCCTATGCAAGGAATGGTCCAGCAACAGCAGCAGCAGCCAATGGGACAAAATATGATGTACCCTGGACAACAAGTTCCAGGAATGTACAACATGCAACAAATGAATGCCTCGTTACCACCCGGAGCCAATGCGGCGCCACCTAGTCAGAATATGAACCAACAACAAACTGCTGGTAATTATACTATGCCTCCCCAAAATCCGCAACATCAACAGTATGCTGTGAATCCGGCAGCTAGCGGTGTAGTTCCAGGATCGAACCAGCAATACATGCAGCAACAGTATCAACCAATGACAGGCGCTCCGAACTTAATGGGACAACAGCCAAACCAGAACTATATGTCGAATGGCGTAAATGCTCAACCGGTCCAGCAGCAAATGGGAGGAAACGCGCCGGCCGCTCCTCCGCAACCCGTTCACACGGAATCGCCTCTGATTGATTTCGGCTGATTGCTTACATATGGAAAACTGTTTTGTCATCTTAGCTCGTTTATGGATAATATTACAGCGAAACTTGAAATAGTAAACAATATTTGACCATGAAAATACGATATATTTATTTCGAAGTGTATGAATGACCTTTTGGTAGTGACAATAAATAATTTAGTTCAAAATTGTATCATATTTTTATAAAAATAATTTTTCAAATTTTTCTGGCTTATCTCAATGGAATCACATATGTCATCAGAAAGTCGTCTGAAGATAATTATTTCAGCGGTGATCAGTTGATGTTATAAGCTGGCGGAGACGGAAGACACATTGAACTGAAGCTCTAGATGTCTTAATAGCCTAAATACTGTAAAGCTGTTTTTGTTCCACCATTCTCACGACGAAGAAATTAACAACCTAACAGAACCCTCGTAGGGCGTTGCGTGTGAAATCCTATGGTAAATTTTTCATTCGCAAAATAGTTAGTGTCGAGAACAACTGGTCTGAATTTCCGTTTTTTGATTGATTGTCATTTTAAGCGTATATAACCACTCACTGCCCATCGGTTCCGAAAATCCTTCTCAATTATAATTAAAGCAAGTTCGAGCTTTTTCGGGCTTGGAAATTTCAAACTGAATCAATTTTTTTATTGCTCCGATCATTGAAAATGGTGCGGAACTTTGTATTCGGGTGTGTTTAGGTTTTCCCCACGCAAAGTCAGGTACCTCAGTTAATAATCGGACTTGATCTAGACATATACCAAATGGAAGCCTTTTCAATCCTGATTCGAACTACATAATAAAGTTTCGAAAATTTTTCACAGGATTGAGAAAAACTGGTTCGAAATTTTTGGATTTGTAGTTCAATTTTGAGCAAATAAAACGAGCGAGTAGGCTCACAATCGTTATTTATGCTTAATTCAAGACCTGGAATTTTAGTTATACGCAAGTAAAGATTGTTTTTGGTTCTTAGCGCCATTTTGGGAATCAAAAACTTTCCAAAAAATCAACAATTGCGTTGTAATACGGTACGAATCTTGTTTTTCTACCCAACCATTGGAAATTTGATATCATATCTCCTCTGCTTTTTTGATGGATAGTGTTTACATAATGTGGAGCAATCATCACGCCGATCCGAATACATAAGTTTCGTAATCTACAGGTAATGGGTTCGATTCCGGCACATCGCAAAAGTTTGTTTTTCGAGGTTTATTTTTACGTTTTTTCCTTATTTCATTTTAAAACTTTTCTAGAGCTCTTTTTTACTGTTTTCTCGTTTGCGCTTGCAATGTGCAGCTTCTTCTTTGGGTATAAATTGTTTTTAAACTAGAACAGAGAAATGTGCGGTTTGAAGGTTGGTTTGAGTTGTAAAGACTTTGTTTCTGACCAACAAAATCAAATGTAGTTGCTCGATTGTCAAAACAGAACAGCTTGTTTAACAGGAACACTAAAAAGCTTCTATATAGTAAGCATACATACGTTCCCTACCAAAGTCAGATGTACTTAGTGTAATAAACGATCACAAACTCCTATGACGTAATGAAGATTGTACTGGCTTTGTACTTTTCGGAAATTCCATAGAGCTTCAATGTTGATTTTGGCGTGATAGATTAACGCAAATAATAATACTTAGTTTTTTCAGCTTTTTTGATTCAGAAAGGGCGGTATCTTGTGTTTTCAAGTTTAGAAAAAACTCTTGAACCGTCTCACTTTTGATTCACAGCTTATTTAAACACTACTTATCTAAACAATACTAAATGTTTAAGTTGAATAAGAACCAACAAACATAGTGAAAACTCAGATGTAACTCGTGATCATTTTTTTGTTATTTTTTAGTGAAAATTCTTAAAATATGTTCACTCTTAATTTTGATTTTTTCGCGGTTTGAAATTTGATGTGTTTTTAATTTCAGTTCATTACCCTTATTAAAAGCAAAGAAAATGGTACTATCGAAAAGTAGAAGAATAAAATCCTCGCAAAACGTGATCAACTTCTAGTTTCGAAAGTGGATCTTTTCTTTTCAGATTTGCCAGCGTGATCATACATTTGTTTTTCCGTATTGGGTTGTTTTAACCAGAAAAGTGTCAGCATAAATTTGTCTAGAAAATGAAAGAGCTCTAATTCCATCTGTCTTTTTTTTTGAAGTTCGAGTATTGTGACTTCAAAAAAGAAGTCAGAAAATAAATTTTTTTGTTGCTTTTATTGACTGTTATCCAACTATATTGGCTATGTTTTTTCTAGGCATTTTTTGGATTTCGCTTTTTACCGGTTGGTGAAGCAAATTTGACTTTTTTGCTTGTGTTATCAAAGTGCCACTTTGCCTCTGTGCTTAGTTTGTTTTTAAGATGGAACATTTCCTAAGCGTCGACAACCTAATGAACGAGTTGAAATTATTTGGTTTCTCTTTGGTGAATTAGCTTTAACTTTCAGTGCCAATTTTCAGTTGGACACCGCATAAGCTGAAGAGCAAAGTTTTTGCTTTTTAAAAAATATTTCGTCGTACTGAGTTATTTTTGTTTTCTTTGCAAGACCTAAAATTGTTCTCAATTTTGAATGTCATTTCAATGACATTTTTGCTCTATACCACCAAAGATGTCAGTTTTTATAATAATCGGTTGGTGGGAACAGTAATTTACTTTTACACATTTGCAGGTGGGGAAAGGAAAAAGAGCCCTTGAGGGATATTTTCTAGCCAAAGGATTTTTTGTCTAATTATGAACAACAACATGTGACAGAGAACAATTTTTGAAGTCTTCGAGGTTAAGAATTAAATGCCCAACTCTCACTTCTTGTGATATTTTGCTCAATTGGAAGCAACAATTGTTCTTGTTTTTTTCTTCAAAAAAAATTTAAAAATCAAAATCGCATTACTGTTTCATTGTTTTAAATTTTGAACAGAGTGAAACACTCCAATCTGTCGAATGGTTGCATTTTATTAACCCATAAACCACATACTGGATGTCGAAAAAATGCGGTGCCTATTTTGCTCTTTTTTTGCGATGAGATAGGATCAGATGGACAATACAAATAGTGCTCAATTCATTTAAAAAAACTGGTTTTCAGAGTTATGGCTAGTTTTCTTATATTTTGAAGCAACATTCAACGACTTGAAATTGCTTTTTGCACTTAATAACTTTGATTGTAGTCGTAAATTGAGCGACGTGTAAATCGAATCTGAGCGATTCGTTCGTTGATTACCTCTGGTGTTGAAACTTTTTTAGTTAAATTTCTCCAAACATTTATTTTTTCCTCAATTTCATCTCGAGTTTTGTTCCGGCTGTTGGATGCGAGTGTTTTTTTTTGCGCAAAATCAGATGCAATAAATGATATTCGGAATGGGCTAACTGATATATCATATTAAAGCTCTTTCAGCCATGATTTGAACGACATTTGAAAAATTGCAGAAAATTTTCATATTGTCGAGAAACCCCGGTTTAGAATTTTTCAGTTTCGGCCTAATTTTGAGCGATTAAACCGATCAAGTAACGTCTTTATCTGAAAATTTTAAACAAAGAGAACTTGATTTTTCTGAAACGAAAATTACTCTGCGCCTTCTAGGCAAAAATATAGCTTAATTTAGCGCTACTTACCTAATTTTTTTTAGGATAAAGGATGTCTTCTGTGTCGAGTTTACTAATATTTAACAAGTTTCTAAATTTTTATCACCACGTGCGTACAAACAACTAAAGACTTCAATTTGAAAAAAGAAAAAAATGTTGTATTGTTTTTAGAAAAATGGTTGGAGCAATCTCTGCACTTGCACAGCAGCCGGCTGTCCTTGTTTTGGCTTGGTTTTAATTTGTTTTTTCTTTTAAGTTGGTTGTAAAAAATTTGTTTGGTGATTTTCTATCATCATTACGCTTGCAATTAGCAAACGTTATCAAATCGTGATGTAGACTTTTTCAGGTTAACAACTTTTTTAGTAGAATCGAATGAATCACTTGTTCTCGTGGTTCCTTAGTTCATAATGAATTCAAATTTCTAAGCGTCTCCGGCACACTTAGTTTGAGGTAACGAATACGCCTGGAGCAGGACCTTTTCTTCAAACGCGAAATATTCCTTTTTAGGATAATTGACGGATTCTGCTTTTTTTGCTGAGTGCAGTTTTTATTGTAGTTGCTGTTTTTGTTTTCATTTACTCATGAATTTGTAATTCTACTAAACTTGACTAGGTACATTTTCCTTTTTGAAAATTTTTTGCTTGAAAAGGTTTTTTTTTGGCTTAAATGTGTTCGGCTGATTTTTATTGGCTTACTAACCTTATTTCGGATCGTTCGAGGGAACCATAAATTGTATGTTTTCCTCCGGATCTCAAAAAAACGTTAAAAGTCTCAGACTAGAATTTATACTTTAAAGTTTTTCATGACAACATTTTTTTTCATTTGAAAATCGTTTTTGAATTTTCATTAAACACCGTCAATTGGGTTTCAGGACCTGTTTTTCGCAAACAGAACATCATTTCAGACAATAATTTGAAGGTTTTTAGCTATGCTTTCTTTGGAAATTTTTCCGCTTTTTTTTGGACTCATTGTATTTTTATTCTTTTCTTGTCTGCTAGTTTTCAAGACCATATTTGTGGTATTGCAAGTGATGCGAAGCTACGCTTCGCCTCTGTGTAATAAGTTCAGTTCATTTGCTATTGCCCAATTTTCAGCTAGAATTGTGAATGGTTCCATCAAAAGAGCATGGGATGAAGATCTTTCTGCATAAATGGTTTTACTCTATTTTCTGTAGAAAAACCGGCATTGATTGAGGAAAAACCTATTTTTTTAAACTTAAACGTTTTATCAAAGTTTTACTATTGTCAAAATTAACGCTGTGTAATCTCAGAATAAAGATTCAGAAAAAAGAACAAGTCAAGGCAGTCTTCTCTCCTCAAAGGTTTGTCCCCATCCTCTGGTCGAGAAACGTTTATAATTTCAGGAAATTTTGTAATGGTTCACTGTTTTTGACGCTTTTTTGGTGACAAGTGTTAGTTATTTTTTAATTAAAAAAATAATATGAGAACTTACGGATTTTTGTTATCATTAATATTTTCAGTGTCGCTTTGGATAATTTTTGACTTTTTCGAAATGTTTTTCAGAAAAACGTTTTTACAGATTTCAGAATTATGGGTGAAAACGGAGAACCAGGTTGTTTTTCTTCGTTCTTGCTTTTCCACTAAATTCTTTTTTCATCCACGTTCTACGGCCCCCAATATTTTTCTGTCGGGGAGTTTTCGACAGTTTTTAAAGTTTTTTTTAAAGTTTCTCAATACCGTGCCAGACAAATTTTAAATTCAGGGTTCAATCGCAAGATCGTTTTATATATCTTTCTGCTCAAACTACTTCAACTCAAATTTGTTACAAAAAACTATGACTTCTAAAAGGCCAGTTTTTGAAAGTTTTTGGTTTTCTTGAAACTTCTTGATCTTTTTAAAAAACTACCTTGCCCAATCTTATTTTAAGGGTTCGATCAAGAGAACATGTTTTTTGGTTTCTTTTATACACAAAAAGTGTCGGCCCCAGTTTTTTTGAAGAAAACAGTTATCGCCTTCAAAAACAAAGTTTTGAATTTTGCCCCTCTTTTGAAAATTCATAAATTTTCTCGAAAACTGCCGTGCCAAATCTGAGATTGAGAGTGCAATCGAAAAAACTTGAAAAAAGAATTTTCCCTGCATAAGCACCTACGCTCTAATTGTTTTGTAGAAAAATGTTCGCATTCAGTAACATGTGTTTTTTGACCTTTTGAAGTTTGAAGATTTTGTCGGGAACTACACTGCTAAGTCTGAGATAAAGGTTCTCTAGACAAAACGAATGCGACAACTTATGTTTGCAGAACGGCTAAGACCTGCATTTATTCAATTTTTCTCTGCACATGCGCTTATGCTCTTTATGTCGAATAAATTAAGGACAATTTTTGAGTTTTCGCCCGTTTATTAGAAAATTTTTCAATCTGCTGAAAAATTAATTTGTAGATTCTAAAACTAATGGTTCCATCAAAAGTACATGGAGCATAGATCTTCCTGCATAAATAGTTTTAAGAAAATGTGGTTTCAAGAAAATTTTAATTTTTCAGTGTTTCTGACGCTTTTTTGGTGGCTAGAGTCAATTCTTCGTTAATAAAAACAGATAATATGAGAAATAAAGTTTTTTTTTGGTTTCATCGAAATTTCGAAATGTTCTTCAGAAAAACCCTTTCACAGGTTTCAGAAACATTGGTATGCACGGAGAATCCGGTTGTTTTCTCCGTTCCTGCTTTTTCTTTTCTTTCTTTTTTTTTACTTTACCCCACGTTCTACAGGCTCAATATAGTTCAACCGTGCGAGTTTTTGACTTGTTCTGCCGTGGGAGTTTTTGATGCTGTAAAATCAGAAGTCATGCATTCTTCTCTCCTCAAAGGTTTGTCCCCGTGCCCTAGTACAGAAACCTTTATGGTTTCTGGAAAATTTTGACTGTTTCATTGTTTTTGACGCTTTTTTGGTGGCTAGTGTTAGTTTTTTTTTTATAAAAACAGATAATTTGATAATTTAATTTTTTTATCATCAAAATTTTGAAATGTTTTTCTGGAAAACTCTTTGACACGTTGCAGAAACAATGGTACGCACGAAAAATAAGGCTGTTTATCTCCGTTCCTGCTTTTCCACTTCTTTTTTTCACTTTACCCCACATTCTACAGGCTCAAAAATAGTTCTTCCGTGGGAGTTTTCGACATTGTAAAATCTCAGATTAAAGATAAATTCGAAAGAACAAGTCTTGGCAATTTTCTCTCCTCAAAGGTTTGTCCCCATGCTCTGGTAGAGAAATTTTTATGGTTTCACGAAAATTTTGATGTTTCACTGTTTTTGACGCTTTTTTGGTGGCTAGAGTTAATTCTTCGTTCCTGCTTTTCCACTTATTTCTTTTTTCACTTCACCCCACGTTTTACGGGTTCAATAAGGTTCTGTCGGGAGAGTTTTGGACCTGTTTTTCAAGTTTTTTTTCTCAATTTTGTGCCAGTTCTTAAAATAATGGTTCAATTGAAAAATCATTATAAACATATATGGAAGTCTTTCTGCATGAACGACTTCAACTTGATTTTGTTAGAAAAAAATTATAACTTCAAAAAGGCCATTTGTGATAACTTTATTGTTGTCCTGAAATTCTTTTGAACTTTTTTTGGAAAAACTAACTTTCCAAATCTGAGATTAAGGGTTAGATCATGAGAACAGATTTTTTTTCTGCACAAAGGTTGTGGCCCTAAATTTTTGATTAAAACAGTTATAGCCTGGAAAAACAAATTTTTGAAACTTGCTTTTTTTTCAAAAACTTCGATTTGGCAGGGAAGTTTTCGAGAAAAGTTTTCGAGTTTTTAAAAAGGGGGAAGAAAAAGCGTCCTTATGCAAATGCACTTAATATTGGATTTCAAACTGTTGGATTTGTTTACGTACTGGCCACTTCATTTCGTGAAACTGCCTGTCAGTTAAAATGGTAGTTTGTCACTATTCTCGAAAACAACCCTGCAAAATCTCAGATTAAAGATTAAATCAAAAGAACAAATCATGGCAATCTTCTCTCCTCAAAGGTTGTCTCCAAGCTCTGGTAGAAAAAAGTTTATTGTTTCAGGAAAACTTTGAATGTTTCACTGTTTTTAACGCTTTTTTGATGGAAATACGTATTGATCTGATTAGGAATTTTTGTCACGTTCACACTTGAAAATAACACCCCTGTCTAGATGGCTAAGGTATAGGGTAAAAACCATGCCCATCCAAAAAAGGTTACTAATGAAAAAGCTGCCAAATAAAAAAAAAACGCTTCTCGTAAAATTGTATCTGTCCGTCAGTTGAGCTTGCCGCTTAAGACGCAACGACGATCCCGGCTTAATGACCATTCGTTTGCTACATCAGCAAACTTGGGCAGCAAGCCAGAAAATCGATGCCAAAACCGAAAATATTAGAAAGTGTTGAAGACCACCCCACCCAGACACGCTAAAACTCAACCATTGTGGTGATGAACTTTTTTACGACTACGGCATCAATTTGCTCTGCTTGCAACTCTGCATGCTTCTGATCTTTTCAATTAACTTTCTTTTTAATTTGACGTTTGGCCTTCTGATGGATACTTTTCAATGGCACCAAATGTTTTGTATCGGTTTTCATAAATGAAGGTGTAATCGAACCTAATTTAATATCTCTAGTTTATAGCTTGCTGCCAAAAATTTTTTTGGCACACTAGAAAATCTTTCTTAGCTGTTTTCCGATCACATTGGAGCCAAAACTGTCATCGACATTGAACGGGCTGTCCACAAGCTATCAAAAAGATCTAAGTTTCAATAGAAATTCAGTTTTCTTTATGGCGCAAGGTACAAGAAATGAGACACCAAAGGATGTCTCTAGTTTACGATGAATTTCACTTCAATGCTAAAAAAAAACAAATTTGCCCCGCATTTTTGCTAGTAAAAGACGTTGTGTTCGAATTCAAAGAGCTGTGGAAAGAAGATTTTTCTGCGCTAGTTAGTGGTCTTCAACATGAATATTGTAATAAAATGAAATTAAATGAAACTTTAGCAAATTTGTTGCATCCAAATATCCATCTTGTCAATTATTGTTCTACCGTTTCAAAGACGAGCGAAATTTGCAAAAATTAACATCAACATTACAAGGGCAAACTTGGCACTGGATAGGCGCACAAATTTTTGTCTGTATAATCCTGGAATCCATAGACAAATCCTTAAACATGTTCCAAAATGCAAAATGTAAGTGGATTCCACTTACAAAACTTCCGTGGGTTCCGCGTACAAATACCTGTAACGTAAATTTTGTCGGCACAAACTCTTCTCGATTCACGTAGATACGGTTGCGGATTCCGCAAATTCGCCTATTTATGGAGCAATTTTGAGCGGAACAGTGTTTTAGGTATTTGTTTGTAAAATCCAAAACAGCAAAGAGCATCAAAGAAAGGTAGCAATGTTGCGGATTCCGTGACAAATCTGGTTCTGGCCTGTTGCGGAATCCGCTTACAATGCACAGAATGCACAGTTTGGTCTCGTAATGAAAAAACTCATGTTCGGAGAAGATTTAGGAAAGGAAGATTTTAAAAAAGTTTATGAAAGCCAACCAAAAGCTTAGATATAACTTAGATATAACGCTCTCAAAGACCAGCGCAAGTAAGTGTTAAATACGTTATCTTTTCCTATACTTTTAACTTTACTTGTCTTGTTTAATTTGACCGTATGAATGACACTTTAGTTTTTCCCTTTTGCCTTTTCTGGCTGGATAACTTTGGGCTCAAATGTCTAATTTATTGTGGCTGAAAATTCGCGTTTTGATACCGGCTAGCTGGAACCAGTTGAAAGCGTGACAAACAGACGGTGAGCCCTATCCAAAATTACTCTATGAGAAGGCCACACCGGATCTAAATTCATAACTTTTCTGTGCCAAATTGTCTCGGCACCTTTTTGAACACCTTTTCAATTTCAGCTCATATGATTTTCCTCTTCTCGCTGGTCAGTAAAACAGTACTTTTGACTAATGTGAAGTAACCGCTTTGAAAACTTTGAATTGCATGCTAAAAACTTTCTGAAACAAATCAGGTCAAAAAAGACCATTTATAGGAGGATGAAGTTTTGTGTCCGAGTTTTTGCAAAAAAGCACTACTTTATGAACTCAAGTTAAATTCTAAGTAACCCAAGTTGTCATCATTTTTGCGAAAAAATACCATTAAAATTTCATGTTTTTTTTCGTTTAGTCAGGTTAATTTAAATCAGCATTGTAATGTTTTTAGAGAAACTGTGAATTTTAATTTATAAGTTTGAAACTAAAATAGCAAAACTAAAATAGATTTGATTGAATTTAGTCGTTTAAATTGACATTAAATCTGCCTTCATTGTACATTTCGGTGCAAAACTGGATCTCGTGAATATCCGTAGCGAATGCCAGGCACATGTCATAAAGAACACTTTCAAGGTAATCGGGCGTAGGCTGCCGCAACAGTCTCCGTCGCCCTCTTGCGCCCAATTCATCGGGCATGCTTTTTTCCAGTTCTTCTAATCGCAAATTGCATTTTGATTGGTCAATTTGGTCGGTTATTCCGAAATTAGTTAATAAGATTCCGACTGTTTTCAACGCTACTGGGGCTGGCATGCCTTCACGTGATAGAATAATAGTTTCGAAAGTTCTGTTTCCTGTAGTTTCCGAATAGTTGCACCGATAAAGCACCGCTAGATCTATTCCGAAAAGCGGAATGACATTGAAATCTTCGACACGAAGCCACGAAATTTTAGGGTTTCGTAGGTCGGAGAGAAAGCAGCAAAATTCCACTTTTTCTTTGAGAGACGGGGATATTTTAGTGACGTGCCACGAATGTGGATCTAGATTCAATACTTTAACTGGCCCAGAGTCGCTTCCATCATTATCGCAAACTATTTTAGGGAAATTGGCCAAGGCAGGAGCTGCTATGGAAAAAATAAGAACCACAAAACTGATGGATCTCATATTCATTGTTTTTAACTGATTATTGCTTGTGTACTACTGAACTTTTGTTTCCGAGTTTGATTGAAATTTGTTCATCTTTCAAAGTGAAAGTAAACTATGGTATTGACTTATTATGATAGATCAGGGTTAATTTGGAGCTGGACAATCGAAAGATGTTCTGATTTGACGTCTTTCGCTAAACGCCTTTATTTTCTTGAAGGCCGACTATCAAAAGACTGTAGTTCAAAATAAATCGAAGTTAACAGTGCTTTGGACTTCAATGCCCGAAAAATGCTACAAGGGGAATTTGATTAATTTCAACCAAAGCTCATTTAATCGAGCTTCGATTCTTGTTTATTTCTATAACTTCTCGAGTGGCGTGTTGCGAGGCATTTGTGAGATATTTAGGCGCGTAAAAAGAGCTTTTCTTATAAAAAGTTGATATCAAACAACAGAATTTTTTTCAGGAAACAAAATATAAGGTAAATACTGGGTTCTGCGTAAATACTGGGTTCTGCGTGAGGTGATTTCCTTTACTTCTCCACACGTGAAAAAATAAATTCTAAAATATGCTCTATTTCTTGTGTTTTTTTTCCAAAATCCATTAAATGAGCATCAACAAGAAAAAAACTACTAGAGGCTGTGGGCTTGATTAGTGTGGATAGAATATGTCGCATGTGCTGCGGCTACATTGATCTTCTAGGTTATGAAGAAACAGACAAACAGTCATTCTTACAACTCGATTTATACGGAGTAACACAATGTAGCTTTGAAATTTCGGGTATTGCTTCCTGTGCCATTTGATGCATCTTGAAATTGATTTTCTGAACAGATGTCAACAATTCTTTTTTACCGTTTTTTTTAATTGACGTTCGTCAATACTGAGCATACAAAAAAATTTATTGAACTAATTTATCAGCGGTTTTTTTCGAGGTAGTTTTTCTTCCAAAGAATTGTTTATAGCGTTGTTTTTTTCGTCATTTCGTTGCATCACGAGGCCAATCTGTGTTTTGTGAAATTTAAGCGGATTCCACAACAGACTGAAAACAGACTCATTGCGGAAAACATAAAGTAGAAACATAAAGTGAGCACCTCAACCCTAGTAGGGATGACTGCAGCCATGTTTTGAACTACGCTCAGTACCTGAGTTCAAGAAATTAGCAATATGAGCGCAGAAAAAACGCCTATTTCTGAAAGACCCTTACAATGGCCTGATTCACTGGAGAAGTACAGTGGACGTTTATGATCTGTTAAAAGGTGGATAAACATGACGCTGGCAATTGTCACTCAAGAGTAAGACCTGAATTACCATTACAAAGATCCGGGTCGAGGCGCCTGAATAATTTTACGACCGACTCGACCTAAAATGGCGGCATTTCGACCGGCTCGAACAAAAACAGCTGTGTTTCGACAGACTCGACTGAAGCAAAGCTAAGTTCTACTGTGCATGACCCAGGAGTGCTATGTTTCGACGGACTCAAACGAACCTACTTTTGTTTTGACCTAAGTTTTGACCGACTCTACTGAAGCAAAATTGTGTTCGATTGTATTTGACTTGTTCCTGTTGTAAACTTGGAGTCATTTTTTGCGCTGACAACTGCTATCAAACAATTTTGTCTTTTTTTTTGATTTTTTTGTGTAATAAAAATTTCACCACTCTTTTTCTATGAATGCTTTAGTTTGAATATCTGTGGTGCTAGTCTAATTTTTGCTTATCCTGCGTACATTTCTCGATTAAAGCTTTTAACTCCAACTTCATGAACGTCCAGCCATAAATGACAGCATCGTCTCAATTTTGACTGCAGTAGTTATTCGGTTCTTTCGTCGGATGCATCACTCTAATTTTGACATAGTTAATCTAGTTCGAAAAACCCGATTAGTTTGCTGCTTGGCTGTCCCAATTCTTTTTCTTTGTCGCAATTAAGCTAATTCCTCCTCCAACACTTTTAGTTGGGGAATGCAAAGGTCATTATTTGCTCGATAAAGAAAGCCCACCCAACATGAGCGCGCCAATGTAAAAATTCATTTTACAGTTGCGGAGGACACTAATACTTGGTTCTACAATTCCGAGAGAGTTATCTTGATGGTCAAGCTAAATCGACCGATCAACGGATTCCGCAAGCTCCCCCTCGTCCTGCGTTTCTAGCTAATTCAGTAAATTGTAAGCACAAAAAACTCTTCTTCAATCGCAAAGAAAAAATAGTAATTTACAAAACCCTTAATAAGCTTACTACTATTTACTACTTCAAAAAGGAAGCCCGCGTATCGTTCTGTTCAATCGCTTGGTTAACTCGCTCGTCAACTTTCACGTGACTCGATATTGCAATTCGCCCACGCAACTAATTCAACACGGTATTAAACTCGGGTTCAAATCAACTAAAGCAATGACAAGTATTCTTCCAATGACAACATTGGTTCTGTCTTTCAAGTTTATCATAGGTATCTTTAGCTAAATTGTACAAATTTTATGTCCAATTTTACCTCTAAGCCATGTTATGTTCCATTATATAATAACCCAAGGTTTTTTTTGATTTTCTATTTAAAGTTCCGACTTACGATTGTTAGGGGAAGACCGTTTTCATGGATTGCTGATTGATTTGAAGCATCTAAAATTCCAATCTAGACTCTATTCCAATCCCGACCTCCTACCTATTAGGGGAACGTAATTCGCTAATTAGGGTTCTAATTGCGCCAAAAAGCCACATCCGAAAAGCTAAGTAAAAATTCTGACTATTGATATTGATTAGGAGACCTGCTTCCCATGCCATGCTCCTATTACTGCCATTTCTCTCTGGGACTAATTTCTTTAATGTATTTTCTTTGATATTATTAGCCTTTTCTCTAAAATTAGTTGGACCAAATGTTTGCCAAGTCCACTTTGATTAATTACAATACTTCAATGTTGCCCCGTAATTACGTCGTCAGTTAGGTCTATTAAGTACTAATTTTGATCCCATTCCAATTTTCCAACCGCTAGTTACCGAGTTTTAATAGGGCTACTTAAAATTCAGGGAATGGTTATCACTTGGGCCAGGGGGTCTCAGCGGTCCCGGTGTTTGCATGCACGGCTCGAATCGTCTCTAGTATCCGTCATGTGAGTTTCGTAAAATTAGCTTCTTAGTTGCGATTTAGAAGGGGAATTGGGGGTTTGTTTGGCGATCTTACTTCACTTAGAGTTTTCAGCCATAGGAGGGACTATATCTTTCAATATTCGAAAAACTTTGGGGTCAACCGTTTGTTTGCTTCACTATTTAACATGAAAACCAAGCTACGTGCCATTAATTAGCCTCAACATACTGCCTGCAGTTCGCCATGTATAAATCTTAATCGAATCCTTAGTTTGCCGAAAGAGTGCTATTTTCACCGATCCCAGAAAAGTCACCAGAATAAAATTTTGAACAAATCAGCTCGCCGCATGGTAATTCTGACTAATTATTAACTTCAAAAAATACTAACATCAAGTTACTTTTCAGGTTTCATAATCAGCTTATCGAAAGTTATTTCGTGCATACCATCGCAAAATGACGAAAATGAAAACTCAGGATCCCAATCATCCCAAAGTAAGGTCGCTTTTGAGATCAATTTTGATTTATTTATTGTTCTTTGTCTGCGTTTTTTTTCGGATGCATGTGAAGGATGGAGGTGGTCAGGTTCAATTCAGAAACAATCCCGAACCCCCTACTCTACAAGCCCTCCCACTTTTTACGCCAGTGGTGCATTGATCTGTTCGGGTGGTAGCTGAGTTTGGGTAGTAAGTATTTGGGGGGTCGGTAAGAGGATGGGGGGCATATCCGATTCAAATCTGGGCAGATCTGAATCAGACCTGGCCAGATCTGATCTCCTTCAAGAAACTAAAGATCTGCAGCAGTTCTGAAACAGGCATGCACAAATTTTTCATAGACGTGCTGCAGTAATGCTGCAGACTTAGAATTTATATGACTTAACAGTGCTCAGACCTGCTTTAGGCCAAGTACTTTGATATGGGAAGGCTCAATTTCTGTGAAAACAAAGTCAGGACTTTGATCGGGATCAGTGAGCCTAGGGATTTAGAATTTACTGATGATGAATCTGTTTTGTCGGTGGAATTGGTGTCAATACTACATCTATTGCGAAGTATATTATGTCCGAAGTAGTTGATAAGGTTGTTCGCAAAAGAGAAAAGGCAATTGGATTGGAATGGACGACTGCTTGTGGAATCCTTTTTGTATATTCATTGTTTGGTACAATAGTTTTTATCCTGTGAGCGGAGTTAGTGAAATTGGGTTGCTTCTTATAAGTTTTTGCGTATTACGTGGTTTCGACAATTGCACATGTTGCAATTGGCTTCTAAAATATGTCATTCTGCTTCTTAAATTGTGGAAATTCTCTAAATGTGGGTTGAATGTCTAATATTGGTATGCATATCTTTTTTTTCGGGCGATGTGGGTGTTACATCTCAATGTCCGACATAAGTGTTTAGTCTGTTTTGTTCTTAAATTTTTCCCGGTTTGAGGTGTTCGAGTTATATTTTGACTAACTCGGCCAAAAATGGCTCTGTTTTGCTCACTTGACCCGAATTGGCTGTGTTTACGACCGACTAGAATTAAGCAAAATTGTGTTCAACTGTGTTCGACTCAAGCGAAGCCATTCTTCGACCAACTCGACTAACACAAGAAACGTGTTCGACTGTATTCGACCCATGCTCTGTTTTGACCGCATCGACTGAAACTGGCTATATTTCGACCAAATCTTTTTCAGAGTCCTTATAATTTATGCAATTCATAAGTTGCTCAAACTTGATGTTTTTCATCATCGACTAGTATATTAAGTTGAATATTTCGACATGTTTAAATTTGTTGTATAAGTAATCAAGTTTTTTCAATTTGGATTTGTCAAAAATCTGAAATATATATTTATTACATTCAAACATCAACATTGTTATTAGTTACTTTTTTTTGGCTAATATCCCTTCTCGTGACTTGTCTAAGATCATGTGTAGCCCCTTTCTTGAGCTCGACTATGTTTCGAGAATCTGTTCGACCAAGTTTCAACAACACTTACTATGTTTCGACCAAACGTTGTCTTCAGCTTATTGTTCGACTATGTTTTGAGTATACTTAGATCATTTTTTAAATATCGACATTGTGTTCAACCAAGAGAAGTGTTGGACTATGTTTCACATCGGTGTGTTCGGCGGAATTCAGTCAAAGCGTAAGTCGAAAGCCTCAACCCAGGAAGAGTTAGACCACAATTGCTACTAAAAAGATCCCATATCGATTAATCTACAAGTTATCTTCCCGGGTTGACCAAAACTTCTTATCATACAATTTCCATATCTGAGAAACTTCTTGTCAAACAATTTCATACAAATGCATACGTACAGAAAATTGTATGAAAACTCTATGGCAAGCATTTTTCCATATATAAAAATTGTATGATAGGTGTTTTTCCATAAACCAAAAAATTGATTTTTTGTTTCTAAATTTAATTTTTGAAAATATTTGGTTGTGTTTATAACCAACCATAAGTGACAAAGACCTTGGTTTACTCAAAGCACCAAAGCTAGGACGGTCACGCATTTACAATGCATAGAAAACGACCTGAATTGTCCTCGAGCTGTCTTTCACAAATGATATAACAAAAAAAAATTTTTTAAGTTTGGCGAAACTTTTCAACGACGATTATTAAGAAAAAAAATTTGAAATTTTAAATTGTTAGACATCAATCAAGGCATACCTAAACATGCCATACAAAAAAAAGGAATTTTCAGCGTTTTTGAAAAAATTAGAAAGAAAAAAGGAAAAAATTCCCATTATTAGTGTATCCAGGACTACGTTATGCACACAAGAAATTAAATTTTGCATGCAAAAAAAAATTTTGGAAAATGTTTGCTTGTGTACAAAAACCGATTTGCGGTTGAAAAAAAAACAAAAAAAATTTTGGGGCAAACTCTAAATTACTTGCCAACAAAAATAATTCTAGTCATACAGTTTCCATATATGGGAATTGTATGATAAGTTTTTTTTGTCAAAAAACGAAAACCTCTGATTTTTATCACCAGATTGTTTTTATTAGAATCAAAAAGACGCAGAAATTAGTTTATATCTTTTTTCACCCATTTTTCGAAAATGTGTGAAAATTATATGACAAGCATTTTCCCACACACTTGATGTATGGGATTGTATGAAAAGCATTCTCTGTGTATGGAGGCCAAACCGGGTTCTTTGCATCATCATTATTACTAGGTCTATAGATGTCTTCTCAAAATGATTTGCGGGAAAATTTCCCTTCCTAACAGCTTTCTTACAAAAAGTTGAAAGTACATTATTTTTTTTGCTGTTAATTCTACGACCCGAAACTCTTGAAATACAGAAACTCTTGAAAACAGTCTTTCGAGATTCCAGAAATTTTAGTCCCACATATGTTAGAACCTAAGAAAGGACGCATTTGCAGAAAATAGTTTAAAAGTGTTTCTATAACAAAAAAAAATTTTTTTAAAAAATACTTTCTAAATTCCACCAAATTTGATCTCGTTTTTTTAAATTTCACAAATTGTGGTTATACTTTATGTATTTTTAACAAAATATAAATGTTTTCAAGAGGTCTCTGCAAAAATATATATCTATTTGAATGGTTTTGGAGACAATGAAAAACCTTTTTGACAGAATCTTAGAAAGCTTTTTCAAAAATGTGTTTCAAAATAATTTTTGGTCATACATTTTTGCAATAGAAAATGTTTTGCTGTCAGTTGAACAATGATTATAATCAATCATTGTGGTGGCTTTGCACTGAGTAGTTGTTCAAAAATAGTTGCCCATAGCGACCAATTTTTTTGCCTCTCAGATAGCGGAGCACTTAGCATTCCGTACCGCTTGAATTCTATATTTGTGGCTAGAATTACTTAACGCTTAACCTGATTGTAGTCTTGTTTCTTATTATTTTTTTTGGTTATATAATTTATTAAAATATTCATTCGTTATTTCAATGAAATCGAAAAATTTTCAAAAAAATTCTCTCAATATTGAGTAAAACGGGCTTAAATGTTATGATTTTAATCTAATTTTGAGCAAATAAAGCAACCCAACAGGAGTAAAACAATGCGGTAAGCTTTTTTAGGCTGTGAAAAATTATTTTTCGAAGTTTTTCGCCTAATTTGGCACATAATTTTCTGGCAGGCTTAAGTTGAAAACCAACAATCACATTTTGCTTTGGTCGATTCGGTCAAAATAAAACACATTTGAGTCAATTTGAGTCGCTTTTTGATCAAAAAAATGATGAAAATAAGCTTCCCAATGAAGTTTTGGTTAATTATTTTTTGTCCTTGTAACGGCTCAAATCTCAGAAAACTTTTAGGAAGAGTCGTCAGGAGTCACATGTTACTTTTGCTGTTAGGAAGACAGACGTCATGTCAACGAGAAAAAAACACCACTCCAAAGGAAATGTCAGACGTCTGTATTTTGCTTTGCTTTGCTGTGTTTCTTTAATGTCTTCATTTGTTTTTTTCTCTGATCTAAATAATTGGTTCGATATAATTTTACCTCCAAAGTTCATTAAATTTGAAAAAATTAAAAGTACCATATTTTAATTTTCAGTTGATTCTAGGACCAAGTAAATACAGAAACTGTTGAAAACAATTTTTCGTATTTCAAAATTTTAGTCCAACAAATGTTAGAAGTTTAAAAAGGGACAAATTATAACAAGCGTTTAACAAAAAGATCCGAAAGATAAATGTTTTCAAAAGGTCTCTACAAACATATATTTCTGTTCGAATGCAATAGAAAATGCTTTGCTGTCAGCTGAACAATGATTATAATCAATGATTGTGAAAAAATTATGAAATTTTTAAATAAAGCAGAAATTTTCTTAAAAAGCTACATTTCTAATCTATCTTGTAATCTATCATAAAAATGCTAACTGTAGACTGTTTCTAACCAGAGAAATTTCTCCAAGTGCTGTTTTAAACCCCGATCTCACGTCCGCAAGAGAATTGCGTTAACAACAGTGCCACGTGAACTGAGATCTATAAATAATTATATCAGCAGTTATAACAAAAGTAAACTTCTAATGTTTTGTGCTACGGTTATTGTATAAATTCAAAGCATGTAGAATCAATTTGGTTTCGTAGAATCAAAATCGTTTCTGTTGAGCGGTGAACACTTGCTATAAAAAAGTTCCTCTGTTACCTTTTTTTTGAGAAAAAAAAACTCTCAATTAAAACCTTCATAGAGCAGTTGATTTTGTAAGAAGTTGTAGAAATTATAATTCAAAATTCTAAGACATCGACTTTTGATCAACCCGGCAGGTATCTCACATGCAGTTGGTTTCTATCCTTATTTAAGTTTAAAAATAAAACTTACTGAATAAATCTTATTCGATCATTAGGTTGCGGATGTAACACATCAGTCAATTTACATACAAACAATGGAGAAG